>NC_133759.1:106811341-107114371 GCF_036562045.2 Rhinolophus sinicus | reverse complement strand
GGACTGTAATTGGATTTAATGCATAACTTACAGAAAGAAAGGTTGTGTTGAGCGCCAAGAAAGTCATGGAACAGGCCCCCTCCCCCACCTGTCCCAGAGCTGCCTGGAGATTCGGCTCCCTGGTTGCTCTCCCAGCACAGGGGCACTTGCCGGGCACCTGTGGGTGGCAGGCGGCATTATTTGCACAGAGTTCTTCCTTTCTTTCTGCCCTGGCACGGCCTGCCCGCAGGCGAGTGCATCCCGCCCTCCACCTTCGGCCTGGGTTCGCTCCAGCCACTGGGATGTCAGTGGACGTGAGCAGGCGCCTAAACGCGCCTGGGTGGTTTGCCTGACTCTTAGGCTCCTGCCGTTTGGTCTGAGAAGGGTTTGCCCCGCAGCCCTTTCAGTCCGGGTCCCAGAATGCGAGACATGGGGGAGCGGATCTGAACTCCAACCTGCGGCCTGAAACAGAAGTCCACCTGCAAACTTGTGAGTGGGGAATGAACACTGTTGTTTTAGGCCCTGAGATGTTAGGTTTTTACACAGCATCACCTTCTCAGAAACCTGACTGACACACGGGACCGATGGAGTCAAATAGCTCAGTCCCAGGCCCCTTCCGGCCAGGCCAGGCCAGCAGATCCAGATTCCAGGGGCCTGGGGTGATGCTGCTGCGCTCAGAGCCTGGGCCCACGGAAGCCTGGGAATTAGGGCTACAACCTATACATTTGGGTGGGGGAGGGGGGTGCAATTCCGTCCATAAGCATTTCCTTCTGGAACTCTGAGATTTTGAACAAGAGTTTGAGTCACAGATAGTCTTGGTCCAAGTGAGATTTACCTATTGGCTTATACACCCACTGTCGCCTAAGATTTGTGGGGTGCATGGGCAAACTGGATTAAGGACCTTTGTATGACCAAACGCATGAGATGTAAATCAGTGAGATGTGTCCACACAATGAGCACACCTTACGGGGCCGCTCGTGAGCTTGCAGGGTAGGGAGTCATGCCAACTGTCCTGTCAGTCATCCCTTATGCCCCTGGCTTGGTTCCCTGCACATAGTAGGTGTACCATCCTAAGGGGCTGAATGAAGAAATGAACAAATGAGTGAGTGAATGACGAAGCCGTCCGCTGAATGTGGTTAATGCCAACTATATAGCATTTTTAATACAAAGAGACGTGCTGTCTCCTGTCTGTCCGTCATTCACACAACTCTGTGTTTGAGTCCGGACATCTTATTTTTCAGCTCCGGATTTATCTTACTTCATTATTTTACTTTAGGTAAGGCAGAGCTCCCTCTAAGCCGCTGTGACATGAGCCGTAGGTAAACTGCAGAGGTGTGAAAGGCACCTGTCTAAGAAGATTTAGAAGACATCTCCTCTGGGTCTTGAATCCGCTTCCTCAGGGGTGTGTGGCATTGGCAGTCACGCGGGGGTTCAATCACACGCGGACAAGTGGGAATGGATTTCCTCGTTACATAACTGGCTAGATGATGTTTCTTTTTTTTCCTTTTGCTTTTCAGTGTTCACATGCTTGTTTTGAGCTCTGTCTAGGATGGTTAGGACTGCAAAGGGTCAAACTAATGTTCTTTGATAATGAAGGAGAACGCTCTTTTAAAAGAAAAGGGTTCTGCCAGCTGAACTTTAAACTACATATGAGTTGTACCACGTAGAAAAAATGTTCAGCCTGGGTCTATTTCATGATGACTTATGTTACTGGCAAAATATTGCATAATTTTTTGAGTTATTTGGGATAAATTAAGCAAATGAAGTCCACCCTGCAAAACTTGAATTGGAGTAGGATTGCTACTCTAGCAAAACTACATAATTAAATGTAGAAGTCTTAATAAATATTTGATAAACTCAACTTACCTCCACAGAGTGCCTACTACGGCCATGTCAGGGACTGCTCAGTGCTACAGGGTTTACAAGAAAAGAAATAAACAGACTATCAAGGAGGTTTGGCTTCTTATGCAGTTTATGTCACAGTAATGTAAAAATACATATTTTTAAAAAATGTCAGCTTATTCATTGTCTCTTCAAGGACTCAGTTTTCCCCGTACAGGTCTCCTATGAAACCTTTCACAAGCCGAAATGGCATAAAGCGAAGAAGCAATTGCCATTAATTTATATGGAAAAAAATTTGGAATGTTCCCAGACCCCCCCAAACAACCTACCAAATCATACCAAATAATACATAAAATCTGAAATAACACTAACATAGAACATGTAGTAAGAGCAGAAATGCACAAAATAAATTGAGT
The DNA here is from genome assembly GCF_036562045.2 of Rhinolophus sinicus. Lineage (NCBI taxonomy): Eukaryota > Metazoa > Chordata > Mammalia > Chiroptera > Rhinolophidae > Rhinolophus > Rhinolophus sinicus. The sequence continues at coordinate 107,112,134 of NC_133759.1, read as the reverse complement.
TACAGCACAGATGCTCCCGGACACAGTCAGGGCTCTGGGGCTGGATGCTGAGACGCTGAGATGCTGAGTGTGGTCCCGGGAAGGACTGGTCCCTCTCGCTGCTTGGATGCTCCGGCTGCCACTGCCTCCATAACTGCCCACTGCCAAACAAACGCCCAACATTATTTTCTCCAATTTTATTTTTTTTGAAAAAGCAAAAATCCTCTTCAGATTTTTTTTTGTTAGCAAAAACAAGTACACAATGCAGGTCTTTTGTAAAAGCAAAGGAGCATCATGCAAAATTTCAAAACATGGGGGCTACCGGTATACAATTTTGATCCTACCACAGCTCAGAGAAGACTTCTGTGTAATTGAACAATTAAAAAGTTCCAACCTTAAGACTAGCTTGTACAGTGTGGGTAGAGCGTCCACAATGCTGTTAAAAACATTAAAGCAAACAGGGTGTTCTAGCTGAGAGCCAAAACAAATGAAGGAAATTAATTTGTGGACTTCCCTGCCAAGGGTACACACCGTCGTTTACTGATCTAATTCTCTCTTCGGCCTGAATGTTTCCCCTTAAGCTCACAGGGAGAAATCCAGCGCGAGAGAAGAGCGTCCTCTCACCTACAGAGCGCAATCTGGAGTCTACAGCAGATGGGTAACTCTAGCTCCTCTCCAAAAGGCCCCATGATGATAGGATTCTGTATTTTTTCCCCCCTGTCCTGCGCTCACCAGCAGTCTCTATAGAAAGTCTGCCTAATTTGCTCCTTTGTGTTTCTCATTAGGGCCTGAGAGGACCCTATTGAGTTTCCCTGACATTATCTCGGTCCACCTGATGCCTGGGCATTTTCAAATGTCATATTGCTTGAGGGTTAGTATCAGCTCTGATTATTTCAGTCACAGAGCTGGGCATGGAATAAGACAGTGAAAAGGGACTACAAAAAAGGAAGTGCAGTGCAGGTGTGGGGGAGGGGCGGGACAGCGGGCTTCCTACTCTCTAGGACGTGTGGGAGCCAAACTGGTGTTGGCAATGCAATCTCAGGGTGACCGCGATGCACGCAACTGGCAACAGGCTTCTCTGGCCCAGTGAGAAGTGAGTTTGAGCCCTTTCACCATGAAGAGGGGGAATCAGGGGCAGTGAGACCTTGTAACTATGACAACCACAGACAGCAAAGGAGAGCCGTGAGCTGAATCTATCAAGGTTGACACTAGTGCAGTCAAGGCTGGTTTGCACCCACTGGAATGGGGTCCATGGCTTCACGCAGCTTGAAGACCGACCGCAGGCAGCTCCCACTTGCCCCAGTGTAGGTAACTGCGCAGTCGCAGGCACCGTTAGGAACTTGTTTCTGTCGATGTTTCCTTCCTGCAGTAAGTGTGTGACTGTTCTGTGACTGACAGCACAGCATCGCACCCACCCCCACCTTCCCAGCCGGAAAACACCACCCTGTGGCTCTCCTGGGCTCTGTAGAGTGGGCGGTACTTGGCCAGGCCGGTCAAGTATCGAGATCCCAGGACTCTAAGAAAGTACAGGGCCAGCAAATCACTCATTTACTCTGCCCTCGTAGGATCTTGTATCTCCTTGATTCCGGGGACCTCGTGGGACATAAACACAATTGACAAGGGTCTCAGAGAGAATTTAATCCCAAATTTTCAATCTCAAAAGCCTATTGGGACCAGGCAGGTACATAAATGTGTAAATCAGATTGTCAGGAACCATGGAGCCAGTGTCTAAACTGGCCGTCTTAAAGGAATTCGAATTTAATGCAACCTCCCACCACCCCTGAAAACAAAACATACAGCCTAAACGAAATACATCTGTGGGCACCAAGTGTTCCTCAGGCCACCAATATGCAGTTCCCGATCTGGTCTGTGCCCTCATTTTATAGATCCCAGGAAGAAAAGACTAAAACTCATGTTACCTAAATTTCCATCCATGGCTGGTGACTCACAAAGCCACCTCATTATGTGTTGGGTGCAGGCAGTGGATACTGCTTGACTTCTAAGTCCCAAACCTTCAGTTGTGTTGGCACCAAGCCCCACCTGACCAGGGCTGCCTGGGGAAGGCTGAATTGCCCATCGTGGGCAGGTTTCAGTTACGGGTTGGATGGCCTCTGTGGCTGTTTCTCCATCTGTCACCTGGAGATGAAACTTCTCAATTTGTCTACCTTATGTCATGACAGGTTTCGTACCCTCTCAGCTCCCTTGTCAGGAGTATGGGGGTTCCACGGATGAGGCAGTTGTGAGGATGAAGGGAACTGACCACGGAAAGCCCTGGAACAGCACCCGATGCAGAGTAAGTACTCCTTAAATACTAGTTGTCACAGTGGTGGTGAATCCGTATTGTTATTTGATGTGGTGTAAAACACCACGGGTAAAATTAAAATGTTACCCAGAAACCTAACTAATAGGCAATGACTCAGAACAAGTTTAGTGTGTGATTCACACCAAGGAAAAATCACAGGGAGAGAAACACACAGCCCCGCCAGGAAAATAGAATAATGAAAACCGAGAGGAATGCTACCAGGGCGAACCTTTTCATCAGCCAGGAAGATAAGAATTAAGCAATTTGTTCTCAAGAAAGATATAGCAGAGAGCTTTCTCTGAAAAAGAAAAATTGAACAATCTATGTACCAAAGGCTCTTAGGAAAGAAAATTCCCTTTAGTAAATACTTCCTATTCAGAATGATCATGAGCCACACAAGACATTTTCCTCAAGTGAACTCAGGGGTATTTTTCATCCAGTGAACTAAAATCGAAAGTTTCTTGCAAATTAAAAACTTTCCAAAAAAAAAAAGTGGAGCAAATTCATCGTAAGCTAGAAAACGAACATATCTTCTCAGATACCTGAAGGTTCTGTCTTCGGGTGGGTTTCTGCACATGGGAAGTTCTGGGGGAGCGCGCACTTCTGGGCCTTTGCTTCCTCCTTCTGCATCCACCACAGCAGTCGGGACATTACTACTTCACTCACTGTGCGCCCCTGCTTTTTCCAAGCTGCCAAGATCCGTCCTCGTTGCACGTTGGGACCTCCTCCAAGATTGCTTGTCGGGGGTGGAATGCAGTCTGTGTCCACAGGAGAAGTGCTTCCACACCCACAAATTCCCTCTGTCCTATCCGATGTCCTCTCCCCTTGGTCCAGCACCCCCAGGATTCAGTCCATCCATCCTCTCCTCCTTGGAAAGTCACCTTTATCGCTTAGCAGGCCCTGCACTTACCTGCTTGGTGTGTTGACTTGACTCCTGATATCGGTCTGGGCCAGCAGTCATAGCACAGGCACATCCCTGGGGAGGGGGTGGGTCCCCATGGCCTTGGAAGGCTGAGCCTTCTGCATTGTCTCCCAACTGGCCTCTGCCTGGAGGGGTGGCCAGTGCTGCAGGGTCAGCGGTTTTGGAGGGATCTGGGCCTTCCAGGTTTTCCAGTGCATCCATCAGATGACCCCATGTCCATCCTCAGGGTCCCACTGCTTCCCACGTCAGGGCCTGAGTTGACGCAGTAGACTTGCTGGAGCTGAGCATCCAGTCCGCTCAGGAGGATTGGAGCTGCTCCCACAGTGAAGTCCTGGACCTGAGGTTTCCTCTCTGGATGTGGGACATCAGAGTATGTGTGTTCAGAAGGCCCTCTGAGTTTCACCCTTCGCTTTTTACAGTTTTTCTTCAAGCCATCAATGGTACTCTTTAAAAGGCATCCCATTTCATTGGGATCATTTATTTACTAATAATATTTCAGGCCCTGGACCTCTCAAAAGCCGGAGATCCAGGCCCTGCTGGGACACGCCTCCCGCCAGCCATCCCAGCCCATTCACCACCCATGAAGCTTCCACAGTGGCAGCACTACGGCACACCAGGGCCATCAGAGCTACACCTACCTCTGACACGGCCTCAGGCCAGCCCACTGGGGCTGACTGAGGGCTCAAGTCCCACGTTAGAGTTCTTCCTAGGACCGCCCCGATCCCAACTGTCTAAGGTCTGCTTCCCCAGGAAACAGGCTCTGAGACTCTGAGATTTACAAACAGAATGTTTCCTGGGGAGCCCTGGAGTCCAGCACCCGAGGGCAAACGAAGGATGAAGGACCTGAATTGTGATGTGGCTGCAGCAGAGGCCTCAGCCGATGGAACAGGGACTCTGGAGCCAGGGAGGCCCTGCCGAGTCGTCCTGCCTTGAGACCACGAGCCCTGGGTCTTGAAAGGGTCCTATCAGCCAGTTATTGGATGTGGCTGCCCTGGGGGACAGTGTGACTTGGAGTGAGGTGCTTGAGGACAGTTCCTCGACAGGGACTCAGCGGAGGACGGCCACTTCCCCAAGCAGCTGAGGGACAGTGCCTCGGCCCTGTCCCCGCTCCACCAGGGTGCACACCGGGCACATGGCCAGCCCACCACAACCACATGGGAATGAGTCTCTGGTCTGGCTGTGGCGGAGTCCTTCTCTTCTCATGCCAGGGCACCTGGGGCTGAGCCAAGAGAAAACCACACGCTTCCATGTGCTCATTGGAAATAAGTTACCTCTTGACAACAGACGTTTGTATCTGAATTGCTTCCCCAGCATTAACTGGGTATTTGGCTAGAGATGTTTTCAGCATCGCAATGCAGTAAAGGACGAACTCCAAAATCATGCCATGCCATGAATGTACAGGATCCTCTTCTAAACCCCGCTTCATACATGTGCCTGCTGTACACCAGTCACACCTACAATATGTAAACTGGCATCTTCTCCAGATCCCGTAAGTATGATGTTAACGAGATGTAGGAAGAGAAGAAAAGCCTTTCAGACCTTGAAGCTGCATTTCAGAAATAGTTACGGATCGAGATAGAAGCTATTAGGCCTTTTCCCAAAAGAACAGGAGTAGAATGAAAAATCCAACTCAGTATGGATGAAAGAAAAATAAGGAAAAGGGTGTTTCTTTCTTTTTTGACAGAGTATTGGTATAATAAAGGGGCAAGCTGAACTCTGAACGTGTACAAGTCTTTGACATTTATGAGCCACCAAGATGATCAATGATGTCACTTTATTAGAGCCCCGTTCTGCAGCCCAAGATTTCGTAAAAGCCACAGTTTGGGGGGCTTTCTCCAGGGCCCAGTTTTCATTTCTCTTGTTTCCTAAGACAGTTTCAGCTCCTCCACTCGCTTCTTTCCAGTTCCAAGATTTTATCCGCCTCTTCCCCTCCGCCGTGCTCTTTATCCTTGCAGCACATGTCCTTTCTGGTCCCTCTGCTGTCATTTTAAGCGAGGTTACAGGAGGGCATCTAGTCCACCAGGTGTTACAGAACTCTCATGGCGCAGATTAAATGAATAAAGTGCACGGCAGGAAGAAAGGAAAAGAACAAAGCCATGATAGATGAGTTCGTATATTTCTATATGTTGGTACATGTATTTTAATGCATGAGAGGGAAGCATGTACTTTCAACTATAAAGTATACGCTTACCTCAGGGGAGTTGTGTTAGAGGTGGGGGGGGGAAGGAGGAACACGATTATTTAAAAAGTTATTTACCCCTGAATTGTTTGAATTATTACAAAGAACAAGTATTGTGAATTTTTTAAATGTTGAAAATGTATTTGCTTTGCACCAACTGACTTTTTTTTTTTATTTGCACACGTGACCTGTGTGACCCACCCAGCAATTGGGGGGCCTGGGGTTTCAGGGAGGAAATACCCTAATTCCCAGATGTCTGGGATTTAGGCTGGGCCTACACAAAGCCAGCAAGATCCAAATGTGCAAGTACCTGAAGTTTGGATGGTGGCTTGCTTTTATCCTGATATCTGGGACAGTGTAAATGGAGGCTTCTCCACCCTGACTGTGAATTAGGCTTTCCTGGCGAGTGTGAGCAGCGGCAGAAAGAACAGAACACCTGCTTGCCCCACCCTTGGACTAATTAAATCCCCAGGTGAGTCGAATGCACAGGAAGGGTTGAGACTCATTCATTGTAACTATGATTTTCATCCATTTTTAAAACCAGTTAAATCAGCTCTCCGGTGTCACTCAGGTCGTTTTGCTAGCTTTTAAAAATTCTTCAACTTTCTGACATTACATCACACAATATCATGGACGCTTTGAGTCTGTGTCTTAAAATATTGCCTCATTTGGGCTCTGCTAGAACCACAGTGATCAACTGAGCCGTATAGCCCAGCATTTCCAAATTGGACGCACTTTCGTGGACCTTAGAGATAACACAGCTCTTCATTTCACAGATGTGGAAACATCGTCGAGAGGTATTCCTTTACAGATTTACAGTATTGGGGTGTGTGTGAGAGAGGAAGGAAGTCAGGGAGGGAGGGAGGGGGAGAGGAAGAGGGAGAGAGAGAGGGAGAGAGAGAGATTAAATGTTGTAAAAGACTTGTATTACTTTTCAAGTTTATGTAACCGGTTTATTTTGTATTATGTCAGGAATGTTCTCTAAGGATCAGTTTTACGTAACCTTGAAAAAAATCAGTCAAGGTCCAAATGAATTATTGAGAATTGCTCATCTCTTCTTCCTTGTGGATTTGTACTAACTCTGAATCCTGGCCTTGGCCTCTTGCAGAAAACAAAGAATAATTTTTTTTAAATGTGTATATCTTTACCCAATGTGCTTCTCTAAGAGGTGGTGTTTTCTTCTTTGCAGCTATATTGAAGGTATTTTGTTTCAGAGAGAAATATTCTTGGCTTAACCTGCAATGTCCCAGAACAAATGATGTGCTGTGTGAACAAGTTATTAGACTGAATGAGTCTGAGGCTTGACAGTTGCGTTTTCCTTATTGAGGTCGCAGTGAGTAATAAGACAAGGTGGTCACAGCGGGAAACAGGTCTCTCCTGTCATGAGCCCGGCCTCTAAGTTCAGGTGGGAGGAAGGAACTGAATGCTCATTGGATGAAAATGTATACTTGGGTTTTCCTCTATTAAAATCACATTACATTTTTCATGCTAGGCCATTATAAATGTCACATGTATGGTTTGTCAGGTATATCTGTTAACCTATATGTACAGTTACATCACATGCTTGCAGTATTTAGATTTACATATTCCCAGATGTACAAAAGTGTGATCTCATGTACATGACCTCAGACATGCAATAATTTATTCATGTGACATCACATGTACACGTGATCACTGGTAGATATTTTTTCTATTCTTTATTAAGCTTTGTTGAGGTATAATTGACATGAAATAAACTTCACATACTTGAAATGTATAATTTGGTTCAATTTTTACACATGTATACACCCATGAAACCATCACCCCAATCAAGATCTTAAATGTGTCCACCTATCCCCAAAGTTTCTTTCAGGTCATCTGTAGCCCATCTCGGCCCCGCTGCAGGCCCCCGCCCCCCTGCTGATCTGCTTTGAGTTTGCATTTTGTAGAATTTTATATCAATGGAATCATGAGTATTACTCTTCTTTCTCTGGCTCCGTTCAGTTGGCATAAGTATTTTGAGATTTATCCATATTGTTGCACATATTGATTGTTCTCCTGTCTTACTGCTGAGTATTTAACCCCACTGTATTGATCCATCGACTTATTGATGAACATTTGGGTTGTTTCCACGTTCTGGCTACTATAAACATTTATGTACTTGTCTTTGTAAGAACATAGCTTTAATTTCTCTTTGGTAAACATCATGGAGTAGAATGGCTGGATCACATGTTAGGCGTCTGTTTGACTTTCAAAGAAACTGTCAGACTTTCCCACGTGGGTTACCATGTCCATGTCCTGCAGCGGTGTATGAGAGCTCGTCCTTGTCAACACGTGGTGTGGTCAGTCTTTTTTGTTTAGACACTATAGTGGCTGTGTAGCGGTATCTCATGGTTTAAATTTGCGTTTCCTTCATGACTAATGATATCGTACATCTTTTCATGTATTGATTAGCCATCTGTATATGCTCTTTGGTGAAGCATCTGTTTAAATCTTTTGCAATTTATTCATGGGGTGATTTGTTTTCTTATGATTACGTTTTAAGAATTCTTTATACATTCTGGATACAAGTACTTGGTCAGATCAATAATTTGAAAAATTTTTTTCCAAGCCTATGGCTTTCTTTAAAAAAATTATTGTACCAGTGTCTTTCAAAGAGCAAAAGTTCTTAAATTTTGTGAAATCCAATGTATTACTCTTAAAAAATGGATTGTGCTATTGGTGTCATATCAAAGAAATCTTTGCTTAACCCAGGTTGACAAAGATTCTCTTCCAGGTTTCTTCTAGCTGTTTTATAGCTTTAGGCTTTATATTTAGATCTATGATTCATTTTGAATTACATTTTAATGTGATGTGTGGTATGAATCAAAGTTCTTTTTTTTTTTTTTGCACAGGAATCACAACTTTAAAATAAAAAGACGTTCCTCTTTCCACTAAACTTTGTAATAATCAACTGACTATACATGTGGGGCCTATTTCTAGACTTTCTATTCTGTTCCATTGATCTCTTTGCTTATCACCCTGATTGCTGTAGCTTTAAAAGATGAGCTAAACAAATCCTCCAACTTTGTAAGAAATTACTAGGAAAACCAGGAGCTTAGAGACATACTGAATACTGAAGTCACACTTGCCCATCCAAGGAAACTGGCTTATTTTTGGCCTAGATCCCAAAAGACAGGGATGTTCCAGCGACTGCAAATTTCATGACATAATTTATCTTCATCCAATGGATGGGATAGTGACATAAAGAATAGGATCCATTGCCACAACGAATTCCTTACTTAATATTAGTTGTGTTCAAGGATTAGGGTGTCCTGCCTGGAATAAAAACTGTCATTACATTTAGAGGGCTCAAGCTGAGCTTTCTGATCATTAAACTACTTGACATGACCTCCGAGTACTTATTTCACAGCCAGAGATTCTCAAACCATATTCCCTAGTCCTTCCATAGGCACCAGAGAAGAAAGGAACTTTCACTGAGCCGGCCCTCCCCCTCATCCAGCCACTTACTTTCCAGGTTGTTTTTCATTTCTTCCAACAGTAAGGCATGTTGTGAACCTGAGTTTCAATATCATTCTTTTCCAATCCATCAGCGAGGATACTGATCATGAAACAGCTCAACGTGCTAGCTCCTAACAAAGCCATTTCCGCTTTAGATTTGTCAAAATAGGCTTCAAAAGGCATGTACTTAAAGTGATGATTGATCGTGCAACAAAACTTCAGTGGGGTCACTTTTACTTTGGGCTAAGAAGACAAACAAGCCCGTTTTGTATCTCCGAGTTATCAGTATTGGCCCATGACAGTAGAGGATCATAGGAATAGCTGTCGTTCAACCCAGGTCCTCCCAGAGATTCCCCAAGTGTTGTGCCCTAGAAGATGGCATCCAGGACAGAAGCAATGCTGGAGGTCAATGAGCGCTCTCATCCTTTCGCTGTGTATTTCCCAAGATTCCATGTGCAGTGCTTGTGTATGTGTGTGTCTGTGTGGTTTGGGTGGTGGTTGCGTTTCCATAGGAGTGTTAATTGCAATGATATGAGAATAGCTGAGGTTTACCCCCGTAGAAAAGCCCTTTCAAGCCTACTTTCTCTTTTTGGCTTCTTCTCCTCAACGGATGCCCTTTTAAGGTTTTCATTCTTTGGAGGCCCTTCCTCCATTTTCTAATTTCCCAAGAGGAAGTCACAATTGGGAGGGCTTCTGTTTCTGTTGTTTTTTCCTGAGCTTACAAATTCTCAATATAGAATTAAAATTTGAATATACTGGTCTTGCCTATAGTTTTCAGAAGGAAATTGGGCCATCAGGTAACCACCTGAATCAAGGAGTTAGGAGCCTTGTACTCTAGTGCATCACGCCAATTACTCATGGGAACATTTTGTGAAGCATACAGCCCTCTACACAACAATACACCTTTTACAACAAATATTTATTGAGCACTTACAAAGTGTCAGGCACTATTCTTTGCTGTAGACACAGAAATAAACACAAACAAATCTTGTTGTTGTTGTTTTTTTTTACCATTATCAGTTGAGATATTTCCTGGCCAGTTTGCTCTATAAGCATAACCTTCAGCAATATCTGAAGCATCATGAATTGCATTTATATGATAACTTGAGGATTAATGTTGATTTCAATTGCAAAGGAAATGGCAATCTCCCCACCTCACTCCCCACCCCTGCCATAGCCCCCAGCAAACAGACACATTCTTTATATTCCCAGGCTTAGGTGGTTTTCAAACCAGGACTCATGATACTGCTTATTTGTTTAAAAATGAAGATGAAATATCAAAACATTAGCTGCAGTTTCAAGTAGCATACGTAATGCATGTTTATTTTGTCACAGGTTTGGAAATTGAGAGAATTCTTTTTAGTGCCAAAATGGCAAAGAAAAATATGAAATACAATAAAAAGAGTGAAGTCTGAGATTTGACCTAAAATACCATACATCGACTCAGTTTCTTTTTGCTTTCATATGCCATGAGAGATTTTTTTTTTTTGCACCAAATTGACCTTATCCGTCAAACCCAAAGACTCAAGGCTGTAATACAGCATTATTCCTTTGTTCTCATAACCCTTTACTACCTTCTGTAGTTTTCAGGAAGCTAGACTTAAAACCAATCACATAGTACAGTATATCTTCCCACAAAAGATTTTTCCTTTATCCTAAGGGTTTTAAAAAGTATTTCCTAGTGAATCCCAACTGGGATTCATTTGAGTTGGAGAGTGAAATAAAGATTGCTTAACTGGCTCTTGTTGGAGAGGAAAGAAAACCTTAGCTGCAGAATTTATTTATTTAGGCTGCTTATATTTAAGGGAAATGTCCTTTACCCCCTTCCACCCAGATGGACTGTTCATTAGCTGGACTGAATCACAGAGCAAAAGAAGAAAGCGTCCGGATGGGATAAGCTGGCACCTCTGCAACAAAAGCTGCAATGAACATGAAGGGTTTAACTCACTTCATGAGGTCTCGGCCTGGGTGGAGATGGTAACGGGGCATCTAGAACACAGATGCACATATTCTCCTGGTAGAGGCTGGTAATAGTGCAATTGTTCTCTGATGAGCAATCTAAACTATGCCGTCTCTTTGCACCTGTCATTCAGCTAAAGCCTAGCCCAGGTATGAACACCAAGATTCTAGGGGGAATACATGATTTAGCTGAGATGAAAGAGCCAATAAGAATTTTAGCTCATTGAACCTAATATGTTGAGAAAAAATGTCACTGGAGAGCTTGGTTTGGGCTCTGACGCTCTAATTTCAATTGCTCTTAGAGCTCAGAACCTTGGATAGAGCTGGGAGAGAGGCTTATTCTTTTATAATTTCACCTTAACTCCCATCAAGTGGTGTCATAGAGCCAGCAAAACAATATGTTAACGCTCCCCCCACCATTTCTGTGACACTTCCATCTGGGTGTCCAGATGGGAGAATTTCACAAAGTCTGGAATATGTAGACATTTCAGACATAAATTCCCTCTTTCCTTTGTTCAATTAAAAACGTAACATTGTTACTGCTCACACTTTGTTCATTCTTGCAAGTAGCTATCCTGGTCATCTGGCCAAAGCAATAACCCTCTCTTTCATTATGGATGCTAGGTGAGTGCTATTTACTGGAAATGAGATAAATTTATCTTGAGGTATCCTTGGAAACAGAGAACAGATCTGGAACAGAGGACTAAAAGTCAGAGATTACTAACTACATACCTAGTTTTTCTCCAATGGCTTCAACCTTCCTTTCTCTTGCCCACTTCTTCTGATACCCAACACTTCCATGATCCCTTTACTATCATTATCCCTCACTATCACACCTTCCATCATCCCTTTCAAGGGCTAATTTAATTCCCAAATTCTCCATGAAAATGTCCCCTGCCATTCTAAGGCAGTGACTTTCTTCCAGCAAAATCGCAGAGCAGATTATATACTGAGCAAAACCTTCTTTAAGGGAAATGTCTTTGTTTCTCTCCCACGGCACTGTCACCATTGTGCACGAAGACAACCAGTAAGATATTTATTGAAAAGAGAAAGTACCTCAGATCTAGACATTGTCCTTAAGGAGCTCACAGTCCAGTGCAGAAGATAATAATAATACAGCCGGAAAGTAGGAAGAAAAGAAAGAATGCAAAGATAAACCACTGTCCTTTATAGTGTCGCCTTAGACTGAGCAAAATCAGGGGAAACTTTGTGAAGAAGGTACACGTAAGTAGAGCTGTGAGAGTATGAATGAGTTTTCTGGTTCTATTATAGAATTGGTGAAAAGGTCATTCCAAATGTAGGAAACAACCAGAGCTCTAAATCTGAAGGATGAAAAGTGTGGGCTATGTGTGAAACGCATCAAATAATTTACTTTGACTGGAGTGAAGGGTAGATCAAGGAATATAGTAGAAAATAGGGCTGAATAGGAAGTTGGGGGACAATGAGAGAGATTTAAGAGTTTACAGATTTGCATAGGGAAATACTGAAGGATTCTGGGCAGAGGAGTTACGAGTCGAATGCCTTAGAGCTGTGCTTCAGGAAAACTGACCTGGCAATAGAATGTAAGCTGAAATTGAGATGGAGGGTTAGAGCTCAAGTAAGAGGCAACTGTATAGTTCAGAGCAGAAGTCAAGAGACTGTAGCAGTGAATATAGAGTTGACATATTATGAAATTATAAAAAGACCTTAGAAACCAACTAGAATTTGAATGGGTTAGAGGGTGGGAGATGAGACAGATAATTCCAAAGTTCTCAATGTGGATAACTTAGAAAGAATTAGTAATCAGAAATGGGGACTACCGGAGGAAGACGAAAGAGGTGGGGAGAGAACAATGAATTTGGTTGAGGAAATATTGAGTTAGAAGTGCTGGTAGTACATCCTTCAGCTGCCCGCTATGCAATTGGCTTCTGATATTCTGGAGCTCCGTACAGATCAGGGATAGAGTCACTAACATAGAGATTGTAGCTAAAAGTATAAAACTGTTGAGGTAGAGATACAGTGAAAGAAAGGAGAGAGCTGTGACAACTCAACGTTGGACACATGTATTGAGGAGGTAGTTAATGAAAAAAGACCTAGAGAAGAAGAAAAGAAAAAATGCCAAGGGAGAAAACTAAAAGAACACAACATCATAGAAACCAACAATGGGAAATTTTAATAAAAAAGGACTTAGCCAATAATGTTGAATGCTGTAATGAATTCCAGGAGAATTCCAGGAAAATGGTCATTGGATCTGGTGTGGAAAATTATTGATTTTCAAGAAAGTTGTGTTTGAAGAAGCCAAGCATTTTAAAGGGATAATGAGTAAGTTAGGGAGTGGTACAGAGAAAAGAACCCTTGACTGGCAACCAGAGAAACCGAATTCCAGCATGGCCCTGCTGTTAAGTTCCCATATAACCTTTTAGCCTTTCTTAAACTGTTTTCTAGTCTTCAAAATTCTATAAAATCTCTTCTAAGTCTCACTTTTAAAGATTCAAGCAAGCTACTGATGTACCTCCTCTAAACAGAGGTATTGAGCCACAAATCTTTCTTAGATACAGGTCAATTTCACTACTTGTAACTTGTGTAAAAGTGACATACTTTCTAAGTGTCTCCTAATATAGAGAAATTGAAACTGCATTTTTAGAGTATTTCCTCCAAGCAAATCAGGTTGATGGGGTCCCTTCCTTCGGCATTGCCTCAGCCCCAGTCTACTATCCTTTACTTTAAAAAACAGAGCTAAGATATTATCCCTGGCTTATCCAACAACCTGTTCTATTGCTTAAAATCAGAGGGTGCCACCAAAAGCCCTTTTTGTTTGTTGAAATCAGTTGGGTAATATTAACAATCAATCCCCCAAATCATGTATTTCTGGCCACATGTGATCATATACTTGTACAGAAACACTTCCTGAAACACAGTGTTGCCTGTCACATGCTCCCCAAATTAAACCAGAAATATGTTACTCAAGAAAAACCCAGATGCACTGAAGAAAGAACATTTGCTTTATTTGGAGCCCTTATATCTATTGGGATCTCACAGCAAAGAAACTCAGAATCACTAAAATGTTAAGGACTGTAAATCTTTTAGTTGGGTCCAGGCACAGTCTAGTGATATATTCTGTTAGTGTGGATTTAAAATAGTTTGACTAAAGTACCTAATTAAAGTTAAAAAAGGAAAACCCCACAACATTTTATCTTCTAAAAAAATACCACCAAGTAGGATAACTTTGTCTTGCTGAGACACCAGTAAGTTTTCCTGGAGTTGTCATTCTTTGCCTTTCCTCCAAAGAGGGTGGCCTGTTCTTTCTCAAATTTCATGCTTTGGTTAATTTCAAATGGATATTGTGTAAAATAAAGGAAAACTGAAACTTTATTTTTTAGAAGAATTTATATAACTCAGCTCTGAATTCAGTGAAGAAAAAGGGAATAAAAGGACAATTAGCATCTACTGAGCTATAAGCCAAACATGTCCACATACATGGTCTCACTCAAGCCTGACAATAATGCTTTATAGTAATTTAGCTTTAATGTTAGAGATGATAAAACTGAGGCTCAGAGAGGTTAAGCTATCCTCTCAAGGTCAAGTGGCACATTATAAAACTAGGGTTGAAACAAAAACTGCCTGACTCCAAAGCTCCAGCATTTTCCTCTACCATGCAGTTCAGTCTAGTGAAAAACAAATCCACTCTGGAAAGGGCCTTAGCATTTTAGCCATAAAAGAGTATTAGTTACAATTCTCTGGAGCCTCTAGATTCTGTTGTATCTGCACTGAATCCTAAAAACAAAAACAGAACAAAAAAACACAACCCATACCACACGCTTGCATTTCTCCTCCCAATTGAAATTCAGCACCGAGGACAGTTCCTGAGTCATGTTTGCAGAGAGCCGTCCTTGGTTTCTGTTACTGAACTCATACCCCCATTCTTGATTTCCCAAGTGACACTGAGAAAGAGAGGAGGAAATGTAAGAAAGTATAAGATGGAATCCTCTGCCATCATCGTGGAAATTAGCACATTTCAGAAGACCAAGATAAAAATGCATGTGAGAAGAACGAGAGAGCCAAACAGATGGGGCAATAAAATGGAGGCGGAATGAGCTCATCAGGATTCCCAGCGCACGGTTTACGTCCATACTAGGCTCTTAGCTGACCTGGGAGCCAGGAGACAAAGTGAATGAGTCGGTGGTTACTATGCTGCTGCATCAGTTACGCCAGGAGATTAGGTGGAGGTGATTCACTGCTGCAGGGCTGCACGACTTTTCACGTAGTGGAAAATCTGTGGGCCCTGGTCTCTGCCACTCACATCACCAGTCTATTCTCATGGCTAGCATGAGTCAGATATGCAGGATCCCTCAGCTAGACAAGGTTATTGTGTTGTGAGTAAATCAAGGGTGAGCTTTCATGTGGAGAGCAGGTTTCAACTGCAGCCACAGCATCTCCATGGATGAAAGTTTACCTGCTGTACACACAAACACCCTGCCTTCCGTGCTTACCCTGGGGGACAGGTGGTTCATAACACAAACAGAAATAACAAGGTCTTGAACAAGTTCATCACACTGAACAGTGATTCTTGCTCAAACTACCCGCTCTTGAGCATAGCCAGAAGGGTCTTTGGAGAGCCCAGTGTAATCCCCTTGCTTTATACACAGGAAACTCATGTCAAGAGAAGAGAAATAACTTGCTCCAAACCGCTTAACTAGAGACAGAGTTGGTCCCTTTGGGACTCAGTCCCTTTGTTCCTAAACCAGCAGATCTTCCACCAGGAAGACAAAATAAAACCCGAAATAGCATATACCCTGTTAACTAAGCCCTCTAATTATACTGCTTGCAAAGAAAATAACATCTTAAATGTCTTGGTCTTTCCATCTGGGCTTTGGCAATATCACTGATCACTTCTCATGTTGGAATCTATCTTAAGAAATTTAAGAGTAATTATTTTGGGATATATGCTTTGTTATTTTTATGTCTTCTTGTACACTGCTTTCTTTGTTCAGGAGGAAATTAGAATTCTGGAAATACACGTGATTTTATTTAATTATTAAAGGAACCAGTCTGTATTTCAAGTAGTTGCAAATAGGAATGTATTCGTCTGTGTCAAAAAAGAATATATGAGACAATGTAGGCTATATTACTCTATTGTCAAATGCAGTTAGCATCCGCCTAGGTCTATGAGTAAAAAAAAAAAATCAAATCTATGAGTAAAATTAAAAGTGAAATCCTTATCTGGAAAATTCTGAACATGTCTGGATTTGGCGCCTTATGGAATCATCTAAAATGTAACATTTTATATTGTGCTTGCAACCTTGTTATCTTCATTATAGCAATTTGTGTATATGTGGGCTCATGTGAACTTTTGAGTTTTCAAGGAACTGAAATAAGAAAGACTTAGGAGGAAAGAGTCTATTCAAGGTCATATTTACAGCGAGAAACTGATGCAGACCAACAGAAACATTAGCCCAATAACCACCCCTAAACCCCGCCATACCTTTTCTCCTAACAAATATTCTTACCTGAACCATCATGGCGTCCATTGTCTTCTGCTTTGGGTGTAATTAGACCAGACTTCCTGTCTTTAATTTTTATCCATGAAGAGATTTTCATGAATAGTACTTTTCTTGTAATTTAGCAACATTGTCCTTGAAAATCCAACAACTATTTACATAACAGAAACTATTGTTTGAAGTGCAAAGCAGTTCAAAATTTGGTTTCTGAAGATTAATCACTGCAGTCTAGTTTATATTATCATAATAATTTCATTTATTTTGATACAATTTGTTTCCAGAATCAACCTCAGCTTTTGTGCACAAGTGACAAATCCATTTGTTTCTGGTATAATGGATAATGCGATTAATGACCTTGCAACTGGATTTCTTAAAAGCACAGAGAAAAAAATAAGGATTTCCACTTATAATGCGCAGTAGTAAACCAGCTCTGTTTGTAACTGTGCATCAAAATCTCTCTGAACTTGTTTATGAACCACAGACAAGATTTTGAAACAAATTTGCTCCTGCCTTTTGGGGTTTCTGTCTCTATCTGTTCTCTCCAAGAATCTGAGGGCAGTGATCTCAAACTGAGAAACTGGGCATGTGAGCACCCCATTTACAAGACTGGGGCACTGTTTTACTATGTGGCACCATCGCGGTTGAATGAACCCCGTCAACGCCAGGTCTTGCTGGATAAGGTCACCTCCTGCTAGGCTGTGACTGGACACGCGGGAGAGCTCTGCGAGTGGCCCTGTGACTCGGGCCCCCACTCCATGCCTCTCGTAGGACGCATTGTGTGTGGCGTCCCCTCCCTGCAGTCAGCATCTGCAGCCTGTTTCTGATCCTCACGGACCTGAGAATCTTTCCAAGGTGGGGTTGGGGGGCAGGGACGCAGAAGGTGTCCTGGGGGAACCTCCTGCATTTCCTTTCCGCCTTCAGGGCAAGGTGGCAGCGGGCCCACCCCGGCGGCAGGTGGCTCCCTGGGTTCGAGTCTCGCCTGGGGCTTCTCCTCACCTTCCTCACTTGTGAAGTGGGGGTCACCCCCACCCCGAACCCCAGCGTAGCGGCGACCGCTAACTGAGGCCTCCAGCCGCGCCAGAAGCCAAGCAGCCTCGCCAGGGGTCCGGGGCATCAGGGGGCTCCCAGCTTCTCAGCCTGCGACGTCTGCGCCCTCTGCTGGGTCCCAGGGGCGCCTGGATTCGTTGGCCAAAGCTCCCGAGGGCACCCCAGGCATTATATTTTTCACCTCAGCCTTCCCTTTCTGGGGGCCCCTGGGCCCCTGCGCTGGCGGTGCTGTGAGAAGGCATCCTCTGCCCCGCCCCCAAGTGACGCGCGCCCGACGAAGCCAATCAGAGCTCGCGGCGCTGCGCCCCACGCACCGCCCCCCCAGCTTAAGAAAGGGCGCGCGGGCCGGGCCGGGCCAGAGCGCCGCGCCGGGCGGAGCGTGATCCTGCGCGACGGCTGGAGGCTCCACCGGGTCCCGCTCGCGTTCCTGCTGCCCTCGAGCGCAGCGCCGCGGAGGTGCCCCCGCGGAGCGCCCCGACGGCGCCCGCCTGCCAGCCCTCCGGCGGATGCTGGAGTGAGCGCGGCGACGGCGGGATGCTGGTGCTGCTGGCCGCCTGCGTGGCGCTCGCTGTGGCCGCCGGGGCCCAGGACGGCCCGGCGCCCGGCAGCCGCTTCGTGTGCACGACGCTGCCCCCGGAGGCAGCGCGCGCCGGCTGCCCGCTGCCCGCGATGCCCATGCAGGGCGGCGCGCTGAGCCCGGAGGAGGAGCTGCGGGCCGCGGTGCTGCAGCTGCGCGAGACCGTCGTGCAGCAGAAGGAGACGCTGGGTGCCCAGCGTGAGGCCATCCGCGAGCTCACCGGCAAGTTGGCGCGCTGCGAGGGGCTGGCCGGCGGCAAGGCGCCGGGCCGGGCGGTCCCTGGCAAGGACACCATGGGCGACCTGCCGCGGGACCCCGGCCACGTCGTGGAGCAGCTCAGCCGCTCGCTGCAGACCCTCAAGGACCGCCTGGAGAGCCTCGAGGTAGCGGGGCGTGGGAGTCCTGGGGCGCACGCTCGGAGGCGCGGGCAGAGGTGGGATATGCGGTCCTGCCCGCGAGGCTGTGCGGGACACGGCAGCCCTGGCGCGCTCGGACGCGGGAAAAGCTGCGTTTGGGGCGCAGGGGTGGTTTTCGGTTGTGCTAGGGAACTTACATGGCTCGCACCGCCCACCTTTAGCCGGAAAGGAAGGGTTAAATGCTCGCGCGCCAGGACTGCCCACGGTCATTCACTACTTTGCGAGATCCGGGCTGGCGGACCAGGACGGCCTCTGCTCTCTTCTTGCAAATCCCCTAGTCTCCCGGAGCCCGACACGCTCCCGGAGGCTGTGCCGGGTGACGTGAGGCTGCCGCGTGAGGTCAGCTGCCCCCGGCGTCCCGTGTTTCCGTTTATAAATAAGGTCCCGCTGCGCCAGAGCCGGCGGAGGCCTGGGGTCTTGACGCGACGCGAGCGCGGGCGGGCGGGTCCCCGCCACACCCGAAGCGCTTTGGAGGAGGCCTGGTAGACTACAAAGACGCTGTGTCCGCGAATTGCGCGGTTCTGAGGTGTCCTTCCAGATTGCTTTGGGGGAAAGGACCTAATTCCGTCCTCTCTTGGAAGGTGTGTGCAGTTGGGAACTTTGAGAGAGTAATCCTCATTTAATTTCCATCTTTACTTTCCACCCTATTTAAGAAGTGTGGGCGTGTCTGTTCAACACGTTTACCAAATACTTAACGTACTAGCAAATGTTGGTTTCAATTACAGGTGGTAATTATTGCAGAATTATTTGAGGCTTTCCTGTGGTATGATGGCAAAATACAGTATTTCCAGGATCTGTATATCCCTTGATTCATTATGATTAATAACAGCTAACATATTTGGAACACTAAGTATGAGCTGGGTGTATTATCTAATTTTAACCTTTGCCACAATCCTGTGAGGCAGAGCCTACTAACTGCATTTTACAGTCTGGAACATTTAGAGGGATGGATAGTTTGCCAAGGACTCATGCCTGGGCAGTGGCAGGCTACCTCCAGAGCCAGCCTGATGAAAGAGGAGCAAGCCAAGTAGGCAGGGAGGATTTAGAAATAGCACTAAAAGCAAAGATTCCTGGAATTCAGAGTAGTCATGTTTTATCTCGTTTTCCAGTGACATCTCTGCAAGCAACCTCGGTGCTGCACTGGGACTTGGGGGCTGTTTTCATGTCTAGATGCAAGTGCATCAGCTTTGAGTGCCATTTGATAAAGTTTTAAAAAATTCAAGCTGTGTTTTGCTTTTCCCTGAAAATGATAGATGTTGCTTAAAATTTTGGCTTTTTAGTAAGAGGAACAAAACAGCTTTCGGATAGGGGGAAATGAAATTCAGAAGTTTCAAATACTGCAGCAAAGTAATTCTTGTCTGACTTTGAAATCCTTTTCATAACACACACGCACACACAGCATCAGTGAAATGCTAGCCTTTGTGCCACTGGCACGATTGATTTAGCACTCCCGTTTTGGAAGCTTCTCCCGGTGTGGCGGGGCCATTAGAGCTGCAGGTCACAATTTCTTTTTAACTGGCCTTAATACTTCGCCCTCGTGTTTCCCCCTGCCCCAAAGCACCAGCTCCGAGGGAACGTGTCCAATGCTGCGTTGCCCGGTGACTTCCGAGAGGTGCTCCAGCAGCGGCTCGGGGAGCTGGAGAGGCAGCTGCTGCGCAAGGTAGCAGAACTGGAGGAAGAGAAGTCCCTGCTCCACAATGAGACGTCGGCTCACCGGCAGAAGACGGAGAGCGCCCTGGACGCGCTGCTGCAGAGGGTGACTGAGCTGGAGCGCGGTGAGTGCCCAGTGCTTTGCTTGTTCCTCTGTCGCCCTCTGGCTGACGTCCCTGCAGGGTCCTCTACCCCTTGTCTCGGTTCTTGGCTGCAGTATAGAGAAAGCTGGGCTCAGAGCATGAGGCGGGCAGGCAGAGAGGGGGCCGGCTCCACGGCTCTCTTGCCGATTTCCAGACGAAGCCACCTGGGTGAGGGAGTGGTCGCTCCTAGACCTCTGCCTGCTGACTCTGCTCCCAGGGTGCTGGGATGGGCGCTGAGACTGCTGCCCAGTCGTCTTGGAACCTACCTGTCCTAGGTGTAGAAAACCACCTGATGACTCCTTACCATTCAAGCAGCAGTCCCCCCTTCCCTTCCCTCTAGGCTGCTCCACGCCTTGGCCTTTCCGCCCCCTGCAGCCTCTGATGTATTGGTCAGGCCTTTTAATGCCTTAATTGATTTTAACTATGTTTCTTCTGAACCTCCAAGCTGTTTGATGTAAATAGAGGGCACCAGCTTTCAGGGTATGGCCCCCTCGTCTGCCCCTTGGCTCTCCCGGCTCTAATTAAACCTATCTGTTGTCACTAAGCTAATGATATTATCAACACTGAGGCTTATTAAATCAGCAAGCCTGCCCACCTGCAAGGATAGAAAGCATTTCTCTTTATTAGATAATCATGCCTTGGAGAAGAACATGGTCATTTGCAGATTAAATACTAGTGGCTGTTTGTAGTAGAAAGAGGGGCTGCTGCCCTCTGCTCTGTCATTCACTAGTCATGTGCTCTGGAGTAAGTCACCTCACTTCTCCAAGCCTCAGTGCCTCAGCTGTGCACCCTGTAAAGTCAGGAGTTGGGGCTTTCTGGTTCTCTGTCTCAGTTTTCCTTCAGCCTAATGTGGGGCCTTGGACCCTGGCCTGGCCCCACCCTTGGCCCCCTCAGGTGACCTGGTCTTCCCAGCCGTTGCTAGGTGCTCAGCAGCTCTGCAGCCTGTGGGGGGGTTGGGTGCCCTGCCGTAGAGGTCGGGATGGGTCAGGTGAGACTGCACTATCCTCAGGGAGGAGTACGAGTAAATACTACATGTGGAGCCCAGAGTCTAGTATTTCTCCACTGCCTGTTGCCAGGAGGTTGAGAGGGTGATGCTGGTGCTGCTGCCTGCTTTTGAACGTCTTCCTTGGATGGGTGTAAACGTGGCACCAAAGAGCTTCCTCATGTGTTATTTACTATGACAGAAAATGAGTTGGGGGTGGGAGTCACGGTGGAGAAAGGTTGATTCATTCTAGCTCCGTCCTGCAGAAGGGGTGAGGAAGGGACTGATTTAGTCCCCGAGTGACACATACAGTTTGGCTCTGGGTCCTGAGAACCTGCCTGTCTTTGACAGCAATGGAGACCATCTGGCCTTTTGTGGAAACCTAGTAAATACTTGTTGAATGAGGGCATTTAGGCTCCTTCACTGGCAGCCTCTGGTCCCCAAATAAGAGGGAAGCTTTTGCTATGACAGTTCATGGAATTGGGTTGTACCCCGTAAATTTTGAAATCTGTTAACTGGAGACAGGGTCTTGCCTTCTGTGTGTTTATTTTTTTATGTTAATTTTGAGCTTAAATCAAAATTGTATTGAAGATTGCTCAGACCCGTTTAAGAATACCAGTTGCTTTCAGAGACTTTAGAGCCATTTACATGGGGATAGCCAGGAAGATTCTCACCAGTCCTGGGTGGGTCCTGAAGGGTCAAGGTTCTAGCCAGGTTGTTACCTTCAGCAGGGAGGAATACCGCTGCATTCCTCTGCTTCCCTCTGGTCCCAAACTGCAGGAAATGGTCAATAAATGCTATCTTCTCTTGGGGAGGAAATGGCAAATCATGAGCCAAGTCGCTCACTTCAAGGATTTAGTCCAAAGGCCACTTCTGAGTTAAGTTGTAGTGTCATGACCTGGGCACCTGATTCCTCTGCCCTGGCAGTTGTGACTCTTTCCTGCAAGAAGTGACGTGGACTTACTGGCTTGACAAGTGTCTATCTATCAAGTGCCTGTGACCCTGTAAAAGTCCTTCCTCTATGCCCGTCAAGTGGGTTCCCAGCCCCGCCCTTGCTAAAGATTTCAAGGATATAACAGGACCTGGCTGAGGAAGGGTTTTCTGGCTTAATTCAACCAGAAAACTAAATCTAGCTTGACCCTACCTGCTTCTTGAAGCTTTGAAGAGTGAGGACGCGCTTGTTTACTGTGGAAATTTGGACAGTGGCTGCCTGGTAGCGGGTGCTCCAGTGCTCCAAGGACCGACTTGGGTGTGGGGGGTCCAGGGGAGCCACACCCGGCTGTGCGAGCAGCTGTGGGCTGAGGTGCTGCTGGGCTTTCTTCTCCCTCCAGGCAATAGTGCATTCAAGTCACCTGATGCGTTCAAAGTGTCCCTCCCCCTCCGCACAAACTACCTGTATGGCAAGATCAAGAAGACGCTGCCCGAACTGTACGCCTTCACCATCTGCCTGTGGCTGCGATCCAGCGCCTCGCCTGGCATCGGCACCCCGTTCTCTTATGCAGTGCCCGGGCAGGCCAATGAGATCGTGCTGATAGAATGGGGCAACAACCCCATCGAGCTGCTCATCAATGACAAGGTGAGGCTGGCTTGCACGCCACCTCCCCCATCACGGTTGTGATAAAGGTTGGGAAGGTGCAGGGAGTCTGACAGCTGGCTGTGGGGCTGTCCTCCTCATGGGAATGGCTCTGCACTGGCTCAGTCATGCTCTGGGCACCTGACTAGGTGGGGGGGGAAGGGGAAAGAGAAGGGACAGGGGGCAGGCAGCTGCAGCTCGTGGAGATCCACGCTGAGAGTCTGCAAGAAGCAACAGAGGGTTCAGGCCAGAGGTCATGGAAGGAACAGAATGAGCTGGGATCTCTGCGTGCCAGCCTAAATTGTCACTGGCCCTTAGGCCAGTCAGTGAAGGCTGCTCCCCAGGGCTGCACTAGTCAGAGGAGGGTGTGTGGGTGTGTGTGTGTGAGTGTAGGATACTTTTCATGAGCCTCTCTTTTTTAGGGCGGGTTGTTGAGATATAATTTACATGCAGTGAAATTTACACTTTTTAGTGTACGGTTTGACCAGTTTTGACAAACGCATACAGCTCTGTAACCATCACCACAATTAGAATAGAGAAGAGTTTCATCATCCCCCAGATTCCTCATTCCCTTTTGTGCTCAGCTCCTGTCCCTGCCCCAGCCCATGGCAACCACTATCTATCTGTTCCCTGTCCCTACAGTCTTACGTTTTCCAGAGTAACTATCCCTTTATAATAGACAGGCTGGGTTTGACATTCAGGAGCATGGTCTCCCCAAGAGATTAGCCCTGGGCGTCCACGGGTCTCTCTAGTGGCCGCTGTTACTTTCATTCTGAAGTCAGATTCCACGTAGCGAAAGCTGTGTTCTTACATCCTCCTTGCTGGAGCTGAGCCTTTGAATAGCTGAACCCACTCCCTGGCTGTGGGAGCCCAGCGGGACCCCTCTTCCCCCAGCCCCTCACTCTGTCTTTACTGAACGACCTGGGCGGAAATGGCGTAAGCGGGAAGAGCTGTGTCATCCACATGCTGGGCTCCTTCCAATGGTGACCACATCCCGAGCCCCGGGGATTAATTGTTCTAAATAACACCCTTGGACACAGCCCTGAGGATTGAGAGCCGTGCTTTCCTCGTGGTGTAGAGGTGTGGAAGCAGCCAGTCCTGGGAGTGAGTTAGTGAGGAGTTGCTAGGACACCAGCAGTAACAACAGGCCGTTCACAGGGGAGCTGGTCTTCAAGCACGCACACGACGCTAGTGGACGGGCTCCAGATGGAAATGCCCTCCCTCCAGTTCTGTGTGCCCCCCAGCCCCCACACACATGTATTGTAGGCACCTACCCACACACGCAGTCCTTGAGGGCCACGATGGACATTGGGGCCTTGTCTGTGGGGTGCAGGTACCTCGTCTGACTATCATCCTGAGAAGTTTGCCCTGTAGGGTCCTTACTGTCCTTTGGGGTGTTCAGGACCAGCATGGGGGGGGGCTGTCTCTTACATCTGCTTGTGTGACACAGTGTCCTGGACCCTCAGCCCAGCCAGGAACAAGCGTGTCCAGTTGAAAGCAGGGCCACCCTGGCACCAGGGCTTGTGCCTAGGCTGCCTCTTTTCTCTTGAGTGTCTGATGACATAGCATCTCCAGCCCAAGGGTCTCTCTGAGGTGGGTGGGCCAGGCATGTTACACACATAGCAGAGAATGGGAAACCGGGGGGACTCCACATGATGGGAGCAGCAGTGGGCCCCAGGGCCTTTGGTCCCCCCAGGTCAGACTTCTGGGAAACCCACAGGGCTCCTCACCGCATGTTGCCACCCACAGGTCGCACAGCTGCCCCTGTTTGTCAGTGATGGCAAGTGGCACCACATCTGCGTCACCTGGACGACGCGGGATGGCCTGTGGGAGGCCTTCCAGGACGGGGAGAAGCTCGGCACTGGGGAGAACCTGGCCCCCTGGCACCCCATCAAGCCAGGGGGCGTGCTTGTCCTTGGACAGGAGCAGGTGGGTACAGGGGAGCGGAAGGTGGGAGCGCTCACGCCAGACAAGCAGCACAGGGGTAGGTCTGCAGGCCGCCGCTCGCCCTGCTCAGCTGTCTGCTGTGGATGTGACGCTGTGGCATGGGCGAGGTCCCCCCAGCTCTGCTCACCCTGTCTGTGCCCTAAGGGGCTGAGGGCCGGGTACCAGGTTGGGGTGGCGGGTTCGGACAGATTCCAGAATGGAGTCCAGCACAGGTAAGCAGGAGTGTCCCTGAGTCAGGTCATGTAGCCACCCCGGGTCATCTCTGGCTGTTTGGTCTCTGCCAGGCTCCGTACTGAAGCAGGATGCCGGGGGCTGGTATGGCGTCTTCCAGGAGCTGCTGCCTCAGGGTCTGTGGAGTGCTCAGCCCTGTGGGGGGGATGGGAGGAAAGCGAGGCCTCAGAGGCTGCCCCCCAGAAACTCGACACCAGGGAGAGGGGATCTGAGTTGGCCTTCTGCTCTTGGGCACGTCAGAGTTGACATTTCAAACCGTGTTTGAAGTTTGCTGATGGACAGCGAGAGAATAGACAGCAGGTGCTGGGGTTCTGAGTCCGGCTCCTCCTTGGCCCACGCCCTCCTCCCTTCCTTGTTACGTCTCCCCCAGGAGGGTCTGAGAGCCAGGAGACCTTGGTCTAGTCCTCGCTTTGG
Organism: Rhinolophus sinicus; assembly: GCF_036562045.2. Lineage (NCBI taxonomy): Eukaryota > Metazoa > Chordata > Mammalia > Chiroptera > Rhinolophidae > Rhinolophus > Rhinolophus sinicus. The sequence goes on along the minus strand of NC_133759.1, from coordinate 107,086,856 downwards.
GACTTTGGCCAAGTATCTCCCCACCTTAGCCTCGGGTTCCACTCTGTAAACTAGATGGTTGGAGTAAAGACCTCTCTAGAACCCACCGAAATCAGTGGTCAGGGAGTGCGGCCAGAGTTGGGGGAGTCAGGAAAGTGCCCCCGTGCCTCGCCTCCGGCTCCCTCCCAAGCTGGCATCCTTCCCCCGAAGCTGTTCATGTTCCAGGAGAATTAGCTCCTGAACCTGCACTGACACACTTCTGTCCCCTCCCCAGGACATCGTTGGGGGCAGGTTTGACGCCACGCAGGCATTTGTGGGGGAGCTCAGCCAGTTCAACATATGGGACCGCGTCCTTCGTGCCCAAGAAATTGCCAACATCGCCAACTGCTCCACAAACATGCCAGGCAACGTCATCCCCTGGGTGGACAACAATGTTGATGTGTTTGGGGGGGCGTCGAAGTGGCCTGTGGAGACCTGTGAGGAGCGCCTCCTTGACTTGTAGCCACCTTCTCCTCTGTCTGGGAGGCTGAGGGTCCACTGACTGCCCCAGTTCAACTGTGAATAAGCCTCCTGCCAGAAGTGGCGGGGGCCCCCAAAGACTGAGGCTCTGTGAGGCGTTTGTCACCGGCTTATTTGTTCCTTACCAAGATTGTGTTCTTTTGGGGGGCGGGGGTAGGGCCAGAATCCCCTGGGAAAAGCCCTGAGCCACAGGCAGGCCCATACCTGACTTGCTGCTGTGGGGATTGTCGTCCTTCAAGCCCCTGTTCAGAACCCCTGTGAATGCTAGGGCCCTCCAGCCTGTCCACCCCTTGGATCCTTGGTGTCTTGTGTGCGCCTTCTGTCCGTCCCCTTTACAGGCTGTGCAGCCATCCCATTGGAGTGGCCGTGTCCCTTGTGTGTTGAGTACATCCTGCTGTCCACTGAGCACGCAGCAAAGCAGCCCCACCCCCACCCACCCCTGCCCCTTAGAAGGGCCTTTCTCTTGGTGTTCTTTATGCTTGAGTCTGTCCAAGGAAATTTTAAACGAGGAGGAAGGCAGGCTGCCCAGACAATGCCCTGCCGTCTCCAATGTGTGTGTAGAGGGCATCTGTGGCTCCGGGAGGGGGCTGTGAGGGGGAACGGAATGGAGAAGGGCCGTGCAGTCATCACTTCCCCTCTGTCACCTCTCCCTCAGACCACTGCTTTGTCACTGAGAATGGCTCTGAAAGGCCTCTTGTCTCCACTGGTGCCAAAAGTTCAGTTGCAGCTTTTACAACCTTTTGGTGTGGTTGGGGGAATTTCTTTTTCTCACCAGGAAAGAACAGCCATTCACAGGCTCCCATTTTTGATGTCTCACCTCACTGTGAGGAGTTTGCTAGTTTTTAATTCGTTGATTCCTGTAAACATTTGACTGGCAAGTATTTCCCCAGAACTCTTTCAGGAAGTGGATGTCATTTGGCTGATGCATTCTTAGTGACTCCAGGCTGCTTTATTTATTGGACAGAGGTTGTAGTAGTTTATTTTAAAGATAAAGTGATTAAGTGGGGAAATTTATAAAGCTAAATATTATATATTTTATTTTTCATACATGTTTGAAGTGCAAATCTGTGGAAATTCCATTTGTAGGACCAAGTTGACATGCCCATCTTGACACTGTATGCTACAAGAACTCTTCTGATGGAATTTTGATTAAAGTGCACTGGAAGATGCCTTGGCATTTATTTTCTTTGTGTCTGGGGTCGAGGGCAGGGAGGGGTGAGGCTTTGCAACCCCCCACATCCCCCAGCAGAATGATGGCCGCTCTGGTTAGCCTGGGCCTGGCTGCAGTGGGCACAGCTGGGGCCGGCATCTGGTGGACCCAAGGATGCTTGAAGGACTGTACCCTTCCCTCCTCCCTCTAGCCTCCATGTCCCCAGCCAATCCCTGTCTTCTCAACCAGGAACTGAGCTCAGCTAGATGACCCTCAGCTCCCTGTCCCAGGCTTGATGCCCATTCAGCACCTACTCTGTGTACCCTGCCATATATCTCATTCAGTGCTTCTAACAACCCCCTGTAGGAGCCAATCCAAGTTTACAGGTGAATACACAGAGCAGTTAAGCAGTGACTTTGGGATCACATAGCAGTGAAAGGCAGAGCCAGATCAAAGCCAGCCTCGGGTGCCCAAGGTCCTGCCCCTTTCACTGCCCGCTCCCACCCACCCCTGCCTTCCGGTTTGGCTCAGAGGACCCTAGTACCACTGCACCCTCTCAGTGCCACCTCTGTGTACCCACCTGGCCCCGGCAGGTGTGTTAATAGTCACCCCATCTCCACAAATGCTAGGTACTCCCCCCTCTCCACCACTTTCCATTTTTGTTTCTTTACTCCATCTCAGTAGCTGCAGAGTCCAATCTTGGGTACACATGACACTGTGTGCTGGTGTACTTGATGCTGAGGCCATAGTGGAAGCTGTAACCTCTAAAGCCAAGCTCAGTGGGTGACTAAGTTTCCTGAAGTTCATTTTCAATCTTGTGCATTATGACTTGGCAGGAACTGAATATCATTAGTGTTAAGCAGAACATGAAAACAGCCTGGTTATATACCCAGTTAGTTATTTCCAATTCTTTTCATTGTTTTGTTTTCATTCTTTTATTTCTATTTGGTATCATTTTTCTCCTGGGCAAAGGATTTCTTTTAACATTTCTTGTAGTGTAGAGCTGTTGGTGATAAATTCTTTCAGCTTTTGTATGTCTGGAAACATGTTTATTTCACCTTCATTTTCTAATGATATTTTTACTGGGTGGGGAATTCTAGACTGACAGCTTTCTTTATCTTTTAGGATTTTAAAGATGCTGTTTCACTGTCTTTTCATGAGTGTTGTTTCCAACAAGAGTTCTTCTGTCATCTTTATTTTTGTTCCTCTAAACATAATGTGTTTTTTTCCTCTGTTGCTCTAACACTGTGTCTTTGTCACTTGTTTTGAGAAATTTGATTATGATGTACTTTGGTGTAGTTTCTTAATTTCTTGCATTTGGAAATGTTTCAGCCTTTATTTCGTCAAATATTTTTTTGCTTTTGTCCTCTAAAATTAATGTTTATTAAACCACATGAAATTGTTTCATAGTTCATTGATTCCCGTTTTATTTATTTATTTTTCTATTTCATTTTAGATACTTCATATTGCTATGTCTTCAAGTTCACTAATGTTTTCTTTTACAGTTCCTAATCTGCCATTAATTTTATCCCATATATTTTTTACACCTAAAAGTTCAGTAGGAGTTTTGGGGTCTTCATGCCCGTCCAGGAAAAACTCACTGTTTTCTTTTACTATCACACTGAATACTTCTGACACCAGATGCATGGGTTTCCCCACACTGACCAGTGCTCTGACATGAGCTGGGTAGCCTACAATTTCTTAACACTATCTGCCTGGAGTTAGCATCAGATCCCACAAGGTAATGGCTCAGTCCCACAAGACTGGCCCTACTTCAGATAACAATCATAAATCGAGGGTTGTCCCCTGTACTTCTGAATGGCGGGCTATACATTGAGGTTCCTAGGACCCCATCTTTGGGTTCCATAATTTGCTCAAATGGCTCACAGAATTCAAGGAAACACATTTACTGGTTTATTATAAAGGATACAGATGAACAGCCAGATGGAGAGATACCGAAGGCGAGGTCTGGAAGGATCCCAAGCTCAGTAATCTCTGTCCCTATGGAGTTGCGGTACACTACCATCCTGCACATGGATGTATTCAACTCAGAAGCTCTCTGAACCTCATACTTTTGGGATTTTTACGGAGGTTTCATCACATAGGTATGACTAATTATTAACTCCATTTCCAGCCCTTCTTTCCTCTCCAGAGAATGGGCGTGGGGTGGGACTGAAAGTCCCAGGCTTCTAATCATGGTTTGGTCTTTCTGGTGACCAGTCTCCGTGCAGGAGGCCATCAAGAGTTACCTCATTAAAACAAAAAATGCTTTATCACCCAGGAAACTCTAAAAGATTTAGGAGCTGTGTGTCAGATGTTCCTATTACTCAGGAAATTGCAAGGGTTTTAGGAGCTCTGTGTCAGGAACTGGGGCCACAGACCAATATACATATTTTTATTATTTCAGAATGTCTCACTTAACATTTTGTACAAATGGAGCAGAAAAACGTTTCCAACATATCGGTTATAATAATTGTTTTAATGTCCTTGTCTCTTTATTTTATCATCTGTATCAATTCTGGGCCTGGTTTCAAGAGCCCTATTCTACCAGTCCTCAGGAGCTTCCAGTGTGGGGAGAAGTGTGGTCTGTCTGCCCTCTTTGACTCTGTGTTTGCCTGTCTGTCCAGGGACAGTGGAATAACTCAGCTGTCTGCCCAGAGGACAATGGGCCTGACCAGGAGGAGGTCTTCAATGTCCTTCCTTTGCACACATGCTCCACGAGGCCCTGTAGCCCTTGCCTGTTCTGAGCCGGCCAGGTATGGCTGGAAGGTCCCTGGAGACATGGCCACACCTAGCACCTTCTCTGCAGGGAGCTGTCTCCCAGGACCAGGGCCAGCTCCGTTGCTGTGGACACAGCCTTCATTTACTCCAGGGCAACACGTCAGCTGGTTCCCGAGCCACCCAGTAGAAGCTAGGACCGCTGGCAGAGCAGAGGACTCCAGGTATGGCAGGGCCAAGTTTGTAACTAGAAGGGTCAGATAGACCTGGACCCAGAGCGGGTCTGTGCTGTGAGGGTGAGCTCAGGGACTCCCACCCAGTGGGCGGCAGAGCTGCCTTCGGGCTCCAGGAGAGGAGCCTTCTCATGGGGACTTCTCACAGCCCCATCTCCTGAACTATTTTGGGAGTTTCTAGTGCAAGAAATAGGAAAATGGAATAAATAAATATATTTGTGCTTCCAGCAGATAGAAGAGACTGAGTGGAGATGGTGGCGAGACTTTCAGCAGAGGGTCTCCTGAGAACGCTCAGACTCACGCCCAGCTGGGTGAGGGCAGGTGGACACCAAGACCACCCCCTGTTTACGTGTGGGGAAGCTGAAGCCCGAGAGTCCTAAAAAAGCTAACACTCAACCCCAAGCCCCTTAGCAGTATATTCTGCATGTTTGCTCTACATACATTATTCTCTCAATAGTAGGATCTAATCTTTTTTATTCCCTAGCATGTAATGTAAAAATAAATGCAGCTTTTGGCCTATTTACAAATCAAGCTGTGTACATGGGCCAGTTAACCTGAGGACGGCCCCCAAGGAGAGCCCAGTGTCCCTTCCCCAGGCTTCTGCAAGAATGCTGTGCTCCTCCCTGTCAGCTCAGGGTGACAGGCTCTGCTTCCCTAACTTCTCTGCTGGGACACACTTGGCAAATCCTGTCCACATGCCTGGTCCACCCGGGCCCTGACCCAGACTGTGGCCAAGCCCTGAGCATGTCCACAGGGAAGTACACCCTGACCGTGAATCACAACCCCTCAGCTGGTGACAGCTGCTCAGGGAGGCCTTGTGGCCTGAGATGACAGAAGGGCTGGGTGGCTGGGTTCTGGGCCCAGTTGTACTTGCTGTGTGACCTTGAGTAAGCCACCTTCCCTCTCTGGGCCATTTTGAGAGTGGCCTGGAGTTCTTGACATCCCTTGTCCTAGAACCCAGTCTTGGGGTCTTTACAACAATCCCTCATGAGGATGCTCCAGGGGCCTGGAATTCATTTAAAACAGCCCTGAAAAGGCAGGCAGGCTTGTTGTTCCCATTTAACAGATGAGGAAACTGAGTCTCAATATAAAGAAGGGACTTACTAGTGCAGAAGAGGCCCACCCAATATCTGGCCCTGGCCATGCTGTCCTGAGGGCATATTTCACACAGAGACCAGAGAAGGGGGCATGAAGTGGGACATGTGCCCCCAAGTATAGGCCAAGTAGAGATGTTATTACTCTGGAGGTATCTGAGTGCCCCCTGGGAACCCAGAATAGCCCTTGGCCATCTGTGGGTGCCCAGGGCAGAGCCCTGTTTCCACATCCTTGGGTCTCTTTGCCTCCCTCCCTGGCTCTATCTCCTTCAACAAATATTTGCTGTTGCTCAGTGAGCTGCTGCCATGGTTACGGGCATCCCAGTACCTGAGGGCCCAAGTTGGACTTTAAACCTCTTTAAAATTCAAGACCCAGAGTAAACAGGTGCTTCTTGAAATCTCAATCCTGAAGGTGACAGTGTCCGATCGCTCAAGGCTGCGAGCCCTTTGCTGGCCGAGGGGTAGAGGGCGGTGGAGGATGGGCTCCAGGGTTTCACCAGGCCCCATAGTCCTGGATGGGGGGAGAAGAGCCAGAGGCCATGCAGTTCCTTCCTGCTCTGAAGAGGTCCCTCCGAGGGTAGCTGGGGCCCAGCTGCCAGTGAGCGCAGGGTACTGAGTTCTGGTCAGGCATTCCCCTTCCCCGCTATGGGACCCTGGACAAGTTTTAGTTTACATCGATAGAATCAGGGCCATTAGCCCTCCGGGGCTTATTCTGAGAGTAAAACCTTCAGCTGAGGACTTGGGTTCTGAGTAGGAAAGTGTGGTTGTAGGTCGATGGAGCGCTCACGGGTCTGGTTATAACATACAAATGTCCACGTTGCACTTCTCTGCACAATTCCTCTGGGTGACGCAGGCCAGAGATGTGCCTGAGCTACAGCTTCCTGTTTATATAACGGAAGACCAATAACGCACAGCCTGGAGCCCTTCCAAGGACTGAAAGAGCTGAGATGATCATATTACTTATCTGCTTCCATGTAACAAATTACTCCAAAATGTAGTTGCTGAAGACAACAAGCACTTATCACCTCCCAGCTTCTGTGGGACAGGAATCCAATAGAAGCTGGGTGGTTCTGGCTCAAGGTATTCCACGAAGTCGTAGGAAGGGGCTGGCCGGGGCTGCAGTCTCTGAGGGCTGATGCAGGTTCCAAGACGGCTTCCTCACGTGGCTGTTGGCAGGAGGCCTCAGCTTTTCCCACGCAGGCCTCTCCAAAAGGCGGCTCTGACACAGCAGCTGACTTTCCACAGCAAGTGATCTGAGAACACAGGTTCTCTCTTGTCACAACCTGGGACGCGACATGCCACCACGTGTGCTGTCTTCTACAGGTTGCACAGACCAACCCTGGCCCAGTAAGTGGGAGGGGTATGGTCAAGTCTATGCTTCCAGGCAGAGATCAGTGGGGGTCACCCTGGAAGTGGGCTACCTCCAAGGAAAGGGCTCCCCCAGTACCACACACAGTGATTCTTAGTGTGTGGAAGCGATACAGGTGTTATGCAGAACACAAACCCAGAACCTAGAATGACTTAGGTTGGAGAAAGGAATGCAGAAAAAAGACCAAGCCCACAACAGGGACACACTTCCTGGGCCAGGCATAGAGACTTGGCGACCAGACCAAGTACCAGGAGAAGAGCCAGGAGGAGATCCAGCCGAGCACCAGGTGGACCCTCTACCCTACCTTCCCCAAGGGTGGCAAAATCCCAGAGGCGCTCTGCAGAGCAGGAAGGCCGGCTGGCATGGGATGGACACCCTGGACTCTTATCCTTGGAGCTTCTCTCTGAAGCTGCCCGTCACTCTGTAGATAGTCCCGGTCCCGTGCGTGGTCTGTCATGCTCACCAGCTCGGCTTGGTTTCTTGCTGTTTCTTTATGGTTTATGGGCCAAGCCTTAGGCAGCAGTCACCTTCCCTATGGCTTCCTGAGCACCTCGTTTCTTGCCTGTGTACTCACTTCACTCACCCTCCTTGGAGCCCAGAAATGAATTCAATAATCACCCAAGAACCTGGAAGATGCAAAGAGCCCTCCCATCTCCACCACCCAGGAGTCTGCTCAAATGACATGCCCCAGAGAGGCCCTCCCCTTTCCCTCCCCTCCCCTGCTTTACCTTCTCCAGAGCACAGATGGCTCTCCACCATCCATCCCTTCGTATTTCTTGATGACTTGTTCATTTTCTATCTCCCGTGGGGCTGAAAGCTCTGAGAAGCCAGGACTGGGTCTCTGTCATTCAGTCTGCACCCAACCTCACAGCAGCACCCAATTCTCACATATGTATCTGTAGAAAAACTGAATGAAGGAGACGGGGACAGACAGGCTGATGCTTTCTAGGTCGGGGGGTATCTGCTGGGCCCAATGAAATGGCTGTTACATTTTGAGACCGGAAACCAAGGCCCGGGTCATCTTTGAGACCCGTACAATTTCAGACCCAGGTCATGTAGCTTTTTATTCATAGGAGAGTTCCCCCATTTCCATCTCCACTGGTCTGCATCCCTCTAGATTCATAATCAACCCCAGATAAATTGCAGGAGGACCAAATATTAAATTCCAATTAGCTGGAAGCAAAGGGAAAAATGAGACAGACACCACCCAACTGGAATGTAAATCGTGTTTTCTACATTAACATGGAAATTTTAACATCTTTTCTTTGAGCCCGGCTGTTTCTAGGTGATTCCATTGGGTGGATGTGGGCGATGAATTGTAAAAGGGCGGGGGGAACAACTTGACTCAGCAGGAAGAATGCAGGGGCTGTGGTCCCCCTCCTGTTAATGTGGGTGCAGTTGCCAGCTGTACAATTATTCAATGCCTGCTGTGTGCTAGGCTTCCGGGGCGGTCCCAGAAATGTCCCAAAATGCCTGGCCCTGCTCCAGCTGTGGCCCCATGACAATGCCCTTTCTTCCCCATCTCTCTAAATTCTGCCCATCCTCAGACTCAGCCCCCCTCCAGGAAGCGTCCCTGACCACATTGCAGTTAACAGAGTATGTGCTGAATACTGGGGTCCCCAACATTCTTAACTCCCCATTCTCCACTGTGTCTGGGGGGGCACTGAGCTCACATCCCTCTCCAGGGTGGGCCCTGGCTGTTCTAAACCAATTTAGGGTAACCCCACTGCTATGTGTTCCCCTCCAAATTTATACGCTGAAGCCATCACGCCTAGTCCTTCAGAATGGGACTGTATTTGAAGACAGTGTCTTTAGAGAGTAATTAAGTTAAAATGAGGCCATCAGGGTGGCTCCTGATCCAGTAGGACCGGTGATCAGGACACAGAACTGCAGAGGAGACACCGGAGAAGACGCCATCTACAAACCGAGGAAAGAGGCCTTGGAAGAAACCAACCCTGCTGACACCTTAATCTCGAGCTTCCAGCTTCCAGAATTATGAGAAAATAAATTATGAGAACAAATTCAAGTCACTCGGTCTGTGGTACTTTGTCATGGCAGCCAGAGCAGACGAAGACAGCCACCAACCACGGTTCAGTAACTCGGGCCTAAGGGACTGGTCTCAGAACGGGCCTGTGACCCCATCCTGATCAAGAGGTACAGTGCAAGGGGCACCTTCCTGGCTCTTCTGAGAGCGCTGGGAGAAGACTGTCTTCTGGGCCGTGTGGTGTGAGGAGGGAAGGACGGGCCAGTGGCTGCCCTCCTGCTTCCACAGCGGGACCCTCTCCAGACAGATGCTGACCTGCTCCTGTGGATGGCCCTGAACAGACCTGTGGGAGCCGTCTGTTGTCGAGTGTCTGCTCTCCTGCACCATGAAGCACCCTGGCTAAGATCCCGCCATTTTGAAAGTCCAGCACACAACGGAGCTATACAGTATGTATGTGTGTGTGTGTGTATGTATGTATGTATGTATGTATCATCTATCTATCATCTATTTATAATACATATAGTAAAATATATGCAGCGTCAGGTGGTGACAGTACTAGACGGAGTTCTCCAGAGGCACAGAACTAACAGGATATGTAGGCAGAGGGAACAGCACGTGCCACATCCCTGGGATGAGACGTTGTCAGAGTAACACAGAGTAGAAAAGACTCATGTGGCAGGAGGCGGGAGGTGATGAAACATGGGGCAGGAGAGGCCCCCAGGGCCAAAGTTTCTCGATGACCTCAATGGGGCCTCGATGACCCGCTAAAGGACTTTGGATTTCATTCCAGTTGTGTGAGAAGTCCCTGGAGGGTCGAGACAACAAGATCATCAGACTTAGGTTTAAACAGGAGCCCTGGCTGCTGGGGGGATAAATTAGAGGGGAACAGGAGGAAGAAGGAGAACTAACGACCTGCTCTAGCCATTCAGGAGGGAGATAACGGTGGCTGAGCCCAGGGTGGAGGCAGCGGAGGCGGAGACACGGGCTTGGATTCGGGACTGATTCTGAAAGTGGAGTTGCCAGGGTTTCCCAGCAGCTTGGCTGTGGGTGAAGAGGAGGAGGGCGTGAGGATGCCTCAGGTTTGGGCCAGAGCCTGGGCACAGTGATGCCACTTGCTGAGGAGCACTGGGGACAGTGGGCGTGGGGACGTGCTGTGGTTGGGTGTTAGCACTGGAGCTGGAGGTGTTTGTAGACATCAGGTGGAGCTGTGCGCAAGCTGCATCTGAGTCCAGAAATGGGGAGAGTCAGGTTGGGGATAGGAAGCCGCAGACCACCGAGGGAGTAGACAGTGGCCCTGGGTCCTGGACACTCCCAGGTTAGAGGTCAGGAGAGTGGAGGAACCGAACAGGAGCCGCTGGTGACAGGAGGAAAACACGGAGTCCTGGAAACAAGCACCCAGGCATTTCAGGAAGGAGGGTGATGTCATGCCACCTGCCCGCACATGTTTGCATGGTCTGCTAGGTTGAACAGTATCACCCCCAAATTTATGCCTACCTGGTCTCTCAGTATGTGACTTTAGTTACAGGTCATTGTAGGTGTAATTGGTTATCCTGGATTAGGGTGGGCCCTGTATCCAGTGACTGGTGTCTTTATAAGAAGACGAAAAGACACAGACTCACAAAAGAGAAGGCCATGTGACGACAGAGGCAGAGATTGAAGTGATGCAGCCACAAGCCAAGGCGCGCCAAGGGCCTCTGAGAGCCTCCAGGAGCTGGAAGAGGCAGGAAGGAGCCTCCCCAGGGCCTTTAGAAGGAGCCTGGCCCTGCCCGTACATTGATTTTGGACTTCTGGGCTCCAGAACTGTGAGAGAGTAACTTGCTGTTGTTTTAAGCTGCCCAGTGGTGTTTGTTCTGGCAGCTCCAGGAAACTAACACAGACGGGCCCTGAGTCCCTCTCAGTGCCTCAGCCTCCACTCCGGGAATATCCTTAGCCAAAGGGTCGGCACCCTGACCCACTGCCTCCCCCCTCGGGCCCCCTCCTTCCCTGACCTGTCACAGCTTGGACACTACTCTCCATGGGGAGCCTCTGGACATGACCTCTGTGTCCAGGGGCCGGGCTCGAGTCCTGCTCTGTCAGTTTCCATAGATAGAGCCCCTTCCCCTCTCAGAGCCCTGTTTCCTTACCTGACGAATGGGAGCGACAGCATCGCGGAAAAGTGCAGGTTTAATTCACGCGCCGAGGGCCGCCTGGGTGGCCTGGCACAGAGTAGCCTCTTTCAGTAATAGCAGCTGTCACTCCCCTCAACACCTGGCTTAGAGGCGGAACCCCAGGTGGGGACTTGATTTGTGGAACTCACCAGGGAGGAAGAGCCGAGCCCCCTGCATCAAAGGATGGAGTGGATAGGAAGAAGGAAAGACAGTTAAGAAGGCCATTGATGGGTCTCACTGCATATGAAAATCTTTGCTTGAGCCAGTTCTGTGGGCCTGGGTCCAGCTTTTGGCAGCTGAGGACACAACATCTCACACTCTTAGGGTTGACAGATAAAATATACGACATCTAATAAAATGTGAATTTCAGATAGCAAATAAATTTTTAGTGTAAGTATATCCCAAACATGGCATGGGATAGACTTACACTAAAAAAAAGTCATTGCTCATTTGAAATTCAGATTTCTTTTTATTTGCTAAATCTGGCAACTCTACTCACCCCTCAACTTGTTTCTCGAATCTAGAATTTATGGCCAGGTCCACGACAGTCTTATGAAGAGGCCATCTGACCACCATTTGGCCAGAGATATACACCGAGCCATCATCCCTTCACCACCTCTGCCTCTCTCCACCCCCCTAACTTGGTACCTTGTCTGCCACGTACAGAACACTCTTTCCTGTTACACCTACGTCTCCACATACGAGGAATCAATAACAATTTTAGGGAGAAAATATAGTTGTCATGGAAAAAAAAATGGAGTGAATTCAGAGTTCATTAAGCAAGTTAATCAAATTGTCCAGCCGTGCCTGGCTGTGCCGTGGAGCCATCTGGCTCCCAATCGATGCTGTGCCAGGTGGGAAATGTTTAGGGGTAAAGGGTAGGAGTGGCCTCCTGGAGGTCAGAGCACAGAGACGCCAGGCAGGTAACAGAATTAGAGGGCCCAGTGGGGCCCCAGGGAGCTCTGGGAATGCATCATGCCATGCCCACGCCCTGGCAGGGCAGCTGCAGTCAGGAGCCCCCACCAGCTCCCATACTCCTTTGTCCTAGAGCTGCCTGCACACAAGAAAGAGAAATAAAGGGCCACCACTGGCTCTTCCACCCAAGCTTCTTGGGCTCCTTCTCTGCACCAGCCACCCTTCCAGGCAGCGGGCCCCCCAGACCAGATGCCTGTCCTCCCGGGGCTGATATGCTATGCGGGAAGAGGGGGCCAACCCACAGCAAGGACTCGGAGAGTGACCACCTTCCTGGGCTGCAGGAAGCTTACTACGCCGCCCCAAGTTCCCCAGCGGGCCTGATGCCCCATCTGTAGGGAAGGCACCCCTGAGTGAAGCCAATACCGGCAAGGAGACCGAAAAACCCCGGGCCGTGGTGTTGCCAAATAGCTGAACTGCACCTAGTGTGGAAGCCCACCCTCTGGGGACTTTGCACCCAGCGTGGAAGCCCACCCTCTGGGGACTTTGCAGGTGTGAGCTAATGAAGACCCTTTGGGTTTAAGGACGTGTGAGTGAGGTTTCCATTCCTTACAACTCAAACAGCTCTGACCAGTACAACCCTTTGGTTCAACTGCTTCCACAGACGGGACGAGCAGGTCTGTGACTCTAGGCCAGTGCTGACGCGGGGTCCCGGCGTGCAAGGAGCTGCAGGGACGTAAACACGAGTGTCCCGAAGGCCTCCATCAACGAGGACGTCCCCACCGCCTCTCAGGTATGAAACTGTCCCTCTCACCACTCAAGGTGGGGCCTTGGGACTGGCTCTTGCTCCTTGGGGAGGAGTCCACCACTGGGTGACAAGTGTCCCCTGCTGCCCCCGGATCCTGGCTCCCATCTGAGCTTTCTGGTGGCCTAGGGCACCAGGGTCGGGCAGGATATGTGGGGTGGATGCCGTGACTCACACCCAGGCCCCCAAGAGCCCTGTTTGAGGCTGGAGCCTCACCTGGTCCCATTCAGCTTCTGGCCCTGACACTGGTCCTCAGGTGGGATGGCAGCTGGAGATTGGAACTGAGGGAAGACATGCCCCTTAGGTCACTCGTGGTCTCCACAGGAAACAGGCACACCCTCGCCTGGGATTCTTTCTCCAATTTTTTCATTGTGGCCAAATACACAAAACATAAAATTACCATCTTGCTCCCCTCCCCGCCCCAGCACACGCTTTCCGCAGATGGACAAGGCATGTGTTGCTCTCAGCGGTCCCTGGTCAGAGGCCAGGAAGGGTTAACTGGAGAAGTGCACTGAATCACAGACAGAGAGAGACTTTTCAAAGGCCTGATAAATAAATCACTGCTCATGTTTAATTCAAAGCCCCTGCTGCCTACAGAGCACACGGGGAAGGAGGGATCTTTCAATTAAAACAGCTCTGAGGGGTTTTTCCCGCTCTCCTGGGGCCTTCCGGTCTCCCCGTCTTGCTGGAGGCTGGGCAGGGAAGGACAGCGTGACCCCCCACCCCCGCCCCCGCACTTAGCCCGGGTCCCAGCCTAAGCCACCCCCTAGTCCCCCTCCGCCCTAATCTCACCGTGCCAAATCATCACTGTCTTTCGGAACCAGTTTTCTTTTCTCCATAGCTCTTGCCATTATGCGAAGTTTGTATAGGTTTTACTTGTTTCGTGATTGCCTGTCTCCCTCCCACCCGGCTACAATGTCATCTCCATGGAGCAGAAACTGGGCTCATCTTGTTCTCTCTGATTCCCCAGAACAGTGCTTAGGACATAGCAGGTGCATACATGTTTGTTTGCTCATTTATGTGCCTTTTCCCTTTCAGGCTAAGCACCCCCAGTCCCTCCAGTTTCACATACGGGGCAGGAGGCTGGGTGCCTGCAGGGCCCCATGCTGTACTCTGAGTTTAGAGTTTCTGAGTCACTTCTGCCGGGTGGCACCATCAGTGAGTGTGGGAGAGGCAGGATTGGAACCCAGGCCCAGTGCTTGTGGAGCTGGCACGCTGATCCCTCTTCTAGAAGATGAGAGCCTTTATACTGACCGGGCGCTGAGTGGATGGTTACTGCTCACCTGGAGCCTGGCTTCCTGAAATCTCAACTGGCAAAACTCAGGCCCAGTGATGAAATGAAGATCAACAGTTCTCCTTGCAGGCTGAGATCAAAATAAGCTCTCAATCGATACTTTGGACTGGAAACCTGTTCTTTCAGATTTGCGAAGAACGTTCTGTTCCCAGTCTAGCAGTGGCTTTTCGGAGCTGGCCCAGGTGCCAGCATCCAGCTTCCTCCCGGACTTACTCCTCTCAGCGATACGGCTCGGGTAACGGTGTTGATCTCCATTTTCCCTGGAAGCAAACCAAGGCCCTAAAGCTTGAGTAACTGGGTCACCCTGCTAGGGAGTGTTGGAGTCAGGAATTGAACCCCTGACCTCAGAATTACACTCTTTCTACAGTGATCTCACAGCGATTAGACTATTGGCTGTAATTGTCGTCACCAACATTCAGCGAGCACATAACATGTGCTGGCCTGTGTCTTCAGCATTTACAGTTATTAACTTGTTTGAGCCTAATTAGAACCCTACGAGGCAAGTACTATTTTTATCCCCATTTAAGGATGAGGAAATTAAGGACCAGATGGTTAAGGAACTGTTTTAAAATGTAGGTTTTATTATTATTCAGAGATAGTGAGGCCAATAGATTAGGATATGATTGCCATTCAAAAGATAGTCTGTTACAGTTGCCAAGAAGGGGGACGTGCCACGTCACACAGGGCAGCTCGGGGAAGCAGCAGCATTGGTCAGGAGGGAAAGGGAGGGGGGAAATGTGGACAAGAGCCTTTATTGTGCTCTCCACAGGAGGGCAGGCTTAGGACTGGCTGGTTTGGATAATTTCAGTGGGCTCTGGGGCATACCAGTGTCCCTGGTTGTCTGGTACCTGGCCCTGGGTGATGAGGGCAGGGGGACAGTAGCTGAGAGTGTGAGAGCTCCATAAAGGAGGGGTTGGAGGGCGGGCTCTGGATTAGTTGGTTTGCAAGTGAAGGACACGCCTACAAGTGAGTCCTTTAGTATCTCTAGGAATTGGCTAGCCAGGGTCAGCAAGGCTCCACATGTCAAAACATCAGAAACACATGGTTACCCAAGGTCACTCAGAATAGGACTTGAAACCTAGATCAGCTCACTTCAGAGCCCTTGCTCTTAGCCACTCTCCACCGGGATTTCCTCTGTGCAGCAAAATCCTTACTAGTATAACATGGAAAGAACTCAGGGGCAGTCCTGCAAACACCTATATCTGAGCAAAGATGCGCCCAGGATGATGGCTGCAGGTGGGCCAGGCAGGAGTCAGGGTGGCTGTTTGGGGCTTTCTTCCTCAGATGAAGAGTCCCCAAGGGTACGGTTATGAGCTGGCATCCATGTTGATTAATTTGTCTTTTCAATTTGGAAGAAAACCAGCAACACCTGACAGAAATTTGAATTCCCCCCACCCCACTCCCATCACAAAGAACCCAAATTGGATCAAATGGTCCTCACTGTGTGGCTGGGCCACACCCTGACTGCATCCGCGTGACTTAGCATCGCTGCTGGAAGGGAAAGCGCACAGCCTGGCCTGAAACAGCAACATCTGTTGGAACCTCCCAGGAGAAAATTTCCTCTTTCGTTGCATATTAAGTCATTAAAACACACAAAAGGGAAAAGGGACAATTTTCCCCACCACATGCAGACAATATTTTAAGGCAAAGATACCGGAGGAAATGCCCCTGCTTTTTGCGGACGGGCTGTGAGAGACGAGTCAGGTGTGGGGGTCTAGTCTTGCATGGGAGCAAATTTGTCCTCTGCAGGGAGGGTTTCAGGAGCCTGGGCTGTGTCTGCTCAGTACCGTATGCCAGGCTTTTTTCTGCCTCCCAGGACTAAGCCTGGCTTAGAACCCTGGGACCACACCCACGTTTGGGACTCATGCCCAAACCATTGTTCCAGACCCTTGCTCAGATCCCTTTGGAGGTCACAATCATGTCCCTGAACATGCTCCTGGGTCACTGAGGTCCTGTCAGCTGCCCAGCCTGATGCTGACATCTGCCAGACCTCCATTAGTCATCTGCTGAAAGAACTGAGGCTGGCAGTCCTGGCCAATCACTTAAATGGTTGGGACTTAGCATCTCTGGGCCTCAGCGTCCTCATCTGTAAAATGAAGGCAGTAACATGTTATAACTGTGTTGTGAGGTCTAAAGCCAGTGCCGGCACCTCTCAGTGCTGGAAACTTCCATCACTGGGGAGCAGGGTGGTGGTCACACATACCTCCTCACCTGATGAGTAATTGATGATGCCTGTTCTTCCCACCCTATTTGCATACAGCAGCTTTATCAGAGCTGACTTGTTCAGGAGAGTGGTACCCTGTCGTGCGGCCCCTCCTTGCAGGCCTTTGGGCCCACTGCCTCTGATACCCTCCAGTGGTGCCATGAAACCCCTGTGCTGTGCCTGGCGACGATGCTGCAAGCCTGGTGGGGCTGTGGACTCTGCTTCTCTGTTTGCTCACACGGGAGCCAATTGCCCGTGTCTCCTGCTCTGTCTCCTGCCTGCGCCGACCTCCTTGGCCCACACAGCATCCCTCCTGCTCCATCTCTCAGGCACAGGGCTGCACCTCTTCCCCAAGCTCACATCTGCCCGCTGGGTTAGGATGCCCAGAAGAGCTTCCCTGGGCAGTGTCTTTGCAGGGCAGGGCGGCCCCTGGCACAGCCGCTTTGCATCTTACGCATCAGCCCCTGAACAGCCACTGCCTTTTGGGTGCCTGGGAGGCCCTGTGAGTGGGTCGGGACCCATGTCTTCCTTGCAGGATGCCCACGACCCTCCTTCTCAGGGAGCTGGTCCATTCTGCTGCTGGGCCAGGGGGCCGTCCTCATCCTCTGTGTGTTGTCCCCATAATTAGAGCTGCTTCAGTCTTGTGTCACCTCCCCAACAACATGCTCTTCCCAGGGAAGAGAGACTGTGGAAATCACACTAGTTTCTGAATGTTCCCCATGACCCTCTGCTCACACTTCACTGGCCAAGGCAAATGGCACATCCCTGTCTGACTTCCAGGGGGCAAGGGGTGCAATCCTCTTCAGGTCCAGGAGGAGGAGAGCTGGAGAGTGTCCCCCACAGCTGGTAATCATAATAACAACAAAACCCTCGAAACCTTTACTGTGATCCCACTGCTATACCGAGCACTTCACCTGTAACTCATTTGATCCTCACAGCCATCTTGTAAGATCAGTGTTATTTTTATCTCCATTTTACAGATGAGAAAACTGAGGCTCAGAGAGATGAAGTGACTTGCCTGAAACCAACACAGCCATCCGGATGGTGCCAACTCTGGATGTGTGCACACAGAGGGAAGACCATGTGAGGACACAGGGAGAGGCCATCTACAAGCCAGGAAGACAGGTCTCACCAGAAACCAGTCTTGCCAACACCTTGATCTTAAACGTTCAGCCAGCGGACCTGTGAGAAAATAAGTGTCCGTTGTTTAAGCCGCCCAATCTGTTGTTACACGTTACTGCCTCCATGATGGCAGCCTGAGCAGACGAAGATACTAAGTAATTTGCCAGATTTGCCTCCTTTCTGCTGGGCTCAGCTATGGCAGAAAACATGGCATTGCTTCAGTTTACCCCAATGATGAAAGCAGCCCAAGACGGCATAAACTGAGATCAGAAGATTTGTGGGCCACAAGGGCCCCCCAACTCTCCTGTGGGAGGCAGCTTCTCTGCAGAGACCTAAAAATCTTGGACCCCAGTGATGACATCAGTAGCCCATCGAGGAAATGGAAGTTCCCAGCCCTAGACTTCTCTGGATGCCCCGGTGCTTTGTGGGTCAGAATCCTCAGCTTTTCACAAATTGCAGTTCATTCTAATACTGTTTCCCAGGGTCCAGCCCAAAGCCCCCTTCATGGGCAGCCTCAAAATTGGGTAACACCATGGACTTTGGAGGCCAGGCCTCAGTTATGATTGTGTTTGCTTCTAAGAATCCATAAACCCAACAAATGATGTATTAAATAAGTAAGAAGTTTATTTGCCTCATGAAACAGAGGTCCTGGGGAAGGCAATCCATTGATGTCATCAAAAACCCAGATTACTCCTCCCCTCCTATGCTGCCATCCTTGGCATGTGGATTTGACCTCATTGCCACAAAGTGGCTGCTGTGCATCCAGGTATCATATCTGCACTCCAGACAGAGTAAAGGAAGGAATTTGAATGGCTGAATCGGCTCCAAGATCCTCTGCCTGGTCCTTTTTGTTTACATCTTGATGGCCAAAACCGGGTCACTTGGCCACTTCTAGCTGCAAGGAAGTCTGGCAAGATGAATATTTTAGCTTTCTATCCTCTTAAGAAGAGAAAGGGAAGGCAAAGGGGGTTGGGAATGGCTTTGGGCATCTGACCCTTGCTGTCTGCCAGAGACAGGCCGATCTGGCGTCACTTAGAATGTGACTTTGCACAAAGTATTTATTTGAACTTCATTCATTTGGAAAATGAGGACCATAACAGCACACCCCTCCCAGGGCTGCAGTGCCTGGAATACAGTAAGTATTTAATACATGGTAAATATCATTATAATTATTATAGCAGGGCAACAATATTTACATAAAAGCCAGGCAGCAGGCCCAGTTAATGTATTTCTGGAAAATTACTGAACTATCCCAAATTACACAAAAATACATTCTGAAAATCCCTGCAGAGGTAGCTTAGAGTTTTACTTGAAGAGGCCGGAGGCTGAAGAGGGTGGAAACTGCTAACATATTTTCCTTTGGAGCCGGACCAGGAACACAGCAGGGAGCAAGCAGAGAAGAAGAGATGTGACCAGGAGGCTCCCGGACCACAGCTAGGAGCCTGCCTGGCCCATGCAGGACACCAGGCCGGGCTGACCAGGCTGGGAAAGTCTCAGAGCTGGAATAACCCAGATGCATGCCTGGTCTGCCCTTCTCCCCGGTGGAGCTGAGACTCCCCCTACCCCATCCCCACGTACTGTGATGCATTTTTTTAAACAAACAGGAGAGATGAAAAGAAAGCTGGGGGCTGCTGGTCCTGCCAATGGAAACATCTCATTTCTGCTCCAAAGTTCACGTGCTAAGAGCTGCAAGCAGAAGTTGAACAGGCCTCATTTTGGAGCTGGGGGTTGTGACCTAAACTGCCCCAGCTTCAGGGTTCCCGTGGGGATGAGAACAGGGGCTAAGAATGCAGGCAGACAGAATTCCTGCCAAGGAAAGCTCCGGCCCTGGCTTGTCTGGCCCAGGTGCCTCAAAGAGCCCACAAGGGGCCGTGGGCCAAGAATGGGAGAATGGACAGGACTGAGCATTGGGCCACCCAAAGTCATTGCAGTTGGGGCTGTTCCCTGGTCCGGGGGGAGTAACGTGGACATGTCCCAGGGTCCTGTGCACACACCCCTGTGGGCTGAGTGGGTAAGTGGTGTCTGGGACATGGTAGGTGCTCCAGAAATTCAGGTTGGGGTGGGAGATGGCAGATGCCACTCCAAGAGGAGGGTCAGCCTGTCCAGTCTGCTCAGAGTCCTTTGTCCTCCCCTCTCCCAGTGCTCCTGCAGTGGGAAGACCTGTGAGGGACTGGGCAGAGCAGCATGCCTGCTGAGGTCACTCGTACTGAGCAAACATTGAGCACCAACTGCATGCACTGCCCTGGACCAGACATGCTGCTGTCTAGTGTTGGAGACTACTGAGTGTCTGGATGCAGCTCTCGATTTTCATTTAAAATCTGCCAATCTTCAGCTGCGGCACGTTTTTCTTAGAGATGTCTCAGAGTTAGTCACTCAGAGAGACACAAAGGGAAAAATTAAATTAGGAGTATTAGTGTCCTAACAGCAAATCAAATGGACAGCAAGCAGCTGGCTCTCTGGGGGAATCAGCTTCCCCACGTGGGGCTGGATGTGGGGAGGATATCAGAGGCTGTTGCCTGACACATGTGTCCTCCTGCTGAGGCCTGCAGGGTAAGCTGGGCCTGGCAATAACTGTCCATCAGCCCAGTCCTTCCCCTCACAGCTCCAGGGCCTGACCTATAATCAGATTTGACTCATTTATTTGGTCATTTATTTCTCCTCTAGGACTGTCACTGACCTGAGTTCCAAATACCCTTAAGAGTTTTCCAATAACTGTATCAAATATCTATTCTAAAATTTAAATGAATCGAAAACAACTGAGATTTACAAATGAAAACTTCAGCTCCTCGGTCACCCTAGCCACATTTCAAGTGCCCGGTAGCCACAGGTGGCCTTGTCCTGGACAGCGCAGACAGAGAACCTCCCGTGGGGGCAGGAAGTTCTGTGGGACCGAGCAAGTCCAAGCCTTCCTGGTCTTTGGGGCAGGGGCACTTATTACAATGAAGGAAGGCTCATCTAGACACTGACTCAGACCCTCAGCTCACCCCTGATGGGTTGGGGTCAGGGCACACACTCCACATAGCCCCAAATGCCCCCACTGAAACCTGTCATACTTTTACAAAACCCAAACAAAGTTCTACAAACAACGTGGGCGAGAAAACTCAGACCCTTCCCACTTGGGAAGGAGAAGGCAGATTGATTCACTGTTCCCTCCAGACTTTTGCTTTCTAGATGGAGCCTCAAAGCCTTAAAATCCAATAAGCTTTTCAGGGACAATTGCTTCCAAGAACACAGGAAAAAGCAAAGTCTGAGACAAGAACATCTTGAAGAATTTCCAGGGCGGCACCCGCCTGGTTCACTTTTGTGACAAGTTGACTGACAGCCCAAAAGACGGTGACAGACGAGATTCTGTGCCAGGTGAGGCTGCTGTTTTCGTTTATTTGCCACTATTCCAGGGCCTTGGTCTGCTTGTATGGATTTCCTCTCAGCCCCAAACAAATAAATAATTCATCCCCAAAGTGGCACATTTGCTGGTATTGCTTAGATTAAAAATCCCTAAAATATGTATTTAATTAGGATTTGATGAGGCCATTATCAGCCTCAACACCGGAATTAAAATAAAATCTAGAGTTGTTACACAACAACTGACAATTCGACTCCAGACGTTTTCTGACACCAACCCTTGTCACTCTGGACTTTGCTAATGATGGGTATGGAGGTGACGGTGGCAGTATTTTTATGGCTAAGGCTGGTCTCTGGCTGAATCTGCCTAATTACCGTGTTGGAGTACAGGTAGCTCTTCCTGGGCTCACAGAACTGAGGGAATGTGCTATGTAATATTTATGGCTCCTATAAAATTCACGGAATCATTTTTTGGTGCTTGACATTTGGTGGTATTTTCAACAGAGGCTTCCAGACTTGGCAGAAGGCCCCTCCTGATGTCCATCCGCTTGGGCCCAGCCTGGAGAAGTGACGTGGGGCTCTACCCACTGGCACCTGGCCTGGAAATTCAGGTGTGGTGGCATTAAATCCCCATTTAAAGATGCTCAGAAATGTGTTAGTCTTCCATACATTCATTCAGAATCCTCAAGGGTGTCCTGTGCTGACATGTCTCATGTGCCTAGTGGAAGCTGGAAGAAATCAGGGGGAGGGGAGAGCTCAAGATGGTAAAGCTGAGGGGATGGGGTACCCCAGGAAGCCCAGGTTCTGCTTACCTTCCCCCCTCTTTCTTTCCCTTCCTCCTTCCCCTTTTCCTTCCTTCCTTCCTTCCTTCCTTCCTTCCTTCCTTCCTTCCTTCCTCTCTTCCTTCCTGTAACATTTAATAAGCACCTGCTCTGTACCAGGCATGAATAAAGATGCTAAATGACACCATGTGTTGTAACAAAACCACGCCACTGCCCTCAGGAAGCGCACACCTAGTGGAGGAGAGGACCCTCCCCAGGGGTCACGCCGCTGTGTAAATTCACGATTCTGCTAAGTGCTACGGAACAGCATTCGCGTTCTCCGCTTCCTGAACCTCTCTCAACATCCCAGGAAACACAGGTTTTGACCTTCGCTGGCCTAACGCCCACTTGGGGGGCAGAGTAAGGACGTGGGACTTCTGGCATTCTGGCACTGTGACACCAAGCCTGAAATACTCACATCATTTGTCCATGGGTCCATTCCGTCCGTCGACAAGTACTGGCCGTGGCAGGCTGGGTGCTGAGGAGACAGATGCGTTAACCGGCGACTCTCACCACCAAGAACATGGTGCTGACAGAGGTGAGCTGTGGAGCGGGTGAGTCCTCGTGCTTGGGGAGAAGGTGGTGGGGGCTGGTCGCTGCGGAAATAAATGAGGACAAGTGAACTCTGTTTATTCAGAGGCCCCTACAGCGCGTCAGCCCCTGTCTTTTGTGTTTAGCGGAGACTGAGTGGACCGGGCTATACAGTGGACCAAAGGGAAGGCACAGGCGTGCCCTGATTGGAGGCTGCCGGCCTGGGGAAGCTGGTGGCCGGTGAGCTAGAAGCGGGCGCCCTATGTCGTTGGTTAGGGGAGCGGACTTGGCTTTCTCTGATTGATTCTAAATTGGATGCAGGGAGGAAAATGAGGGAAGCTGCCAGTCGTTGATAAAATCCCAGCCAGGTGGGCTGGCTGCTACGGGTTCTGGGTCAGAGTTCTGTTTTCACACATGGTCTGGCTGCTGTTCGTATTTCGGTCTCTTATCCCCAAATGCTCTGTCCATCCTTAGAGTAAGTTCTTTCCATATAGTTAGCGTCTCATCAGGAAAGTGTCACAGATGTGGATATATGAGCTGAGTCTGGGAGGAAGAGGAGACATGAATTGTTTCTGGGAAAGTACATTCCAGGTCCAGGAAGCAACATCGGGAAAGGACACGGGCCCAGGGAATCCTGAGCACTGAGGTGGGGGTGGGGTCGGGGGGGAACAGAAGGGCTTCGTGCTGGCAGAGGGGTGGACACGGGATGATAGAGAGCCAGCACCAGGTCATCAGGAGCCTGGACCATACCTGGGAGCAATGGGGAGCGCTGGAGGGTTTTAAGCAAGTGCAGGCCACCATCTGGAGTGAGTGCTAGAAGTGCGGAAGTGACAGCATGTGGACAATGCACGGTGGGGGCCTTGAGAGGAGGTGGGACAACCTGTAAGCACATGTGTCTGGCCAAGACACTGGGAGCCTGTGTCACAAGAGGGACCGTCAGTGGGGACAGGATGGATGGTGAGCCGTTCCATGGGGGAAGTTGGGCACCGGGGTGACACCGAGACACCCTTGGGTTCCACACACAGTCTGGGTTTCCCTAAGAGCTGCTCTCAAGATGTGTGGGACCATATTCTCCAGGCCTCCAACTTGCCCCGGCCAGAGTTTACAGCACATCTCAGATTCAGCTGACATTGAATTCACAGAACTCATTTGGCTGAATGCAAAGGGTGGGTTTGAGCCAGAAGACAGGCTCAGATGTCTCTTAACTAGAATGTCACCTCATTAGCTTGCATAAATGACCAAGGAGGCCCTGGCCAGTTGTTGAGTATCTCCAGTTTGGTATAGTACAAATGGATGAATGAGTGAGCGAGTGAATGAATGATGTAGCAAAGCTCTTTTGTCCAACCAGTGTGCTTCCTCGCAAAATGAGAAATCAGCTTCCTCAGTAACTAGGTTGTAATTTAAGTTCCTCATGAGCCCTTGAGTGTGTTTCATAATTAGGGACCTGTGGCCAATTGCTACTTAGAGAACAAACCTCTTGTTGAGTTGAGCGAGGATGGTGATTTACCACAGTAAAAACAAACGGGATTGTAATCACCAGGTTTTATGTGCAGCCTTATAATACTGGTGTAATTATATGTGTGCGTCCATAAATTGGACACAAAGCTGAAAAGCATGCTTTCCACAGCAAATGCAAAAGAATAACAAAGCCATAGAAATACACGGTGCCCAGCACGTGTCTGTGAAAACAGGCATGATGGGGTGTGTTTCCAGAGACTCAGTGGTCTGGGGTCCCCTTTGTTACTCCCCAATCTTGCCCTTCCTTCTTCAAGCTGGGCAGTGCCCCCGTCTTGGCAGTCTCCCCACGTCTCAAATGTTGAAGCTCCACGCCAGCGAGGAGCATTTCTTATACTTTTTGTGGCTGCAAACCATGCTGTTGGTTAATCACAGAGCTTAAAATGTGATCAGACAAGATCTCACTTTAGCCTTTCTAATCTGGCAATTTTGCAGAAGGCCCACAGAATGGCATTCATTACCTTAATTATAAAACCCTTTAACTACTGGTTCTGGCTGCAAACAGACGCTTTGGGGAGCCTGGCAGTGAGGAATTGGCAAGAAGCCTGCTTCCTTCTCTGAGCCCAGTTTCTTCATCTGTAAACAAGCGGTTTGGTCCAGGTTCTCTCCTTGTAAGATCCTCTAAAATTCTGAAACCCTAATTTACTCGCTTGGATGTGACTTCCGTGGCTGTCTTGGACCTATGTTGCATAAACTAACCCGGAATTCGGTGAAAAGACTGAGAAACAGACAGCCAGGACATTTTGGCCACTCTGTGATCAAGTGACTCTGGGAGATACTGGTATTTGTTTGTCAAGTCAGTTGATTCAGCCTGGTGCTTCAGTGGGCTCTTTGAAACACTGGAGACAGTGGGCTCTTTAAAACACTGGATTTGTTTTGGGGGCGAGCTGGGGTGTTTGGGGTAGCCTTCTGTGCGAACACCCAGAGCCTCTGTAGCTGGTCTGTAAGATCCCAGGGTGTCAGCTGCCCTCTGGAGAGGCTGTGTGAGGGAACCAGACTGCAGAAGGTCTCTGAGGCCTTCCGGAAGGAGGCAGGCTGGCTGGGGGTAACCTCACCAGTTGGGTGGGATTTGGTTGGACAGATAGAAAGAGAAGACATTCTGGGAGTCCCCTGTGGCCCTTTCCAGAGGCTCATCCTCTGCAGGAGTTCAGGTCACTGCCATCTGGGTTCCCTCAGAGAAACTCCCAAACATTTCTGACCCGCTATGTTACAGACCCCTCTTTGGGGAATGGCCCTTCGAGCCTCATCCTGTGGTTGTGTGCCTGCCTTTCCTCCCAGGCACGTGTCCCGGGAGGAACGTGAGCGTTTCCAAGAAGCTGCCGACCATCTGAATCGGGTTTCCTTAGATCCCATCGGACAGTCATCTTCTGGTGCCCACAGAAATCTAAAAAAGCAAATAAGACTAGAGATCATTTATTAGGAGAACTGTAGATAGCAAACAATTATGTGTATCTGTTGGTTTGTTTTCCACATCTGGTCACCAGGCCAAAGAAACATAATTAATTTTTTGGTTCCAAAGAGACAATTCCACCAATGATACACATCTTTAATTAGCCCAACTCAACAATTGTGCTCCGGTACATTATTTCAGGGAGCTCAATGCTGACACATTAATGGAAGATGGTGCCAGACTCTGGGGTAAGAATAACCGTGATTGTAAAGGCCTGAAATGAAAGTGGTTGCTTAAATAAGATAAGCACTGGGTTTTCATTCTAGAAGTGATCTAATAAGTTGCATATCTAAGAGAGAAATGCAAATGAGTGAAGAGCAGAACAGAATCCATTAGGAAAAAAGAAGATGAAGGTAAGGGGGTTGGGCACTGTCTTTATGTCTTTATTAAATCTCTTGAGGGTATATTTTGCAAATGGTGGGCAAGCCAATACAAACCAGCTTGAGCATAAGGACTATGTATCTTATGAAACTGAAGAGTCCTGTAGCAGACTGTCTGAGCAGGCTCTGACCCAGTTTCTCTGCTGCTCTCTGGTCTCCCCTCCTCCACTTGTTGACTTCTTTCTCACACTGGTTTCCCTCATGGTCACAAGATGATTGCCAGGAGACCTGAGGTTGCAGGAGTGTCCTTTTCATGGTGGGTGGTGGGGAGAGAATGGGGAGGGTGAGCAAGAGAATCGCTCTCACAATCATCAAAGATGCCTGCACTCTGCTCTGATTGGACCAACCCGTATGTTCCCTTTGACATGTTCCATTCCCTAGGAAATGTAACTTATCTGAAAGTAGGGTTCATGTTCTCCTAATGCTCCTTAAAGTCAGCTTTATTGATGTGCAATTTACACGCAGTAAAATGCACTCATTTTTGTTTGATGAGTTTGGATTGGATATACACATATAACCACCACCACAATCAAGATACAGAACATTTCCATTACCACATAAACTTCCCTTGTTGAACTTCCCAGTCTAAACACACCCCTCACCCCAGGCTGCAGGCAACCATTTCTATCATGATGGGGTAGATTTCTCTTTCCTAGAGTTTCATGAATGGAATCATATTGAAGGCACTCCTGTGGGACTGGCTTCTTTCACTTGCCTTCATGTTTTTAGATCCATCCAGGTGGCTGCACTCTTTTCTGAGACTGAATAGTTTTCTATTGCATGGATCTATCACAATTTGTAATTTGTGTATCTGTTGGCTTGTTGATAGACATTTGAACTGTCTCTGGTTTGGGCTATTATGAGTAAATCTTTCATGAACATTCATGTACAAGAGACATAGACATGTATTTTCATTTCTCTTGGATAACTCCTAGGTGTTGTGTGGTAAGTGTATGTTTAACTTTATAAGAGACTTCCAAACTGTTTTCCAAAGTGGGTATACCATTTCACACTCTGACCATAACAAATAAGAATTCTAACTTTTCCAGATCCTTGCTAACATTTGGTGTTGTCAGTCTTAAATTTTAGCCACTCGAGTGGATATATTGTAGCATCTCATTGTGGTTTTAATTTGCAATTCCCTGAAGAATAAGGATGTTGACCATCTTTTCATGCGCTTATTGGCTATTCATGCACCTTCTTTTGTAAAGGTTCTATTCAAATTTTTTGTCTACTGCTAATGCTTTTGAAGCCTGCCTTGCACATAAACAAAAAAAAGTCTGATAGTCACTTTCCTAGCTTCCCTTGCAACTAACCTGGAGTCATGTGATCTAGGCTTGACCAATCAGATGCGCCCAGCCTAATCTGCACATTGGGAGCTGGTGATTGAAATCAGAGGGGCCAGTAGAGTCCATTTTAACATCAGTGGGAACAGTATGCCATGGTACCAGTGACCACACCCATTGGCCAGTCAAGTGCTGAAGTAAAGGCCATCCTGCTGGATTTGGGGTGGGGGATGGGGGTCCCACAGCAGGGGCCTCACCCAACCAGGCCTGTGGCTGACTCTGAACCAGCCTCCCCAACTCCTGCCTGTGATTCTGGAGCCACTCAGCCTCCTTCCTGCTTGAACCAGCCACATCCCCCAAGTCTGCTTCCGTCCTCGCAATCAGGGCATAGCATTGAGCGTATGGTAGGTTAGTTTGTTGACTAGTCCCGGTGGAGAACTGAACCTGTTGAATTCCTGGTGTACTGGAAATGGCCTAGATTGGGACTTTCTCCGTCAGGATGAGAATCCATGAATTAGCATGCCGCTTGTCACTACGGCCATTTCAGGCTTGGCTTGCTTTCAACTTCTTTGCCAACGGGCTTGACAGTAAAAGACACTGTTGAGAATGAAATCTTATAATTGCCTTTGTAAAAGAGGGTTGTATTTCAAGGTTTGGATCCCTGCCCTCATTTGCATTTGGATTGGGGAAATCAATACAGGAGTATAAGTATTTATTTTTAATAATCTGATAGCATGCAAATACACTTTCCATTTCCTAACTTCTTTCCCTTAGCTCCTCTGCCTCTGACGCCTCTGACAAAATAAGAACAAGCTCACAAAGGCTCACCAACTGGAAATGCATCTGTGGGTTTCTCCATGACTTGTCCTTCAGGAATTGCTGGAAGTTTCAAAGTCAGAGATGTGCAATTGACACTCTGCCTTACGAACCTTTTGAGACAGCACTTCCCAGGGCTGGGTCCGGGTTTTGCAGGATCTGAAGCTTATATGATATAGGGGACCCTCTTTAAAAAGAGAACACAAAATTACGGTGTTAGAAGGGACCCCTGCGAGGGAGGGTCTAAAGCCTGAATTTCATTAGCTTCACAGTACATATGTTTCTTGCTACCAGTGCCATCCTTCAAACATCAGCAACAAATTCTAGAGTCTGAGGAGGATCAAGGTTTAACTTCCTTCCATTCCTTTCTTCCTCTAAGAGACGGGGGAAATCCAATGCTTCCTGGCCACATCTTCTAACCAGCTGTGTGTTTCTTGCCATCTCTTAATAGGTTTGACATCTGGGACAAATGAGGCTGTTAGCTTCCTCCCCGTGTCTTTGGTCTGTCATTAGGCTAACGTGCCACCAGAGCTCTGGACTGTCTCTACTTTGGCTTGATGCCCAAATAACTAGACATCCTCAAGGCTTGGTGAACCAGGGGACATAGATTTCTACCCTTTGTGCTTGGAAGCATGGACAACTTACCCAGACCCACATTAGTGAATCCCCAACGGGGGATTCACACCTCCATCCTGCCCTCCTGGGTAATTACTCCATCTAGCAGGAGAAGGGTCAGGTCCTCTGCAGTGTGGCCTGGCCTCTCCCCTGCCAGGGGCTGAGGGTCTAACTACCCTGCCCTTGAACCTGGACTGGCCTTATGACTCACTCTGAACCAATAGAATGGGGGCAGGGGAGAGATACTGCATGACTTTGAGACTCTTGAAACTCGTCCTCTCCAGATGGTACCTCTTAGGGCCCTCCCTCACATAAGTTGGCTGCCATGATGCGAGGAAGCCATGTCCAGGCAGCAGTTTCAGTTGAGCCCAGCCTTGCAGACCTCCAGCTGCAACAGTAAGCATGGCGAGTGGAGAAGCCTCCAGATGAGTCTAGTCACCCCTGCTGCTCGAGTCTTCCCGGCTGAGGCCCCAGACGTGGAACAAAGACGTGCTCCGCCTGGATTCCAGACCCCGAGAAGCCATGAGCTTAAAAGGGATCATGTCTCATGCCACTAAGCTTGGTGGTTTGCTATGCAACAATGCATAACCAGACACGTAGCCGTGTGTTTGCTCAAGGTAACATGAGAAGGGTATGGGTTGGACATACAGCAACCAGGCTGTTAACATTGGTTAGAGATGAGAGAAGAGCGGGCAGGAAGGGATGGCAACGAAAAAGTTTCCATGATATAATATACTTGTATGTGATCCCATTTATGAATGTGTGTGTGCGTGTGTGTATGTGTGTGCGTGTGTGTGTGTGTGTGTGTAAGTAAATGCTTAAAGAGATGCATGAAATAATAGTCCTCAAGATGTTAATGGTGGCATTTAGGTGATTTTTCTTCCTTATCTTCTATATTGTTGCAATTTCCTTCACAACAAACATGCATTTTCATATAATCAAGAAGCAGAACAAAGCTATATTTATTGAAAAGATGGTAAACAGTCCTGGCTGAGAAGAGCATCCTACTGTACAAGCCCGCCCTCCCAAAGCCCACAGCGGTCGGGGCCTCTCGGTTATTGGCCTTTTCCTGGACCGGGGCTCCCAGCATGGTGTCCTGGGGCTCCGCGATGGCCTCCAGGGATGTGGCCTGGGGTGACCTTCACTCCACCCGCAGCCCCACCCCTCAAGGGGTCCTCTGGAAGTCCCCAAGTCTGTCTGCCTGGCCAGTGTCGTGTTGGACGTGGCAACCGCCCACAGGATCCTCGCCTTCCAACAGAACCCGCTCTTCTTCCCACCAGTGGCAGAATGAAGCCAGAAGAGGCAGGAGTTAAAGGCCTGCCTGCTGGGTTAACACCTGCCACTGGGTTTTCAAAACAGCTTTATTGAGATACAATTCACGCTCCGTCAATTGGCACCCACTGAAAAAATCCAATGATTTTTGTTATATTACATTATCAAATTTTTAAAATTGTGGTGAAACATATATAAATATAAAAGTTGCCATTTTAATCATCTTTAAGTGTACAGTTCAGTTCCATTAAGTACACTTACAATGTTGTGCTACCATCACCAACATCTATTTCCCAAACCTTTGCATCACCCCAAACTCTGTGCCCATTAACCAGTAACTCCCCATTTCCCTCCTGCCACAGCCCCTGGTAGCCACTAGTCTGCTTTCTGTCTCCATGAGTTTGCGTATTCCAGGCACTTCATGTAAGTGGAATCATAAGGTATGTGATCTTTTGTGTCTGGCTTCTTTCAATTGATGTAATGTTTTCGAGGTCCGTCCATGTTGTAGCGGGTCCGTGAGGCTGAGCAACGTTCCACTGTCTGGATGGACTCACTGTTTGTCAATCATCCGTTGGTGGACACTGGGTTGTTTCCACCTTTTCTGCCACTGGCTTTTTGAGACCCAAGCGTGTGTTTCTCCTCTCAGTTACCGAACACCTTTTCCTCCATCAGGACCCCAAATCTGTCCTGGGACCTTTCAGGTGAAATGAGGAGGGGCAGCTATAGATGCAGAAGGAGGATTGAGGGCACTGGTCCACGCCAGTCGGCGTGTCTGGTGGCTCGAGCCTGTGGCTAGCATAGACTGGGGTCATTCCCAATGTTTCCACCTGGGTCAATCCCTTGTCCTCTCTGGGACTGTTTCCTCATATAATGCATCCGTGTGGGGAGCTGCGCAGATGAAATGGGAAGTGCAGGTAAAGCATTAGCTTGGTGCCTGGTCTATGACGGGATGCAGGGCGGTCCGGGCAGCCCAGCAACCCTTACCTAGCATCTTCCACCTGCATCCTGCCATCTGGCACCATCTGTGTCCCTCTGCCTGTGGCTTTCCTGGAAGCCAGAGCCTGCTGTGATGATGCTCATAGATGATGGACGTGCAGGGGAATAAGCCATGCCCTCTCCAATGGCCTCAGCCAACAGTGCAGAAACACCAGCTCTCTCGCAATGGGTGGCGTAACTCTGGGCCCGTGTTCCACAGCGCTTCCCTGAGTCCCCAGTGGGATGAAGCTCCGGTTGTCATCGTGGAGGCTGGCTTGTCATCACACCCTTTACTGGCCACCTTCCTGTCCCTTTATCACTCCCTTACTCTTCTATTGGTATTCCCTGTGCCTCTCAAATAGAATTCATGCATTGAATCCTTGTCTCAGGGTCTGCTTCCAGGCAGAATTCAAACTAAGATATTATTATTATTATTATTATTATTATTTAGTGCATTCCCATCTCAACCTCTACCTCCTCCAGGAAGCCTCCCCTGGTTGCACCCACCACAAGGACCAACATCTCCATACAAAGTACAGTGCTCATTGGCCACAGACCTTATTTTTCTCTTCATCACATCTGCCTTATTTTATTCCACACTTCATCAGTTGCATATAGAAAATGCTAATTCTGTTAGCTGGCCCCCTGGGAGCTGACAACACACACACACACACACACACACACACACACACACACACACACACACAGAATCTGTGATGAAGCCATTCTGCCTTTGATGGAGGCAGAAGATGAAATGCAGGCTGCCATGAATCCCAGGGAGAGGGGGCCTGGCATGCAATATTTAAGCGGCCCTTTCATGAAAGAAGCTACCCGAGCTCTTAACATCAATGTTCAAGAAAGTCCAACTTGATTTTCAAACTCTGACTGACGTTTGGGTGTGCTTCTGAGTTTTTAATCCTCATTTCTACAGCCTTGATATTTTAATTTGCTTCCTTTCAACGTTTACAAGCCGAAAGTGCTGTCATCAGGTGCTCTGTCGAGAGTCAGAGCTGCCAGGTGGGGGCTCGTGGCGAGCTGAGAGGGAATTTTACTGTCCCTTAAAGGTCAGCAAAGCTGACCCCTCCCACATGGGGATCTGAGGTACCTGCACCTTTGTGGGCACAAAGTCCAAGCTGTTGGTTGAAAAGTGTAAAGTCGACTGAAGGCAGCATGACTCTTCCCCTCCCTCCTCTCTCTCTCTCTTCTTTCCCTCTCTCTCTCTCTCTCTCTCTCTCTCTCTCTCTCTCTTTCTTTCTTTCCACTTTATATTGAATAACATGATAAGGTGGACAGCTCAATGAATTTGTATGCATGTGCCCTGTGTAACCACCACCAGAGCAAGACGTAGGACATTCTGTCACCCCAGAGGGACCCCCATGTCCCTTCCCAGTCAGAACCCCCAAAGGTAAACACTAGCCGGACCTCTGTTGCCTCAGATTAGTCCTCCTTGGTTTTAAACTTCATGTAAATAAAAGCTCACCATATTTCTGGTTCTTTTCGCTGAATGCATGTTTAGATCCACCCATGATGTCACAGGTCTCAGTAGTTTGCTCTTTTTTATTCCCACATAATATCCCATGGTACGAACATAATGCAGTTCCTTCATGTGTTGTACTCTTGTGGGCATTTGGGTTGTTTCCAGTTTGGGTTATGTATTAGTCTGCTCAGGATGCCATAACGAAATGCCACAGACTAGGTGGCTCAGACAACAGACATTTATTTCCTCACAGTTGTGGAGGCTGGATGTCTGAGATCAAGGTGTCTGCAGTGTTGGTTTCCCCTGAGTTCTCTCTCCCTGGCTTGCAGGAGGCCACCTTCTCTCTGTGTCCTCACATGACCTTTACTCTGCATGCATCCCTGTCTCTCCCTGTCTAATATGGACACCAGTCCTATTGGATCAGGGTCTCACCCTTATGACCTCATTTAACTTGAATTACCTCCTTAAGGGCCTGTCTCCAAATATAGTCACACCTTGGGGGTTAGAGCTTCAACCTATGAAATTTTTTTTTGAAGGGGAGGAAACAATTCAGTCCACGATATGCTATTAAGAATAACGCAGCTGTGACCCTTCATGTACAGGTCTTTTCTTGAACATAGCACTCATTTTGGGGCGGGGGGGGTGTACACCCAGGATTGGAATCTCTGGGTCATACAGCATAAATGACTTTGGTGGGTACTGCCAAACTCTTCCAAAGTGATATACCAATTGACCTTCCCAACAGTTGGTGTGAAATTTCTAGTCTTTCTGGGTCCTTGTTAGTAGTTGGTATTGTCTCTTCTTTTAATTTTAACCCTTCTAATGAGGATGCAGAATGATCTTCTTAAAATCAACTTTTTAGTTTTTGAATAATTATAAACTTACAGAAAAGTTGCAAAGATACTGCAAAGAATTTCCATATCCTCTTCACCCAGTCCCCTATGTTGACATCAGAAAAGGCTTTAAAAAAAATTACCAACACGAAATCCTTTACTATTGCCATTAATTCTCTAGGCTGTCAGAAATCCAGGTACATTCCCCTGTGAATAAAATAAAATATCTACAATCTGTTATATAAAATAGCTAAATTTTCTCAAATGCTTCTACATGTTAATATTTTAAATGGTAGCAGTGGAGAATATGTTATTTATCTAACTAAAATATCTAAATTAGATAAGTATCTTTAAATGAGCTTAGGCCATACGTTATTTCAGTGACTAGAATATATGAAATTTTGATTTATTTTTCTGATTAATGAAAGTACTCATATTATGCATTATCATAGGTAGAAAATTAATCATCCTTGGCATATGTTGAACAAACTCTCTTTAAGTCACCCTTTGTCCCAGGTTTTCCCCTCACCTCCAAAATCAGAGAAGAAAATTATAAAATATGCATAACATACAATTTACCATCTTCACCATTTTTCAGCCTTGTTAAGTATATTTATACTGTTATACAACCAATCTCCAGAAATTTTTCATCTTGCAAAACTAAAATTCTGTACTCATTCAGAGTAAGCTTTTAAAAGTATAAATCTGATGTCATTCTCTCGCTGAGAGCCCTCTGAAGATTTCCTATTTCTCTTCGGAATAAATCTAGGTTCCTAATGACAAGACCCTGCCGAGTCATCCAGCGCTCTGGTGTTCTCATTGCTTCTGGCCACACCTGGTCTTCCCCACCAGGCCTTCTGAATCCTCACGTACTGACTCCAGCCGTCTTCATTCTGCTCACCACAATCTGAAGTGACCATGTTCAATGATTGGTGTGCAGTTTACTGTCTGCCCTACTAACACTCATGAGAGCAAGGGCCCAAGCTGTCTTCTTGATTGCTGAGTCGCCGGGGCCTACCATGGGGCCTGGCACACAGTAGGTGCTCAACACGGGTTTGTTGAGTGAATGTTCAAGGCAAAATGGTGAAAAAGATGGAGAAGATGCCTGGAGGAGCGCACACCCCACTGAGGCCAGCGTGCCTCCCGCCCTCACCCTTAGACACACGCACAGAAGCTCCAAATGGGTAAAAAAGGAAGTCAAGGCCGAAACAGAGCAGAGCCTCTGGGAGCTGTGCAGACCTCAAGAGATTTATTCATTCTGATCCCCCCCAAATTCATATGCTGAAGTACTTCTGAACGTTACTGTGGTAGGAAATAGTCTTTAAAGATGATTAAGGTTCAGTGCGGTCATGGGAGTGGGCTCCAATCCAGTATGACTGGGATCCTTATAAGAAGAGGAAATTAGACACAGACACGCAGAGGGAAGACCATGTGAGGAGAGGGAGAAGACAGTTGTCTGCGAGCCAAGGAGAGAGGCCGCAGAAGAAACCAACCCTGCCGACACCTCGATCCAGAACTGTGAGAAAAGAAACTTCCGTTGTTTAAGCCTCCCATCTTGGATGTTGTTATGCAGCCTGAGCTGATTAATACAACAGGGTTTGTCTTTCATCCCTGAGAGCCCGAGGGATGCGTTTGCTCCTGGCAGGACACGTCCTGGGCATGAGTAGGAGGAGGTGAGGTGGGAGAGGCAGGATGGACTGAGCCAGCCAGGACAGTGGGACCCACAGGGACAGGAGAAGCAGAGCCCAGCACCTGGGGGCATGTGGCCTAAAGGTGGAGATGCCAAGGAGCCACGACTGGAGCTGGAGGTTGGTGCCCACCCTTGCCAAGTGTGCTCGTGGCCTACTCACCAGACCTGGGTCCCAGAGGCATGGAGCTCATTGATCCAAGGGGGACACGCAGCCTCCTGGAATGAGGGGCCCCAGTTTCTTGGACGTATGCAGACAGTTACAAAGAGGAGCATGCAGGCAACATGCCCAGTGGGCCAACAGCTTACAACAGGGCCATGCTGGCTACATCTTAATAGTAGAAGCCGTGTCTGATTGCTACTTATCAACAAAGATGGATGCATCTGGAAACAAAAATTTTATATGTAATTTTCCACATATCACATTTTGGACATTCAACACAATAGAGGAATTTGTAGAAATATGCCACCATTACAGCCTCACAACTTTTCCAGAACAAGCTTAGCATACAGGAAGTCGAAGAGACAACCTTATATCAAATCAAACAAGTCGGAATCTTCCATTTAGCTGAAATGTTACAACAGTTACCAAACAGAACTGCAAACCTTCAGATTTGAGCTTCTTTTTCAAATGTATTTAAAAATCTCCAGCAAAATGATATTTTAAGTAGGAAAAGACTAATTTTCACACAGTTCAGTAATCATTCATCTTGGTGGCTCACAGATGAGCACTTAGCTGTTTCATAATAAACCAAAGTCGAAGTCTGTCACTTACGTTAATCCTTGCAAATAAAAGGAAAGGGCTGGTTTCCTTTTAACAGAATTCTCTATACGCCACAGCAAAATGACAGAAATAATTGGGAGTGTAAGAAATACTGTTTAATAGCAGATGATGTTCTACGTTTCATGATTTGCCATGAAACAAAATACTTTTTGCTGAATTGTGTTCTGGGGAATCCAGCCGACCCTTTGACACCAGAAAGAAGGATTTCTTGTAATAAAAGCTTCAGGGCAATTTCACTTAGTGAGTAGTAATTTTTTCCCCCATACCCCCACATTATTAACAGCTGGGATGTGTGTTTTATACCAGAAAATTAATCACGTCATGTACAGGACTTCATGGAAAGGAATACATAATGAGGTCCTGTTTATTTCAAACAGGAAAATGTAGCTAGGCACTTAAATTAGATAAACGGACTGCCGTTACAGAAATTGGTGAGGAACGATTTTGCCACACGGTGAAGAGAATGCATTAAAGATATGAGCAGCTGCTTCTCAGTTTAATTTGATAGTGTTTCAAAATTCAGGAAATGACTTCTGTGTTCTGGTGAGATTTCAAATTGCAAAGCTGACAGAACCAGCCTATAATACAGGTTTCCAAACTGTGGAGACGTTTGGACGCTCTCACCAACGCGTTGCATTTCGGCAAAAGGATTAAGTTCTGGGTAATGCAGAGAAAGCAGTTTCCTTGATAGAGTTATCTATTATGTCAATGATCATTTTCACTACAAAGGTATCATTTACATACCAAATCCATTTGCAGAGCTTTGTGGGACAGTTGAAAGAAGAGCCAAAAATTACTGAATTTAATGCAACACGGTAATTATAGTATAAAAGTTGACTTACAACAACAGGAATGTATTCTCTCGCTGTCCTGGAGCCCAGGAGGTGGGGCTCATTATCCCTGGGCCAAAATCAAGGTGTTAGCAGGACAGTGCTCATTCTAGAAGCCTCTCTCCTGCCCCTTCCAGCTTCTGGTGGCTGGCATTCCTTGGCTTATCTCTGCCTCTGCCCTCACGTCACTTTTCTTCTGCCTGTGTCAGATCTCCCTCTGCCTCCTACATATGATGATATTTGTGATTGCACTTAGTAGGGTCAAAGGGACAATTCAGGATAATCCCCATTTCAATATCCTGAACTTAATTACGTTTACAAAGACCCTTTTTCTTTTTAAGGTGACAGGTTCCAGGGATTAGGACCTGATATCTTTGGGTGGCTTTTGCCTCATGAAATAGTAGTGAGGGGTCTTTGGATAGCACTGGCACTGAGAAAGCTGTAGTGATGGGCACCTGTTGTCCCCAGGCCACAGGGAATTGGAATCTGATACCTTAGGGTGGCCCTGGAAGCTGTGAATTTGCCCTAATACCTTCTTCCACATGCCTTTCTCCTGAGCCCCACATCCTTGGGGCGGGAAGGGCCATCTCACATACAGACACCGGGCCTGCCCTGCACTCAGCAGCCAAGCACGGCTGGCTGGCCGGAGTCTGTTGAAGTAAACTTTCCTGAAGAATTGCAGCTTGCCTGTGTGTTTAGACCTTTGGTAGAAATGTCTCTGGTATATAGTATGGATTCCCCAACAGTGTCTCGGGGCTGCCGCTCAGCCTTGCTGCTGACACAGTGGTGACAACCACATGATTCTTGCTAGGCACACCTGTCATTGGACGAGGCTGAGAGGTGGAAGGGTGGCTAGGTTTCTGCTCTAGCCAAATGCACCAGACTCATGTGACACTCAGGTTTTGATTCTGAATTTTCCTGTTTCCTCTTTCCTGCCAGGAGAGCTACTGCTTCATCTGTAGTTATCCCTCCTGTGGACAGACTCCCCAGCTCTCGTG
This sequence comes from Rhinolophus sinicus, assembly GCF_036562045.2. Lineage (NCBI taxonomy): Eukaryota > Metazoa > Chordata > Mammalia > Chiroptera > Rhinolophidae > Rhinolophus > Rhinolophus sinicus. The sequence goes on along the minus strand of NC_133759.1, from coordinate 107,049,715 downwards.
CCTTCCCCCCATTTTACTTTATTTTGCCTCTTCTAGTAGCTGTGGCTGGGAAGCTAGATAACTGAGGCTTGTTAGCACTTTTTGCAAAAAAAGAGTTTATTGTCTCAAGGTAAGAGTCTTAGGACAAAAATCTTTATTATTGTTATTATTATTATTATTATTATTATTTACTTATGTACCTTCTCCCACCACCACAAAGAACTTGAAAAACTTTGTATCTTCTGGCATGTTTTTAATTGACATCTAAAATTTTTCATAAATTTAAATGGCTGCAAAGGATACAATTTCTTATGCATTGTAAATATTGACATTTTAAAAATAAAACTGTCATATCACCCTTTTAAAATATATCCAATGAAATCCAAATGCCATAGTAATTTGATACCCATTATCATTCACTTAAAAGGTACGTGAACAAACTCTTTTTTAATAGTCAGAAACTTTGTAATTTGCGTCTCTCCTTGAACTCATATTTCCGTTCCATTTCCCCCCAGAGTTGTATTCTAATGTAATATATTTTTATGCTTCAAAGTATTTTATTAATCACCCTATCACAATTCTCTCCACAAAAAGTATAAGTTAAAATCACATTTTTTTAATTACCTGTGACCATAAAGCTCTGGGGTTAAAAAAAATGTGTTTTTTCAGGTTTGAGCTAAAAGTGCAATTATAAGTATCCAATTTATCAAAACCAATTCATTACACATTTGTATAAATAATTATTAGGCATAAAAATAAAATTTTGCTAGAATTGCATCTCTTAAGGAGATAGATGGAGCTGCCGTATCTACCTACTGTGTAGTTCATGCATCTATGACTAAATATTACTCTTGCTGCGAAGAGCCAGAGTTTAGCATCTGTTTTTCTCCTAGTTTCAATGTAAGCTTTTAAAAAATATACTGGTTCATAAAATAAGTAGTTGGGAACAGAAGGGGTTTTGTTACACCAGCCCCACCCACTGCCCCAATGATTTGAACTTTAGGTGTGTGTCAAATTTCACATAAAAACCCATCATCAAAACAACCCATCAGCTGACAAGCTGACAACTTCAATTGGTCTTTAAATTGCATGGAAAGCTCAGTATCAGAAACGCCCTGATTTGTACCCATTCTCTCTGTGTCGCGGTAGGTTCCAGTTAGAGTCAGGGAAACCTTTATTTTTTATTTTTTTTCCCTGTGAAATGGGGAAAAGGAGGTCTTCAGAAGGCGAGGCTGGTAAGGGAAATCTTGACCACAGCTACCTTCTCATGCTGAGAATGATCTGGGAAATTGATTGCCTCAAAGGCCTCGTGTGCCTCAGTTAAGACAATTGCAGGGACTCACTTGAACTTTGCCTTGATCAGCAATCCTTGGATTGAGGGAAGGCTGCCTCCTGCCAGGAGAACTCAGCTCCCTGGGGAGCGCCTTGCCTGGGCCACTGTCTGCTCTGTCCCCAGGGCCTGCCCAGGGCAGGGCCACACGGACTGAGGAAAGGAACGCGATGCTGAGTGCTGGCGGGTCACTGGGCTCTAACTACACGACACCCAGCTGAGGACCAAAAGCAGGAGGCCACACGTGGTGCCGGCCACCCGCCTGGCCTGTAGAGTTTTCCAGGCGTTCCTAACAGAGCACACTGGAGAGTGTCCCCAATACAGCTCTAGCCCATTTCATTTATCGATTAACTTATGTGTGTGTGTTTTATTTCGCTCACCAAGTGGGTAGAGAAAGAGCATTCGTTGGGTTTTCACCTCCCAGAACTGTGCCTCCCTGATGCGTGATGTCAGGAAAGGGTGATTTGGGGGTCGGGGGCTCATCCCCCAGTGCTCTTGACCTCCGGCCCCCCGCCCTAAACAGGCTCCCAATGCTGGGTCTTGTCAGGTTACTGTCCTTGTCCAGCTGTCCCTGTCTTCTTGTTTCACTGGCTTTAAAACAATGATGATTAAGAAAGCTTCAATTTTTTGAAAGGCTGCAACCTGGGCACTGGATGATGTGATTTTCAATCTTTCTTCCTTCTTTCCTCTCTCTCTCTCTTTTTTTTAGATCAGATTTGTTGAGGCATAATTTACATATAATAAAATCTACTCTTCTTGTACATTCTATCTTGTACATTTCTGAGTTTTGACAACCACCTACAGCGTGTAACTGCCACAGTCAAGATACAGAATGTTTCCATCAGGCTAAAAAATTCCCTCGTGCCCTTTTAGAATCAACCCCTTCCCCTCCCCCTCCCCAACCCCAGCAACCACGGAGGTGTTCTCCAAAAGGAGGAGCTTTGCCTTTTTCAGATTGTCATATAAATGGAATCATACAGTATGTTGCCTTTTGCATCTGGTTCCTTTCACTCAGCATAACGCAAGTGCAACTTTATGTGTGTGCCACAGTTCGTTTATCCATCGCTCAGCTGAGGGACATTGGGTTGCTTCTGGTTTGGGGCAATGATGAGTGGAGCTGCCACGAAGATCAGAGTACAGGTCTTTGTGGGGCCTGTTTTCATTTCTCTCGGCTCAATGCCCAGGAATGGGATGGCTGGGCCAGATGCTAAGTGCGTTTAACTCAGTGGTTCTCAACCAGAGGTGATCTTGACTCTCAGTGATACTGGGGTTCTCTTTAGTTGTCACACCTGGGGGGTGGGAGGGGAGTCCTGCTAAACAGCCCACAGTACAGGCCCCAACGCAGAGAACTATCAGGCCCAACTGTGAACAGAGCCGAAGGTAAGAAAGCCTAGCTTTCATTTTTTAAGAAACTGCCAAAATGTCTTCACAGTGGCCACACCATTTTTCACCAACAATGAGTGAGAGTTCCACTGCTCGGCATGGTGGCGAGCATTTGATGCTCCCTCTCTCCTCCCTCTCGCTCACTTTGGCAGCTCTAACAGGTGTCTAACGGTATCTCCCTGTGCTTTGATTTTCATTTTCATTTCCCTGACGACAAATGCTATGGAGCATCTTTTTATGTACTTCTTGGCCATCTGTGTACTTAACTGAATGTCAGTTCAAACGTTTTGCCCATTTTTTATTGAATTGCTTGCTTTCTTGCTACTTTCCTATTTTAAGCCCTGTAACAATCCTGTGAGGTAGGTTTGATAATTCACATTTTATACATGAGGAAAGTGAGACTCTGAGATGTTGAAGGACGTGTGGCAGATTTCAGGGGTCTCTGGCTCCCTCTCCCCACCCCCACCCAGGCCTGTTAGATGTCAGAGCCCATGCTCTGAGTCACAAGGGAGCATTCAACCGCTTCTTTCTCTCTCCTTTCCTCCCTCCCTTTCTCCCTCTCTCCCATCTTTCTTCCCCACCCTGAGTCGCCTCACTAGTGTCAATTCAGGAGTGGTGGGAAAATGATTACAGCAATTGGTGACGATGGCTCCCACAGCCAGTTGGCTAGAGGCTTGGAGGCAGGCAGCCCACTCCCCAAGTCATCATGCTGGGTCCTCTGGGCTATCACACTGACCCCAGTGCATGCTGAAGGCCCCACAGTGTCCTGCCAGCCCCCCAGGGGAAGTAGTGAGGGGCCAGGCTCTTCTGGAATCATCACTGAGGCTCCTCCAAGCCCTCAACTACCCAGGTTCCTGGAAAACTGGTGCCTGGAGATGACTCATTAGCTATTATTTTTAGTTTTATGCCACAGAAGATGTGCAAAGGCAAGATCAGCTTAAATGTCTTCCTATAAAAAGGATGATGGGGCACTGGAGGGGGGGGGGTGGGCAGGAAAAGAGAGAAAGCCAGACAGACATGGACAGAAACCAGGAGGAAGAAAAGAAGAAACACACTGAGATGTTAGCAAGTGTTTCCTCTCAGGGGCAAGATTAGGAATAATCTTGAAACATCTATACAAAGAATACATATTATTTTTATAACCAGAAGATATATGTGTTAAATACATAAGGCATGGGAAGGCCTGAGAAAGCCTGCTGAGGTCATTGTCCCGCAGGCCTACCTACCAGCGTTACTGCAAAGAAGTCCACCTCCTTATTTATCTTGATTGCTAAGTGTTTGTCACCCCTTAAATTGGGCCTGTGAGGTGAGTGCCTCGCTCTCCTGACCTCGCCCCAGCCCTCCCCTTCAGTAGGACCCCACCCCAAGCCTCCTCGCTCTTGTCACTGGGGCAGAGGCTGAGTCACCCTCTCTGCTCACTCTGATCATGTGTTATGGCCCATACCCCATGCCCTGCTCATCTGGCCGTCCCGTGTAACTATTTCAAGCTCTGCTGTTAAATATGGTAGCCATCAGCCACATGTGGCCACTGAGCACTTGACAAGTGGTTCGTCCAAACTGAGATGTGCTGTAAACATAAAATATACACCCGACTCCAAAGACTTACTACAAGGAAAATGGTGTCAAACCTCTCCATCCTGATTTTTTGCATTGATTGCAAAGTGAGATGACCTCCTTTACATGCATGTTCGATAATCTATCATATATGTAGCATGTATTTTAGATATGTTCTTTTTTTTCGGTGTGGCCCTTATCGTATTTCTATTGGATGGCACTCTTCTAGAGCTTTCTCTGACCAGCTAGACCTGGCCCTGGTGAATCAATGGCTCTCACCAGGATTGTTTCCTGCGTACCTTCCCAAAGCTTGTTCAGGGAGTTGAAGCTGAACTTCTCTTGGAAATCCAGCCTCAATGACTCTGTCTCCTTGGGCTGTAGGAATGCCCCTGATTTCCAGAAGAGTACGCTCAAAGGTGAGGATTTGTCAATGTCATCTCATGTTTCGCTCCTCACTCCCTTCTGTGGGAGTGCAGCCGTCACTGGTCCTCTAACTCTTTTCCCCTTAGAACTGACTCTCTCGCTCCTCTTGCTCTGTACTTAGCTGCTTCCCTTCTCACCACCTCTAGCTGCTCATATGTGTGTCCTCGAACACCAGAAGGGTGTGAGAGGAAGGGGGGGCCTGGAGCGTGCAGCTGGGACCTCAGGGTAGAAGCTGCAGAACATGGGTTTCAGGTCCAAGATGAAGACAATGTGTGCCCTGTCACAGCCACGTCACACCCACGTGAGACAGGCTCCCTTGGGAGGTGGTGAGCGCATGCTGACTGTATCTGAGCAGAGGCCAAATGACCAGCATGAGGGGTACCGTGTGGCACAGGCTCTAAATGTTCGTTGGCACCAGAATCAGATGGTATTCAAAAGGCAGAGTCCCAGGCCCCACCACCAAAGATTCTGACTCAGCAGCCCTGGGGCAGGGTCCCGGAGTCTGAATTTTTAAAAGGAGATCTAGGAGTCACGCTTTGAGAAGAGGAAACCCTGTGCTGGCCAGAGTGAACTCTAGTAAGCTATTGCACTAGGTGCTGACTTAGGGTTTGTTGAATGAATGAATGAATGAATGAATGAATGAATGAATGAATGAATGAATTTGAAGACATGTTAATACTCCTTCATCCTCCTCCTGTCTTGAGTTAAGGCAACTGCTCTTAGGAAGGACCTTGATCTCAGCAACAACGCCTTAGGGTCCTCAGGGCCCTGAAGAACTTGCTATGTTATTTTAAAGTCTTTACTCACTTGGACCTTGGGAGAGAATTCTTCTGGCCTCGGCCTCCTCGGCATTCTTTGATAAGCATCGGGTCTGAATTCGGGCATTAATCTCTGCGAAAAATAGGCTACTTGAAAAACAGGTCTCCATTGGGTATTTGTGTAATATTCAGCCACAAAGAATGCCACAGACAGAGTGGCTTAAACAACAGCAATGTATCTTCTCAGTTCTGGAGGCTGGAAATCCCAGATCAAGGTGTGGCAGGGTTCGTTTCTCCTGAAGCCTCTGTCCTTGGCTTGTAGACGGCCATCTTCTCTCTGCATCTTCCCTCTGTGCGTGTCTGTGTCCTAATCTCTTCATATGAGGACACCAGTGATAGCTGATGAGGGCCTGCCCTAATGCCCTCATCTTAACTTCATTATCTTTAACAACCCTCATCTCCAAATACAGTCATGTTCTGGGGTACTCGGGGTTAGGGCTTCAACATATGAACTTGGGGGGAGGGGTCGCAATTCAACCCATGACACATTTCCAATCAGAAACCTTTGATGTCCAAAGAGTTTTGGGTCCCCGTTCATTGGAATGGAGCCTACGCCCCCAGGGCTCCTGTGGACTCCTGGAACTCACAAGAAAATGAAACAAAGTCATTTCCACATGCTCTGCAAAGAATGTAGTCATGACAGTGTGGGCACTTCTGTGGTCTAGGGAGACGGCATGTGGGGTTGTTCCCTGAGTCACCACACAGAGGGTGCTCCATCCTGCCTGCGCCCCTGTCCCGCCGAGGTCCTCCCTGACAAGAGCCCGCCCCCTCCCTGAGCTTTCTCACTCTTTTCTTCCACTCAGGCTTGGGGAGGTTGAGTCACTCTGAAGGAGCTTGACAAAATGGCGCACGAAAGTGTTTTTATTTTAATAATAATTATTGACACCAGATGCTTTCCCAACAAAACTCCTCGCTTGAGTTGTGATAAACATAGCAACTGGAAAGCCACTTTATTAAACCATAAATGTTTGCCACAAATCACAACTAAATTAGCCCTTGGCAGAAGCTGCACGGAAGTCCAGCCTGCTGCTTTAACTCCACAAGGAAGGGAAAGGAAATGACACACTTTGAACACTGTCTCATGAGGCTTTAAAAACCCCCAATGCCGTCTGTCCTATGGGTTTGGTGTGCTTGACACAAGTGTGCGTGTACACGTACGTGCATGCAGCGAGGATGTGAGAGTGGAGGGAAGAAGGAAGAGAAGTCACCTTCACTACTGACCCTCAAGCATCAGTCCCCGTTACAGCCCACCTGGCCAGCAGGTCCCACTGCTGGAGACGGGAGTTGGCCAATCACAGGACTGGCCACACAGGGTGCAGGGTGCTCAGAGCTCCCCCCTTCTCCATACGCCTGCATTGGAGCAGTGACCTACTGGAGACCAAACACAGCAAACAAGCCAGGAGCCCCATCCCCAGGGCATTCTTGAGAATCCCTTCCTCTCTCTTGGACTCAATTTCTTCAGCGGTAAGGTGGAGGACACGGGAGTAAATTAGTGGTTTTCAAACTGTGCCCCTGAGAGACCCTTGCAGTGATCCAGGGGAGTCTAAATGAGCTGGCCCCAGGCTCCCTACCTCCACTTCCACCCAAACAATTCCGCCTTCACCTCTCTTGTATGTTGTCCTGGAAGAGATTTTTTTTAAAACGAGGACCTGAAGCCAAAATCTGTTGGAAATACATTGACTTAATGGCCTTTGGGAGGTTTCTGGCTCTACACTTCATGAGACTGTGGATTTGGGAACTTCACGAACCACAACATTAAGGGATGGTCCCCTTCACCTCTGCCTGTTGGTCATCTTGTGACTCCACCCTGCATCATAATTAAGCCAGTGCTTGTTGCTTGTTCCCATGTCTGATTCGTCTTGTGTTCCCTGCAGAGCCTGGTCATCGTAAGACAGTAATAAAGGCACATCTGTGTCACCTCCTCATTTCTGTGCCCATGACAGACATCACCAATCAACTGCCGTGCTCTCCTGCTGAGCCCAGGTCGGGCTCAGCCTTCTCCTCCTCTCATTGTTCCAGATAAATAGCCACTACCAACTGATATGCAAAAGCATGCAAGATACAATCTGTTTGCCATGCTTTTTCTCTTTCCCTTCTTGGGAGAAAATTCCCTGAAAATATGAGGACAGGCCTTGTTGTGGCTTTACATTATGCTCTTCAAAGCATTTCCTTCCCTACTCAGAGGGAGCCTGGAGGAAGAGGTTCTATATATATGGTTGCTCATAGCTAAGATGACCACAAAGGTATCCATGTCCTGTGTGGTCCCCGCCCACACTGAAGAGAGCCAACCTGTGCAACCAATAGGATACTGTGGAAATGACAGCATGACTTCAGACATCGGATCATAAAAGGCATTGTGGCTCCTGCCTCGCTCTCTCTTGGATCACTCCCTCTGAGGACAACCAGCCACCATGTTGTAAGGACACTCAAGCTGCCTGGTGGGGAGGCCCACGCGGTGAGGAATGGAGGCCTCCACCGACAGCCAACACTTAAGTTGTCAGCCATATGAGTGAGCCTCCAGCCCCAGCCAAGCCTTCAGATGACTACGGCACCAAAAGATGTCTCGACTGATGCTCAAGAGGGACCCCCGAGCCAGAATCACCCAGCTAAGCCAGGTTCTAATTCCTGGCCCACAGAAACTGCGTGAGATGATAAGTACTTATTGTTTTAAGCTTCTAAATTTGGGGTAATTTGTTATGCAGCCAGAAGTAATGAATTATAGTACCTGAATCCATACCTGTGAGGGAAAATCCAGCACAAAGAGATGTACCGTGGTGACAACACGGCTAATCATGGACTGTCACACATCTCTGTAAGTAGAGGATAATTTGATCCAAAAACAAGGTGGGATGTAATAAGGAAAAGAATTGGGAGGGGTTTTTTAAATTAATTTATTTTTTATTAGTTTTAGGTACACAGAACAATGTAATAGACACTAATCATTTATATCCCTCACACAGTGACAACCCCCCTCCACCCATCCACTATCCCTCTGACATCGCACACAGCCATTACATTTCCACTGTCTCTATTCCTAATGCTGTACTCCAGTTCATGTAACCATATACATACATATAAAATTGTAGTTGACATTCATTATTGTTCAGCTTCAGCTTCAGGTGTACAGTGCAGAGATCAGGCATCTACATCATCCCTGAGGTGGTCTCCCAAATGGGACAAGTGTCCATCGGACACCCTACAAAATCTTTACAACATTATTGATTACATTCCCCAAATTGACTTTCTCAACCTCACTAATCATTAGAGAAATGCAAATAAAAACCACAATGAGATACCACCTCACTCCTGTCAAAATGGCTATCATCAATAAATCAACAAACAACAAGCTCTGGCGAGGATGTGGAGAAAAGGGGACCCTTGTGCACTGTTGGTGGGATTGCAGATTGGTGCAGCCACTATGGAAAACAGTATGGAGGTATCTCAAAAAGCTGAAAATGGAACTGCCTTATGATCCAGCATTTCCACTCCTAGGTATCTATCTGGAGAAATCCAAAACTCTAATTCAAAAAAATGTATGCACCCCTATGTTTATTGCAGCACTATACACAATAGCCAAGACATGGAAACAACCGAAATGCCCATCGGTAGATGACTAGATTAAAAAACTGTGGTACATTTATACAATGGAGTATTATGCAGCCATAAAGAAGAAAGAAATCTTACCATTTGCAACAACGTGGATGGACCAAGAGAACATTATGTTAAGTGAAATAAGTCAGACAGAGAAAGACAAATACCATATGATCTCACTTATATGTGGATTCTAAAGAAAAGAATACGTGAATGAACTAATCAGAAACAGTCTCAGAGACACAGAGGAAAAACTGAGGGTTGCTAGATGGGCAGGGTTGTGGGGATAAGGGGGAAGGTGAGGGGATTAGAAAGCACAGTCGGTAACCACAAGATGGCCACGGGGATATGAAAGTCAATGTTTTTTGTTTCTTTGACATGGCTCATACTCACAGTGACTCCTGAGTATGGCATTTATTTTTCTTCTACCTCTGCCCATACGAGCTCATCTCTGACAGTGTTTATTAATTAAAACCAGAAGTCCTTGGAACTCTCTCACCCCAACAACTAATCATCCAAAATCACGATAAGCCCCCGATAAAGAGAAAAGAATGAATAAAAGAGAGAAAACAAACCGAACATCTTGTTTTCTCATCGCCCTTTCCTTTTTTATTAAAATACTTGTCTTTCATGATTATGAATCTTGAACTCTAATGAGCCGCCAGCATTATCATTGTTTATTACCTTGGTGTCAGATCTTTTTTATTATTTGTTTGGGCGGCAGCTCAGTCATAGATTTACTGCTTTCCTCATGACTGGTCTTAAAATATTTGATTTAAGCTGTCAGAATGCCAGTAACTCCAGATATCCTCATAAATGGAGACGCCAAGGAGGGTTTTATTGTTGGAAAGAAAATAGTGAATAAAAAATAATGCTGATAACAGTACAATGGTCTCTGTATTTACAAAGGAAAAGGAAAGAAAGAGGCTGAATGAAGGGGGGAAAGGGAGGGGGAAGTGGTAACAGCTAAAAGTTTGACGATTTAATTTTAAAATCTAAAATACTGCCTTCCACTCAGTGCCTCTTCGACTCTAAGTGGTCCATGAGGTTTAATTCCCACCTTTCTGGCCTATCTGTGGAACGTCTTCCCCAGATGACCCACAGATATTAATAATTTTACTTGGAGAAGGAGGACTCCAGACCTCACAGTGAGTCCAATCAGTGAATTCTCTGCCAAGGGCTGTTGGTTCTTGACACCCAGCGGCCAGCTCGGTGCCTGGTCCGCAGTAGTAGCTCCGCAAAAGTTTGCCGAGTCAACGAATGAAGGAAAAGTGTGTCCTGTGCAGTGTACCAGCCTTTCATCTGCACGATGACACTGGAGTCTGGCCGGCGCCTGGCAAAGGAGACATTATGGTCCCCATTTGATATCTGAGGTTACTGAAGTTCAGAGAGGTTCAGTACATTTCCCATAATCAAAGGGCTGGTAATTGAGGATCAAGAACCAGGTGCCCTCACTCAAGTCCAGCGCCCTTTCCTCCACGTCACAATGAAGCCGGAAGAGGGAGGATGGACTTGAGACTAATGCGGGGATGAGGTTCCGGAGGTCATGGTGAGGAAGAGAAACAGGCTCATCAACCTGCCACCGGAACAATGGGCGTCCTACAGCGATGCCTTCCCTGCACCATCATGCATCCTCCAAACATCTCCTGCTGTGACTTGGGGATATTCTGTTGGCTTCCTCTGACAGCAGCCTCTGTGATGGAGGCTGGGGAGGCTGGGAGAAGGCAGCGGGACCCTCTCCCAAAGGTCAGCCAGCCCAACCTCCTACTGCTTCCTGCCTGGCGGCCTGCACCGGCTTCTCCCTGCTGCCGCTTGGCGGAGTTCCAAACAGGGCAGCACTCTGGACTTTCCCATGGAGTTGGGCAAATGCTGATGCCCAGGCCCCACTGCAGAGAGTCTGAGGTTCAAATGCACAGCAGGACTGAGAACAGCTGCCTAGGGAGAGGTGGCCACCTCCAGGAAGAATGTTCCAGCTTCGTAACACCCAAGAAACACCCCACCACCTTGGCGTTGGAGGTGGGTGGGGCTGGAGCAGAGGGAGATAGTGGAGAGTGTACCCCCTCGGTCTTCAGCAGAATGTGGGCCTCACCCAGCCACCTGGGGAACTGTTGGAAACGACAGGTGTCATCTCCAGGTTCTGAGCCAGGAGCCAGGATGGGCCTGGGAGGTGATGATTTTGTTTAAACGAACACGGCTGTGGAAGTTCAGGAACTGGGCTGAGTTCAGATGGAAAGCAGAGGCTCTTTCGACTCCTCCTTCAGCTGTGTCCTCTTTAACAATGAAGAATGGTGAGTACTAATGACTGCTATTTAAAATTAAATGGCGCCTAATCAGCCAAAGGCAGCCATTCCTCTCTGTTAATGGGAAAGGGCCTCCAGGGAGCTGCTGGGCCCATGATTAGGGATGTATATAGATGTCGCTTCTCAGAGCCGGGTCTGTCATCACAGAGGTTGTGGGGAGCTGACTGGTTTCAGGACCTGCCAGGATTGCCCTTCATTGGGGCATTTGGATAAGACTGAACCAATGGGAACTGGAGCCCACCATGTCCCAGGCAACAAGCTGGGCCAGGGAGACAAAGATGAGGGGCCCTGGCCCTGTGGGGTGACAAACCAGGAGTGAACTATGACAGTGCTACATGAGAGACAGACACCTACATGGTCAGGGAGGAGAGAAGGGGTTCAGGGCACAGGGGCTTCATGGGAGGTGGAGCCTTGGAGTTGGGCCCGAAAGGGAGAAGTTTCCTCAGGTGTCACATAAATGGGGACAGAGCAACAGAGGTCAAAGAGACAGCCCTAAAGCCACAGGTGTGGAAAGTGTCTAGACAGTGTGTGGCAGGGTCGGACAGCAGAAGCAGGCAGAGGCCAGATCCCAGGGGTCCTTGAAGCCAGGGCAGGAGTGTAGGCCATCATCCTAAGAGCAGCAGAGTCTGTGAAGGGCCTGTCTGTAAACAGGACAACAAGAACAGATGGTTGTTTCAGAAGAGGGGCTGGCAGGAGGGGTCCTCATCTCCTGCCACTGGAGGAGGCTAAGGCATGGGCCCTCGAGTCTAGGGACCGGGCTCAGATCCTGGCTCTGTCACATCCTGGGGTGGCACCTTGGTCAATTCCCCACTTCTCTAGGTTCCTCTATTGCAAAATGGGGATGAGGATGGTATCTGCCACATGAAGTAGGGTGAACATTACGTCTCATGATGCATGTGAAATACTCAGCACAATGCCTGCCTCGTGGCCAGCTCTCAATAACTGTCAGCTCTTATTATCATCACCATCATTATTATTCCCCCTTCAGGCTCCTAGCAAATCCCTAACATATCCTGATGTTCACAATGTATGAATGAATGAATAAAGTTTAGGCTAATTTTATAAACAACGGACCCAAGAAGGTCAGGTCAAAACTATGGCCCAGGGCAAAACAGGTTCCAAAGGCCAGATCTGAAACCTAGATTTGTATATTAGCCATTAAGGGCCAAAATAATGACCCCAACTCTCCGAGACTGTGGTGCCTTCATCAAAACTGTCTCAGCAGAGATGCAATAAACTGATGGTCTAAAGTGGTATTGTCTCTGAGTTTTACCATATTTCAATTATTTTTAAATCCTTGTAATAGTCAGTAGAAGAGACTCTGTGCATTAACAAAATAACCCTAACATCGCCGTGACCAAACACAACCCAGATTTCTTACTAGCTCACAGGTATATCCAGCACACGTAGGCAGGGCCTCGGGAGGGGTTAAATGTGCAATCAGTCTGGGATCCAGGCTGATGGAGGCCTTGTCAGTCACTGAGACGGGGGAAGAAGAGAGACTGGAGAATCTTGCCATCTTTTCAGTGCCTCAACTTAGAAGTGACACGTGACACTTCTTGTATATCGTTGGCCAGATCAGCCCACACAGTTGGGTCTAGCGGGAAGAGTGTAGCTTCCGTGAGCTGGGAAGGAGAGGAGAACAGGAGACTGGCGAGTCTTAGTGATATCTGCCCAGTTCTTAGTACCCTTTCCCTTTCTAGCTGGAATATTTAACTAACCAGTGCACCTCATTTAAAGTGTCTGCTGCAGCTGGGTGGGCCAGACTTGCACCTTTGAACCTTCCTACCCCTCTTTTCAGGAGGGAACTGGTTTTGGCCCTAATGACTGCTCTATTTCCGTCATTTACAGAATTGGAGGCAGCAAGCATTACAGATCTACTGTAGACCCTGCTATACGCTTCATGCCCTGACTTTATGTCCACACCATGTTCATTGTCAGGTTGTCATTTCTTTCTCCAACCAACTTTGTGGCTGCATATCTAAGTTTGAACGAGGACAGAGGGGGTTACGGTAATCTGATGACAGTAGCTTTGCATGCTATTACGGTGGAGCTTGCCACATCAACTGGGCTGATTTAACAAAATGTGTCATGTATTCAGCAGTTGATGGCTTGAGCCTAATTGAACACAAATGTATATTACCATCCAGTCTTGTAATTCAAACACGGTAAAATCAGCCCATCAAATATTGTATCAATACATTCTCACAAAGCCATCAACAGCCTTTGTTTTGTATACGGTCAATTACGTTTTCAAAGTGGAATCCTCAGAAGAATCCATCAGATGAATTAAGATGAAAGGAAACCAACCGAGGACAGGATGTAAGGCTGCTCTAAATTGACAAGGAAACACTTGGAAAATTGCTTTCAAATAATGAGAGAAATTAAATTTCCAAGATGGTGATTTTGGGGTGTGATGAGTCTCCCTTCTTATTTGAATGACCACAGGACTATGAGAGCCTGGAGGGGGCTTGAGTGCACTAAAAGGGTCTTGTCCATGTGTCTCTGACTGGAGTCTAGGCCATGCAGGAGAGAGAAGACAGGCCATTCCTCCCCCAAAACCACTTCCGTAATGACCTGCTGTAAAGATGGACTGTGGTATGGGCTTCATTAACTCCAGTTGGACTTATGCTATCATGAGGGTATCTTCAGGTCTAAAATTACATTTGGAGTCTAGAAACACTCCTTCCATGAATATTTTAAAATATAATTAAAGAGGTGGAAGGGAACAGTGCTGGCGACGGAGAAACTGTCCTCACCATCAGAGGCTCACGTCTGCGTTTTTATTAGCCTTCTGCTGTGGTGGAGTGAAGGGGCTCTTTCTTTAACTCACAAAAAGCAGAGGAAGGCATGAACTCATAACCAGATGTCTTGGTTGCTCCCTCTTATTTAGGGCATGAATATGGATTTGTTTCAGAAGGGGGCTCCTCCTCCTGAGCCAGCCCCACTCTCTTCCTATTGCCCTCTGGTGGTGTTGGGGTTACCCCCTAGAGGTAGCCAAACTCAAGGGTAAGACTCCCTACTTCAAATTTGGGGGTCTCCCAAAATCACTCTCAGGTTCAATAATTCACTAAAATAACTCACAGGACTCAGGAAAGCACTGTAGTTACGATGACAGTTTTATTAGAGCAGGATACAAATTAGAAGCAGCAAAAAGAAGGCTTTAACTTTTGCACAGGACAAAGTCTGGCAAGGGTCCAAATGTGAAGCTTCTGTCATCCCCTCCTCATGGAGTCCTGGCTGGCGTTACCCCTCTCAGCTATGATGTGTGACAATACTCAGAGTATATTGCCAACGAGGGAAGCACCTCTGAGCGCCAGTGTCCAGAGTTTTTATTGGTGTTTCATTATAAGGGCCTGATTGATTGAATTCCTGGCCGCGTGGTTCACCTCGGTCTCCCGTCCCCCTTCCCGGCCCGGAGGTCAGGCTATTACATGGCTCAAAGCCCCACGTCTTTAATCCCATGTTTGATCTTTCTGGTGTGGCCAGCCTTCACCCCGAGTCATCTCCTTAACTACCTAGGGGTTCACCAGGAGTGACCTTGTTCACACTGACAGTCAGGTGTGGGCTGAGTGACTGTCATGAATAACAAGGACCTTTAGCCAAGTGCTTCGAGGTTAGCTCCCAGGAGGAGCCAGGACAGGGCCAGACCTTTCCCTCGGGAGGGCCAAATTCCTTACTACACAAGGTGACATTCCTCCCCCAGAGGAAGAGCTAACGGTACCTCACCTGGTGTCACCTTTGGGCCCACCCAGTTAGACATGCCCAGTGAGACCAAGCCTGTCTCCCCCAGAACCCACAGATCAGTCCACACTCTCACCAGCTAGAAGCTGCTCTGTGCCTGGAGACAACAAGGGGACCCCCAAGTCTGCCCTTGGGAGCATCCAAGCTGCATGTTTCCACCCGAGAGCGCCCACTCTCTAGAGGAATGGGCAGATGAGGCCTCATGTCTGCAGTGGAGCCTCCTATTTCTATGGAGCCAGGCAGGGCACCGGGGGTCAGTGCTCAAACAGGAAGCCCCTTGTGTGCATGGGTGTCAGTGTGGAATGGGGTCACCCGTCACTGTTGTGGCTGGTGCAGTGTCCAGGCCTCCACAGAGAGAGTAACTACCCCAGTCAGGAACCCCACCAGGGCCTATTACAGGAAAGGGGCGGCACAGGTGGGCTGGGGGCTCCTCCACCAAGGGGGGCATGCTTGGGGAGGGGCACCCCATCTGGGCTGGCTGACTCAGGACCTGAGAGAAGGGGCCTGGTTTTCACAAGGAAAACAGTTACACTCATCTCAGAAACTGGTTCTTAATTACTTTACTCTTTCCCTCAGCTTTTGGTAGCTTTTATTTTACACACAGGTCAACTCCCCACACTACAGCCTGAGAGCAGGGGTGGTGGGCAGGAAGTCTGTGCCAGGAGGGACTCTCCCACCTCAGCTGCCTGAGGCGGGAGGGGAGGGCGCCTGTCAATCGTATCTTAACTGCATGGTGCCCTCTCCCAGCATGCCACTAATTTCCTCACCACGCACCCAGCATGTATTAATTTGTTGGGGCTGCCATTACAAACTACCACAGACTGTGGGCCTTCAGGAACAGAAATTTATTTTCTCACAGTCTTGGAGGCTGGAAGTCCAAATTCAAGGTGTCGGCACAAATGGTTTCTCATGCTGTGAGGGAAGAATCTGGTCCAGGCCTCTCTCTTAGCTTCTGGAAGTTTCCGGTTTGTGGCAGCATAATTCCAATTTTCACATGAAGTTATGTGTGTGTGTGTGTGTCCAAATTTTCTCTGTTGTATGAGGACACCAGTCATATTGGATTAGGGCTCATGCTAATGACTTTGTTTTAACTCTGTAAAGATCCTGTCTCTAAATAAGGTCACATTATGAGGTATTGGAGCTTCAGGACTCCAACATGTAACTTTGGGGAGGGGACACAATTGACCCCATAATGTAGCAGCATCCAGCTTGCGTCACAGCCTCCCCCATTGGAGGCCAGAGCCCTCCTACCATGGAATCGCCTCTCCGCTGAGCAGTTCTGCCCCGGCCCCTGGAGAGGCCGGCCTCTGTCGCCCACCGGGCTTGGGCTTTTACCCAGGGCAGTGTTGCAGATGACGGCTCTAAAAGTTGTTTTAGTACCTTCTCAGCAGCCCCCTCTACTCCCCCCATCTCCCAGCCATGTAGTCAGGAGTCATGTAATCAGGGGCCCCACCAGCCGCCAGCCAGGAGGGAAGGGGGTGTCTGTAATCATCTGAGCCACTGGGAGTGGAGGGGGGCGCTTATTTGGGGGTCACACTGGCAGAGCATGGGGAAGTGCCAGGTGGCCAGCCTGCATCTGGGCTCGGACGTGCCTGAGACACAGCAGCAAGAAATTGTGATTCAACGAGAAATTGGGTCCTTGCTCTCAGCAGTATGGTTATTCTCGTTCCCAATTATTCTCTTTCCTGGCCTTTTCCACAGGTGACTGAGAAGGTTGCAGTGGATGTATTCTGGGGGCATATCCCATGGGTTCCTCCTCAATATGCAAAATACACACGCAGCCGACCTGCATTTCTGCAGGTGACAATTGGAATGGCCAGGAATTACACATCTGTTCACAATACAGACTTGATGAGCAGTTAATTGTGTTCCCTCAATGCCCCACATTAATTTATCTCTTGACAAATTGTAGGCTCCTACCTAAATGAAGGTAAACCAGACAACTTTTTTCCCACCAAAGGCAAAACGTGCACACGTCATGACTTTGAGTCAGGTTTCTGGATGCATTTGAAGGGCTCTGAAGGTCGTGGGTCCTGAGGACTTGCTGTGACAAGGGAGCAAGTCACACAGCGTGTTGCCCAATCTGACAGGGATAAAGCTACCCTGAGGTACGGGGACCAGGCTGAAAGACAATCTGTCAGAGAGAAAAGAAAAAAAAACAAGCAAACCGGCAGCTGCCAGTGCTGGGTCAAGGGCAGCCTTGTACCCACAGGGACCCAGCCCAACAGCTGTTCTGCGTTTGGGTTGGGGGATGGACAGTGAGAAAGCACTGTCAGAATTCTAGAAGTCCAATATCAAGGTGTCGACAGGGTTGGTTCCTTTTAAGGCCTCTCTCCTCTGGCTTGTAAATGATCATCTTCTCCCCGGACTTTCTCGTGGTCGTCCTTCTGTCTGTGTTTGCATCCTAATGTCCTCTTTTTATAAGGACCCCCATCATATTGCAATGGGGCTCACCCATATGACCTCATTTTAACTAAGTGACCACTTTAAAGACCCCATCTTCAAAATAGAGTCACATTCTGGGGTACTGGGGGTCAGGACTTCAGTATATAAATGTGTGGGGGACACGATTCAGCCCATAACTGTCCCTTCCTTGGAAGGCCCTTCCCTGACCACCCCTGACGCCACCTCCCTGCCCTGCCATGTGCCCCTGATAGTACTCAGCGCCCCCAGATGGGCCCGTGCTCTCTCTCTGTCCTGACCACAAGGACGGAGTCCCACAGAAGCAAGGACTGTCTGTTTTTCTCTCTGCCTTTGGCAGCACCTAGGACAATTCCAGGCACACAGTAAGCACTCAGTGTTTGTTGAATGACTTGCCCCAAGGCAGGTCACCCTGAGGTTACAGTCTGATAGGACAGCCACATACTGTGCAGAGCGCCCAAAGAGGGGCACCGGGAGGCAGTGGCAACAGTGTGAGGCAGGGGTCAGGGCTTCTGCAGAGGGGCAAAGGGGTGGGACAGAGCAGGGAGCACCCTGGGCTGGGGGACGAGTAGGGACAAAGGCTCCAAGGTGGAGCCAGCTGAGGCGCACGGTGGCAACAGCACGTCCTGGCTGCTGGGTCGGGGGCTGGCTGCCCAGCTTTACCCCATTTAGGCCTCTGGTCCAGGGAAGGGCACCAGCCTCCTCAGGAGCCTTCTCCGTCTCATGCCTGTGGTTCAGGAGGGAGAGAGGCTGCCCTGGCATTTCTGGGAACAGAATTTAATGGGGTGGATGCAAAATGTCGGCCCATCAACAACACAGCACCTGTCTGCAGCCTGGTGGGCACTACCAGCTCTTTCCCCCTCCATCCCAACCCACAGAGGGTGGGCCATTACCGGGAGAGCTCCCCACACCCCCCACCTGTACCCAGGGCCCAGCCATCCGCTCTGCAGGCAGCATGCCCAGGCCTCTGCTCCAAGGGGCAGTGCTTCCCAAACCTGCTTCCTAATTAGTTTCCTCCCACCGCCCCTGCAGTGCCCTGACAGTGCAGGAGACCCTTCCCACGGTGGATGGCACTGGATGGCATGCAGCTCCCCAGCACATCCCAGCTAGGAGCCCTGAGCCTGCACGTTTTAATTAAGCAAATTAATTACTTGCCAACCTGAGAGCCTGATCAGGCCTCTGCAGGAAGTGCCTCTGGCTCTGCTCTGCATCCTCGCAGCCCTGGGGCGTCCCTGACTCCCACTTGGGGATCTCGGAACATCCCCGAATCCCCCATTCATCATTTAGCCAGGAAATGCAGCCACAGACTCGTGGGCAGAATAATCTCTAGTCTGGGCCCCAAGGCACAAGGAAGGGTTCTGGGAATGTTTTTAGCAATAATACACCTCATTTGCGGAAGTCGCTCGTCTTGTTTGCCCTGTACCTACTGTGTGCAGGCTGGGATTGCACACACGGTCCCTGTGGTGCCACATAACAGCACGGGCACTTGCTGACCTGGCTTTGACAGGTCAAGTGTCCCAGCCTGCATGGAGAACGATAAATGGTTGAGCTTAGATCGCATGCTCACCCTCCCGGCCCCCTCACCCCCCACCCCCAACATGGCACAGCTCATTGGCTGAGCCTGCACCACATGCTCCCCCCAGCTCCTGGGGGGTAGGGCTTCCCCTGCAATTATACGACCAGAGATTTGGAGGGGGATGACTCTCTAAGGAAAAGGGGACCTGGGAGCTGGGTAGGCGGAAACTGCAGCTGTCCCCCCCGCCCCCCACCGCATTGGGTCATTTGGGAATTAGCAGCAGTAAGATGGGGAGTGTGGAGCACGAGTCCTGGCACCTGACAAGCACCTGCGGTACACCTGTCTAACCCCCAGCTCCCCCCTACACACCCCAGCATCGGTGCTTGTGGCGGGTTAGACTTCCCCTTCTGCACCCTAAACCTTTCCCAAGCTTTCATGTTTCTCTACCAGATTTTTGCATTTTGCTGAAACTTGAACATTTTGGTTTTCTATGTGGACTAGAAAAGTGAAAATTAAAACAAAAATCTTCGAGGGGGATGCTGTCTCTCGATGAGCCCCTTTATGTGCCTGCAGCCCTTGTGGACCCTCGCATCAGCATGTGGCAGTGTGCTCGCTCCCTGGGCAGGTGAGGGTGCCAGCAGGCCAGGGCAAAACCCGGAAGCACCATGATTGTGATGGGGCAGCTATCACCCAAAGCCACATTAATTCAGCAAAACCCACCCAGGCATGGGTGAGCACAGCCCTCACATTTGGCCCTTGTCAAGGGGAACTGTGCAAGCGACAGACTGAATTCTCCAGAATCATGGTTCAAACACATGATTCCAACAGAACCTCGTCGTAGCTTCTCCTAAAGACTAGACAAGGCTTCATGGCATTATTTTTTCATCCAGCTGATTGAGCACCTCATGTCTGCCATGCATGGGGGTACAGCAAGGAACAGATAAGCAAAAGCCCCCAGCTTCATGGCGCTTCCATTCTAGCAGGGGAAGGAGGTAACAAACATTAAACATAACAGGTAAGTTGTATGGTATATTAGAAGACTGTAAGTGCTATTAAAACTAGATAAAGGTAAGAAAGGTATGAAGTGCAGAGGAGGGGGATGAATTTTCAGTGGGGTGGTCAGAGTTGGCCTCATAGACAAGGTGACATATGGGCAAAGACCTGAAGGGAGTGAGGAAATGAGCCAGAGGTCTGCCTGGAAGACTGGTGTCCAGCAGGGAGAACAGTCAGTGCAAAGGCCCTGAGGTTGAGCATGCCTCACATGTTCAAACAGCAAGGCGACCAGGAGCAGAAGTGGCTTGAGCATAGAGGAGAGAGGTCAGAAGAGGGGTCTGGTCGGCCCTTGTAAGGACTTTGCTCTGTGACATGAGCCTTTGGAGGATTTTAAACAGAAAAGGAAATGGGAGGAGGGACATGAAGCATCTTATGCTTTACCTCTGGCTGCCCCCCACCCCCAAGATTAGATTGTGAGGACAGAAGTGGACACAGGAAATGCTAAGGCAGCAGTATAGGGTACAGACCACGGTGGCTTGGACAAGGGTGGGGGCAGAGGAGGTTGGTCCTGGATATGTTCTGAAGGAGAGCCAATGGGATTTGCAGATGGATTAGGGAGGGCATATGAGGGGAAGAGGAAAATGAAGGAGATTGCCAAGGGTCAGGCCTGAGCCATGGGAAATGGAGTTGCTGTGAACTAGGTGGAGAGGTCCTGGGGGGGGGGGGGGCGGGGGGTTGGCAATTCATTTGGGAGGCTGGTAAGTTTCAGATGTCTGAGTTGACATCCAAATGAAGAAGCAAAAAGGCAATCGTAGTATGTGCGAGTCTGCAGTTTCAAAGGCAGGTCAGGCGCCGGAGGGATACACTTAGGAATCATTGATGAATTGATGGTTTTAAGGCTCACCAAGGCAGGGGTGCAGCCAAAGGAAGAGCCCTGGGGCCCAGTTAGGAGGTCAGTGAACAGTGTGGGGGCGGGGGAGGAGGGAGAGGACTGCTGAGAGAGAAACCAGCCTATGAGGCAGGAGGCAAGCAAGAGATGCACCGTCCAGGTAACTGAGGGAAGAAAGCCTTCCCGGGAGGCCAGAGTGGCAGCTTCGGGCTGAGCTGAGTGAGGGCTGAGAGTGGACTGCTGCATTTAGCAGCAGGGAGGTCATGAGGTTCGGGAGCTGTTCCTGAGTGGGGTGGACCAAACCTACCAGACCAGGTTTAAGGGAAGGAGGGAGGACAGAAGTGCAGCCTGGGGGAGTTGTGTTACACAGCAGAGCTGAAAGTGGGGTCGGGGAGGTTTCTCAAATGGCGGGGTGGGGGGTGGAACCTGGCACCCCTCCTTCCCCCAACTCTGTGTGAAAGGGAACACACATATTTCTGATGCAAAGTCGTGCCTGCGTCTCCCATCCTGGGTTTGTTTTTTCACCAAATTCAGAAGGAATCCAGGCATCCTACCAGCTACCAACAGGCCACCCCCAGACAGATGTCCAGCGTTTCAGCCCGTGACTCCTCCGGGCTGATGCAGGCCCTGGCAACCATTTCCTGCTCCCTCCCCCCCCACCACCACTGAGCTGAATAATTTAGGTGCTATTCTAAGTTAAAACCAAATAAAGCAATTTAGAGTGACTAATTCCTTGTGAAATTTATGTTCCCCAAATGTCTTGCTGGGAGGCATTTATCCCCCTTAATCTCCTTGTGTGGCTTCTGGAAGCAGCTCCCTGGCTTAGTGGCCTCGTTTCCATTTCCGGATGCCCAGGGAGCAGTGTAGCCACACAAGAGCCCCTCCCTTGGCTTCCTCCTGGCCCAGGGCAGGGCTCCAGGAGGGACATCGGACCTGAGTGTACACGGGAAGGTTTGTGAGAGATGACGTCGCCCATGTGGCCATTCACAAGGCCACCTCAGGACTTCACAGTTGGAGGGAGTTTGCTGAGCTGGGCTGGGCCAGAGACCCCTTCCCAGAGAAGATGTGACATGAGCAGGTCCCTGAGGGCCAGGGGCTTCAGAAAGTGACAAGAAGCTGCAGGTGCACTTGCTGAATGGGGTTGGTATGAGCAAACACATGGAGAAGGGTCTGGAAGAACATGAGTGGGCAGGGACAGGGGGTGGAGGGAGGGCCCCATCCACCCCAGCTCCCCAGGCAGAGCCTTGGCCCCTCTGGGTTCCTAGCCCCTCCACCTTTCCTGACCCCAGCCTTGTCCAGGCTGGGAATGTCTGTGTTCAGAATGGCCTTCCCCTAAACTGGACACTCCTTGCCCTGTGGGATTCTGGGAAAAGAGGCCTCTAGCAGAGGGAACAGCCAGTGCAAAGGCCCTGAGGTCCAGCATGCTTCTATGTGTTCAGACAGCAAGGAAACCAGCAGCCAGCAAAGTGGCAGGACCAGGGTCTGCTCCATGTCATGCTCAGCACAGGCCTGGCACGTAGTAGAAACGTTAAGGGTGGCAGGTGAATGAGAGGGGTGAGGGCAGGATAGAGAGATACATGTGGTGGGGTAGACAGCTGCTGTCCAGGCTTTACTATGACTATATTGTGCTCTGGGCCTGAATGTGACATCTGCAGTGTGATGCGAGTGTGGGGGTGGCCACAGAGTCCTGTCTTTGTGTTGCTGGGTCCCCTGCAAGGCTCCCGGGAGCTGGGCATCAGGACCCCAGTGATGAACCCAGGCATGTAGCACACAGGCACCTCTCCCACCCAGCGTGGGGGCCTCAGTTTCCTCCTCTGTAAGATGGGGAGGCAGGGTAGGATGTGCAAAGTGGAGACAGAAGGACATGTCTCAGAGAACCTGACTCTTGTAACCAGCCCTGTGACTGGGGTTGACAGGAAGCTCCTTGGAAATCCTCAGATGTTCTGGGCCATCCTAGGGAAGGCACTAGAGGCAGGGACAGGGTCCTGGGAGCCCTGCAATCCCCAGCAGTGGACCCTCCTCCATCCTGTGGGAGGAGCAAGGGCTGCAGGTGTGGACGGTAGAGATTCACACCCAACAGACATGCAGGGCTGCTTTGCTTTCTCCAGGAGGAACCAGGTCCTGGGGCCCATCGGAGAAGAAGGCCTTGACTCCTGAGGGGCCACCTCAGTAAATGAACATGTATTGAGTACCTATTGCGAACTAGGCACACCCCACAGGCCTGTTCACTAATTCTCACGACAACCTTGGAGGTAGGCAATCCATCTCCATCTTAAAAGTGGGAAACAGGCTCAGAGAGGTTGTGTGACTAGCCAAAGTTCACACAGCATGTGAGTGACTGAGTTGGGATTCAAACCTAGATTTCTCTGGCTCCTTTCGAATCCTGGTCACAAGGGATGAAAGTTTCGAAGTTGGAGAAAGTGTTTCATTTTCACCTTGAAGGGATGATTCTCCCATCCCTGAGTTCAAAGGGGCTCAGTTCCTCTTCCTACTGTCAGATTTCCCGGGATGAATCAAAAGCACTAAATTTATTGTGTTTAAAGCAACTTTTCCAGCATTCCAATAAAGGCCCTGATTTATAGCTGATGCGCTGTTTTAAACGCATTACGGATGATACGAATCCGGGCTGCAAGTGTACCTGGGAGAAGCTGTGCCGGGGAGAGCAGCAGTGAGATTAGACGCTGCACTACAAGACAGAGTGATGGATTAAGACCCAAACTGTAAATTTAGTGTGACTCACCAGGAAAAGTTGGGGGGCAGTAAATCCAAAGTGACAATCTGTATATGGTGTACCAATATTTGTCACTTTTATTATTCTTTGTAGATGGGTCATTATTTAAAAAAACAAACAAAAAAACATTGCTCAATAAAGCTTACAAATGAAAGTTTCTTCTGCTGAGGATATAGGCTAAACCTTAAATCCGGGCCACTATGTCAGATCACGGAGTATTACATAATGGAAATTTCTTCCCATCATGTTCAGAAACATTTCAAACTCAGGAAGTGTGGGCGGATCCTGGATGGTGCCCAGGGAGGCAGGGAAAGGTAGTGGCCAGGCCTCACAGTGGCAGAGCGCCACCCCCACCCACTCGGGCACCTTCATCAATACCGATGACGGTGACTGAAGGCTCTGACATTTCTCCTTGTCACTTATTCAAGGGGTTTCTGAGAGCAAAGGTGGCTGGAACCCAGGGCCTGCTGGCTCTTCTTTGCCTCGGGAGGTCTCTGTCTTGATCAGAGACCCTGGGGTAGATTGGATTATTGTTCCCAATTCTTCCCTCCCTGAAACGATGACACATCCATGCCCTCCATTCTGTGACTGTAGCACTTCCTGCTGTGGGGGGTCCATGTCCCTCCCGTTGACAGAAGCCTTGGCCATGGGATTTGCTTCAGCAGATACCACATGAGCAGAGGCTTGAAATGTGCTTGTGGTTCCAAAACAGTTACGTTACATGGAGCCAACCCATGCTACAGACCTGAGCCCAACTCACAGCATGGAACTAGGCCTGGCTGAGCCAAGGTCAGACATTCTCCAGCTGACCTGCAGACCCATGCACAAGAAAAATAAATATTTGTTGCTTTAAGTCACTGGGATGTTTCAGGTAGCTTGTTACACAGCATTATTGTAGCAAAAACTAACTGACACAGATGCTCAGCTGGGCCTAAAGTGCCGGATGAACCCACACGTCCTCCTCGATGCCCTGTGAGGGGCAGGGGACTGCCCCCGTCTTTTTGTCTTTCCTGGTCAAAGCTGACCCATTCTTCAACTGAAGTGGGTGTGACCAGTCCTTGTGGCACCAGGTGGTTTTCTAGACTCTGTGGGAGACAACTGCTCAGGGCCTCTACTCTGCCTTCCCCCAGACATCTGCTTCCCCACTTTCCCCACCTCCTTGAAGTTCTAGAAACGTCACTGTCTCAATCAGGGCTACTCTGATCACCATTTTACAAACTACTATGCTTATTGAGGTATAATCTCCATTCACTAAGAGGCACAGATTTTAAGTTTACAGTTCAGTGAGTTTTGACAAATACATCCAGGTGACCACCATCCAAACCGAGATACAGGACACTGCCCATATTTCTTTAAATTTCAAATTGTTTCCCTTTCCCCCTCCCCCTTTACTGCTCTATGTTTTCTTTTCCCGTACTACTCACCACCTTGTGCATCACTTACTGATTGCTATCTCGGTTTAGTTACCTATTATATCTTTACCCATTCACAATGTCATTGTTTACGGTCTTTCTCCCCAAAATAATGCAAGCTCCACAGGACAGAAATGGTTGTCTCTCTTGTTTCTAGATGTATCCCAAGAGCCTAGAATAGGGCCTGGCACATAGTAGGGTCTCAGTAAATCCACTTTGAATGAATGAGTCTCCACTGTGTAAATGAGGACAATGAGGCAGAGAGGGTGAGGAAGTGGCCCAAGAGAACACCATGAGTTGGTGGAGGAGCAAGGATTTGAACCCATGCAGTCTGGCTCCAGAGTGCTGTGTCTAGTCAGTGGTTCATGCTGCCTCTCAGGAATGGGAAGCATTACCTGGTTATCCTGGTCCCAGGTCCACTGGCAAAAGTTGCCATCTTGCCTCATCTAGTCACAGAGTATGTCTTCGATGATGGAGACATATTAAGGAAGCTTAGGTGGAGGCAGACTCGAAAAACAGTTGGAATTTGTTGGGGGAGATCTGTCCTACATACGAATCAAAGCTCCCATTTCAGCAAAATGCTGGCTTCTCAACTGAAATTAATAAAATTAATTAAAAAATAAAAAAATAAACTGCTGGCTTCACTTGGATGAAATGAAGTGAAAAGAGAAAAGCAATAGAATTAGAAAAATATGAACTAACGTGTGGATGATCTCCAGACCTCCCCCTCCCCCAAATCACTTTAAAGATGAGTTTATCATTTGGTGAAATCTCAAGCATGATTGGAAGAGGGCTGTTTGGGGGAAAGAGACAAGCGACTTAGTCCCAGCCCCCTAATCATATACGCCATGTGGGCAGCAGCCCACTCTGCCGCCCGGGCTCTGTCCTCCCAGGACACTCATGGGAAACCTGCTTCCCCTGAGGATGTGACTTTGTTGAGTATATTTCTGTTCCCCCAAATTCCAGCTTGTCAGATCTGGCAAGGGAGGTTCTTTGTCATAGTATTTTTAAAGAACTCTAGAAATGCTCTACCGAGGTTTCCCCATGGAGCCCAGACCTAGACCTGCTTACCAGATGTTATTAGAACCCAGCAGAGGCTTTTGGAGGTGGGAGGGGAAACGAGACAGAATTGGACGTCTAGTCAAAAAGCCATTCCATCTCTTTCTTTCCCTACATTGTAGATTGGCCAGTGTGTGATTGTCACATAGGGGCTCCCTGTGGACCACCGCTCACCCCCCAGCATTCATATTTTTGCATGGTCTGCTCCCATGATCATTGGGGGCTTGGCCATGGGACAGGGCATTTGGGAGAGAGTGTTTTCCCAGGACATCTCTCTAAGGAACAGGGAACTAGAGGGCTGTGTGACTCCCACCATTTCTGGAGCCCCCCACCCTACCTAACTACAAGCAGAAAATATCTTACAGACAAATGCGGGCACATCTGTCTGCTTGCCATCCCTCCCTCTGATGGGTTTCCCTGTTGATGGACGAGTGCCATCCAGGCATCACAGAATCAGACTCTTTGTTAATCTGCCTGTTAGGATCCCTTGCCTGCCCCCCCAAAATCAGGCATTTTTATACATTGCTGGCGGGAGCACAAAATGGTAGCACCCTCCCATGGAGGGAAATTCGATCAAAGCTAACAACACTTCTTGTATTTTCCCCTAACATAGCAGTCCCACTTCTAAGAAGCAAGCCTGAAGACACACTTTCAACAACATGACAGAAACACACCGGTAAGTCACTGCAGCGTTGTGTATAATAGGCACTCATACATCTGAGGGGGATGAAATGCCTGTGGTACATTCGCATAAAGGATACTAGGCAGTTGTTAAAAAAAATGAGGCTCTCTATGTACTAATTCAGAGTGATTTCCAGGATATATTGTTGAGTGAAAAAAGCAAGGTATGAAAAAGTATCTACTGTGAGGTTATTTTCTGTATAAGTAAGAAAGGAAAATAACTACATATACATATATATCTGCTGATTTTTGCAAACAGAAACATTGGAGGGTAGCCCCAAAATTAATGAAATTGGCTACCTACAGGGGGTGCAGGTAGATGGGGTACTTCTCTGACTAAACCTTTTTTGTACAGTTTTCACTTTTGTATCAAAAACTAACTCAACAAGTTTGGGAGGAATGATTAAGAAGATAAATAAATGAAACATACTATATATTAAACGGATAGCATAACCATATAGAAGAGAATCTTTTAAAAAGATAATCTGAGTTTTTTTTAATCCCCTCAAGCTTCTTTATTTGGTAAACCTAGGCCATTATAGGCATTTAATAAATGCTTGTAGGAGTGAATGAGAAAATGAGTGAATGAGTGAATGAATGACTCAAAGAAAAAAGCAGGAAGCTGAGAGTCCTACTCTCCCCTCAGGCCGTATATCTCTGCTCTGGTCACAATTTATGTAATTTAAGGTCTGTTAGGATCAACTTCATATTGCAAAAACAAGCCACGGGTTTTTTCTATGGCCCAAATGCCCATGTCCCTCCCCCAACAAGAGTCTGAACGCCCACCTTTCCTGGCTTCTTCCCACTCTCTGTCCTGTTGCCCCCACTTCCTCACCAATCTCCCATGGGAGACCTTCCTTAACAAAACACTTGCAGTTTTATTTGTTTGCGCGGGTTGCCATCACAAAGTACCACATACTGGGTGGCTTAACAGAAATGTATTGTCTCATGGTTCTGGAAGCTGGAAGTCTGCGATCAGGTACCAGCAGGGTTAGTTCCTGCTTCAAGCTCTCTCCTGGGCTTGTAGATGGCCGTCTTCTCCCTGTGTCCTCGTACCATCTTTGCTCTGTGCATGTCTCTGTGTCTACATTTCCCCCTTTTTATAAGGACACCAGTTGGATTAGGACCCATCCTAATGACCTCATCTCCACTGGACCATCTGTAAGGACCCTATTTCCCAATAAGGTCACGTTCACAGGTACTAGGGTTAGGACTTCAACAGCTTTTGGACAGACACATTTTAACTCATGACACTTGCATATGACCCTGGCTTAGACAAGGGCACTGCTCGTCTCCAGCTGGACAATTAGGAGGATTGATTATTAATATATATAAAGCATAAACCACAGTGCTGGGAACATAGTGAGGACATGGCTGCTGTCATCATCATCATTATTATTGTTAATTATTATTATTATCATCATCATATACTGAGGCACGGCCTCCACTCTCATGAATACCCTAGTGCTTGATCCTGAGCTGGTGCCACTCCAGTGGGGTGCCTACCAGTCATTTTTCCTCCTAGCCTCAATCATGGCTGCTTGCCAGGTCACCAGGCCCGTGGACCAAAGTGACAGATCTGGTTCTGTGTCTTCAAGCTTGGAAAGTGCCAAACCACTGCAGAAAAATGTGAGGCGAAGGAGGAAAACTCCCAATGCCACAAGGACAAAGTTTATCTCGGTTTTAGAATGCCAGCGGTCTCAAACTGTGTCGGAGATGTGGTCACAAAAGTTTCAACCCTCCAGGGCCTCCTCAGAATACTTACAACTGTGCACAGGATTTAGCATCAAGAAATGACCAAGGAGCAGGTGTGCATGCTGAGTTGGCACATATCAGGGCGTTAAAGGATCATAGTAGAAGGCTGGCACTATCCACACTGATCAGAGGTCTGCCGGGGACATCCTAGGAGGAGGGACAGAAAAAAGGTCTCCTTTTAGCACTGGCAACACACAGACCCATGGCCACTTTTTAGGGACCATGGGCCAGTGGTGGTCCAGGTCCACCCAGAAGGTGAGTGTCATGGCTCCACAATTCCTCTGGGGGCTTGAGAACCTTGGCCACGCTCCTGCTCAGATATCAAGCAATCATTTCAAAGGGGACACGAAGCAAGAGGCAGCCTGGTGCGTGGTAGGCAGGGCTGCAGCTCTCAGCTTAGTTCAAGGTACAGAGCTTCCACGTGCAGCCAAATGAAACAACCCATTTGTGCACGAAAGGAGAAGCCTCAGAAGAAAAACGCATGTCCCACTCTTGGCCTTGGCGATGCTTGACATTTCTGGGAAATGAATTTAGTGCACAAACCAACAATTCAAACCCTTGAGCCAAACAACCGATGCGAATAGAACCGGTGGGAGAAGAAACAACGTGAAGATGAAGCACATCCTAAAATAGTCACACCGTTTGCTGCTGTGTCCACGCAAGCAGAGGGAGGCAAGTTGTCAAGGGAGCGTCAATAAAACAGAAAAGGAGGTGGGAGCGAGGCCTGGCTACTGAGGGAAAGAGTCTGTGCGTATGGGCCGTGAGGGAGGAGGGGCTGTAGTTCTGTTTTATTCAGATTCTTGGTCTATACATTCCCTGCAAACTCTACATCCTACTTCCGGTCTCCCGAGGGCCTGGCCACACCATGCCGTGCCCATGGTGGCACAAGGCTGTCCCACAGACCCCTTCTCCTCAACATGTCCAACATGGACCTGTTCTCTCACCGACCCCCTCAACACACAAAACTCACTCCCCCCACCATTCCCCTCTCAGAGAGGGGTGGTTGCCCCCTTTCTCGTGCCCCCGTTCAGCCTGCACCCGCCATACCCTCCATGTGGAGGCAACAGTGGCTTGTGAGGACGGGGGCCGGCTTGGGGGCCAGTCTGCCAGGGTTCTCAGTTCAAGTCCCACTTCTCCCACTTACTATACGATCTTGAGCAAGTTCTTTTCTCTGAGCCTTTTCTATCACGTGGGAGTCTCAGCAGTGCCTACTTCCTATGGCGGGCGGGAGAATTCAGTGACTTCAAATTTGTAACGCCTAAGAGCTGTGCCTGGTCCACATTCAATACTCAGAAAACGTTGGCTGTCATTATTGTGTTAATATTCGTACTTCGTCACTCTCAAATGTGCCCTGTTTCCCTGCCCCCACTGTCTTTTCCTACAGAACTGCTCAGACCACCTGCCTGCTTCATTCTTCTTGTCTTCCCTTGCCCTCCCAGCAGCCAGCGATGGTCAGCCAGGGGGGACCCGGCTCCCGGCAGGGCCACCCCTACTCCCCATCTCAGAGGTTCCAGGGACAGCTCCTCCCCTCCCCTTAACACCGTGCCAGTCCTGCCTGGTCCCCAGACACTTTTCCCTGGGAGGCTGTCGTGTGTTGAATAAGCATCCCCCAAATTCACGTCCATCTAGAATCTCAGACTATGACCTTATTTGGAAACAGGGTCTTTTCAGACATCATCAAGTTGAGTTCACACTAGATCAGGGAGGACCCTAAATCCAGTGACTGGTGTCCCTATAAGAAGAAGAGATGACACAAAAGATACACACAGAGAAGGAGGCCATGTGCAGGCAGAGGCTGAGATTGGAGTGAGGCAGCCATGAGTCGGGGAATGCTAAGGCTGGCTGGCCGCCCCCAGAAGCTGGGAAAGGCATGAAGGAGCCTCCCCCAGAGACTTCAGAGGGAGCCTGGCCCTGCTGTGCCTTGATTTTGGACTTCTGGCCTCCAGAACGGTGAGAGAATACATTTCTATTGTTTTAAGCCACCAGTTCGTGGTAATTGGTCAGGGCCGCCCCGGGAAACCGATACAGATCCCACTCCACCTCACCCGGCAGCGCGAGCACCGATGGTCCTCATTAAAAACCATTTACAGCCAACAACGCAGGCGTCAAACCACGTCCCTGCTGACTAGCAGCCATAACATGACATTTTGTAGATGTTCAATTAAACTTGTATCGATTACAATTTTGTGATTTTTCTTTCATATTTCACAGCCCAACGTTACTTTTCCCAGGTTTCAAGTGTTTCCTCCGCCTTTGAGGAGCCTACAACCCAAGGGTCCTGCGCCTGTAAGGCCTGGTAGATGGAATGCCCCACGGCACTGCCTCCTCTCCTGGCTTGAAGACGCTCCTGCCAACAATGCGATCTGTGCCCGTGTGCTGTTCTTGGTCAGAGGAAGGCTGGCACGCCCCCACATGGCCAGGACCCAGTGTCACAATGCTGTCCTGTTTGGGGAGTGGAGCAGGTATCTACTCTCTCTCCACTCCCTGGGCCCTGGGCTGTGGTCAGGTGACCTGGGCTTAGCCAGTCAGACCCATGCAGAGCCTAGTAGAGGTTTGACCAAGGGACATGGGGCTACAGGTCAGCAGAGACCCTCTCCAGCACTCCTGGCTTCCTCCCAGCCTCTGGATTATCTCAGAGATTAAGATATTAGGAGAATAAAGGTCAGTGCCTGACCTTGGGGACAGGCCCCTGATCCTGCCCTGTCTTCTCTCCGTTGACCCCCACCCCTGCCCAGGCCCCTCTTTGCAGCTCCCCAGTGTGCCTGAGCTTATACCTGTCCACCACCTGGAGGGCCCCTCCTGCCCATTGTGCAACTCTGCTGACTACGTTCATGAGATTTCCTTGGAAAGATGGTGGCCTTGGACTCCATATGCAGGGTTCACGCCAGCGCTCATTGTACCTCAAGAAACATACCTCCCTGAGTCTCAGCTTCCTCGTGTGACCAACGGGAGCACTTCCACCAGCCAGGGTGTGCATGGGGAATGCACGGGACGCACCCCCAGGCACAGAGGTGCTTGTTTCACCCATCGCTGGATGGCCAGGCTGTGCCAAACGACAGAAAATAACATGAGTGCAGCCAAGATAAAATCAGGTAAGTGACACCATGAAAGACCAGTGTGTAATTCAAGGTTGCTGAGAATGGACAACACACACACATCAGGCTGAAGTGGTGCAGCATTTCAATACAGCAAGGGGGGGGGGGGGGGAGAGAGAGAGAGAGAGAATGAGATCTGCCCCTTGCAGTGTGTCCCTCCCTTGTGGTCAGCAGATCCACTCAGCAGATCCACTCAGCAACCAACGTGGGCAGTGTGGCTGCATGCACCCCACTTCCTGCTCCCCTGTGGGGTCTCAAATACAGAAAGCTGGGGACACACCTGAGGGCCATTGACCCAGGTGCTTATGCAGAAAAACGGAGCACCCAGTTGGATCTGAAACGGGAAGGTATTCCTCCCCAAGGGGCTAAGCCCAGCACACGTTGTGCGGGCTCCCTGTCTCGGTGCAGAAGTGTTCCAGGCCAGGGCCCACGCTTATGCGGCCGAGCAGGGACCAAGTGACTGCCTTACCCAATAGTGCTCGATAAATAGCACCTTGAGTTACCATTATTTTACTCCAAGCTTTCTCCCTCCTGCATCCATAACTCTACTAACCATTATTTCACAGCCTGTGTGTCCTGCACATGCTCCATGCACGCATATAGCACGGGGCGGGGTATCCTGGCAGAGAGGAAGCTGTGCGTGGGACCCTGGAGGGTGAGTCCCGTGGTGCGGGGCCACCTGACTTACCTTGCCGAGTCTGACTGCCCTTCTTTTCCTGGTCCTGATCAGTTTCCACATCCTTTCATCCTCATCCTTCTTTGTGCATCGACTCTGCCTTCTCCATGGGCCCTGGGGCCTTCCCCACCAGCCCTAACACATCTCCCAAGAGACAGAGCCCAGGAGACCTCTCCGTCTGTCAGCGAGCAAGTGCTGGACACTGGGCAGGTGCCCATAAATACCTGCAGAGGCAATGAATGAGGTGGGTCTCCCCAGGCTGAAGCCCAAGGGAAACCGCACCCAGGAGCCCAGTTCGCTTTCTTCACTGTGACCTGGAGACATCGCTGGTGACCTGTGACCTCTCCTGCGGGAGACCCAGAACCCAGCTCCATCCTGTCTCGGGACACTTCAGATTCTAGTCTTTCAGGGTATCTAGCTGCAACGTAGGGCCACCCCATCTCCATTGCTTCCATGAGCCACGGTGTGGGCGATGGAATTACTCCTCACACGTCGGTCGGTGCCCACAGCGCCTACCCTTTTATTGGGTTGCCACTTGTAAACATGGAGACAAGTGGCAGCTAGACACACCCAATCACTACAACTCCATCTGTTGTAAAGCTCCAATATCTTAATGTCTATGCTGTATAACTTCTAACTTCTCCTTTTTAACTCAGAATTAGCTCAGAGGTAATTGCTTAAATCACACTGATGAAAATCAATATGGAGTAAATTAAATATAAAGCAAAATTCATCCTGAATGTGTTCCTTGTGGACTCTGAGTAATGGGATGACAAAGCAACTATTTTACCTCCCAGGCTTAGAGTTTCGTTGTTGGACATCTCAAGAGGGGATGTAATTATAGGACCCATTTCTCAAAACCATTAAGGACACAATGGGCAATGGGGATTGGTTTGTAACAGTTCCGGAAATCTCATCAATGTGACTCTTAGGTCTGTGTTTTTCACGCTGGTTTCCGGCAAGTTTCTCAGATTCCAAAGTTTTCCCACCTCCCTCCAGCTCCACAAATAATAGCCCTACATAAAGTTGATCCAGACGGGCTGTGGGAGCAGAAGGCTGAAGAGAGGCCCTGCGTCCCGTCCCAGGACAGAAGACTGGTCGTCTCGATGACGAGGCTAGTGGGAGAGAGACTTGTTTTCCTCAAACTGTGTTGCCAAGGATACGGCATCCAGTTCTCTGGATCTGAATGAAAGAGCCTGGTTTCCGGGGTTTTTGTGCATTTCATAATTTAGAATGTGTTTGGTTTTCATTTGCAACCCGGCCTGCCAGCCCATCTTCCCCACAGCTCTGCAGAGCTCACCCATAATGAACATGAAGAAATCAAACCTTCTGTGCTCCAGTTGTCACATGGGGAATAATTCAAGGTGTTGGTAGGATCAGAGGATTCTCCTGGTTGGGGGTCCTCAAGACTTGCCTTGGGAGTTTTACCAAAGGGACATTTACAAAATGCATGCTCCTGGTCCCCACTCACAGGGTGAGGCCCGGGAGGATTTTTCAAAAGTTCCCCGGGTGGCTCTGGGGCACACCTTGTTTAAGAAACTGCTCGAGTCTTGCTCGAATCTCACTTCCGGCGAGGCAACAGAGGCCCAGGGAGGGGAAGGAAGGTCTTCAGGAGCAGGTGGCCATGAGCGGCAGCCCCAGGACTAACACTCCTGGAATGCAGTGAAGATGGCATTAGAGGTCCCATTCCTGGCTCTGCCTCTTGCCAGCTGTGTGACATTGGGCAAGTTACTTGCTGTCAAGTTCCCTGGCTGTAAAATTGGGACAGTCCAGCTTGTCCCTTGCTGGGTTGGGGTGAGGCTTATAGGAGATCATGCACGTACACACCTGCACGTAGTAGGACCCCACCAGGGTCCACTATGATTATTTTCAATACATGTCTTTGTTCGTCCAGCATCATGATGTGGGAAGCTGGGCCCTGGAGGTCTTGCTCCCACAGTGAAGTCCTGCTCCTGCAGTCCCCAGGCCCTCCTTGCCTCAGCTAGCCACTCCAAAAGTTTCGAAGGACAGCCATTTCCTGGCCCCACCTG
This sequence comes from Rhinolophus sinicus, assembly GCF_036562045.2. Taxonomy (NCBI): domain Eukaryota; kingdom Metazoa; phylum Chordata; class Mammalia; order Chiroptera; family Rhinolophidae; genus Rhinolophus; species Rhinolophus sinicus. The sequence goes on along the minus strand of NC_133759.1, from coordinate 107,015,335 downwards.
GCCCTATCTGCCCTCCAGGGAGCAATGAGCCATGTGGGATGCCTGGGGGGCCCTGACCCTCCAGCTGCTCCCCCAGGACTTCTAGATGAGGCAGAGATTGAGGAGGTGGACACACAGGCCACCCAGCCTGCTGGTTTCTGAGCCTGGACACGTGCACGCAGCTTCCCCTCCTTGGCTGCTAATGTCATCTTTGCACCCCCAGCCTCTTGTGTCAAAGCCCCTGAAAACCCAACCAGTGTTTCTCTGGGAAATAGCTCCCCATCGCAGACCTCCCCCTGGGGCAGCACGACTGACCCAGGACCCCCACAGCTGTGCTCTGGGACCCACTGCTCCCAGCGGATGACTGAGGGTGACAGAGGGGGAGACGAGGGCTCCAGGTCAACCAACAGCCTTACCGAGCGTCCTTTATTCTATGTGGCGTCCAGGATGCTGCACCCAACCTTCCCTCCGGCCCCCTCACCTTCCCTGGGGGCCCACCTTGCTCCATGCGCTCATGGCCCCAGCCTTTCCTGACTCCCTTCATATTTTTCTGAGGCATTTCTCCTAATAAAATTCTAACATGGTCTTAGTGCCCACTTCTGAGAGGCGTGCAGAATGAGTCCTATCTGCTTTTGAGGGGACCCGCAGGGAAGAGGCCCCAACAGTCACTCTCCCGAGGAGTGACGACTGCAGACGGAGAGGCCTGGCCAGAGCGCCATGAATCTGGCAATGGGTGGCCACCAGGCCTCCTGGGTGGGGGTGCTGAGACGGGAGAAGCTTGTAGAATTAAAGCATTTTCAATTGTAACTGCCAGCCTTCTAACAAACTAGCCAAAGTAAAACCCGGAAGGCTAGTGCAGTAATTGAAAAGTCCAGACAAGCCTCACTCCTGGCCCAGGTGGGTCCAGTGCTGGAGTTTGCCCTGGTCTTTGGCTCTCCTCTGAGTAGGGCGTCCTCAGGAGGCTCAGCCCTCCAGCAGCCAGACCAAGAATTCCCACTCGGCAACTCGGTGGATAAAGCCCACGTGGCCCCACTATGTTTCTGATTTTCCTGGCTTGAGGCACCAATCACTTTAGCCAGGGGAATCAAGGGTTCTGATTGGCCAGACCAAGATCACGTGTCTATTCCTGGGCCCAAGGCATGGGATTAACCGGCAGGGACCCAGCATGGAGGGCAGTTCCCCACGGGAAAACCTGAGTGCTGCTACTGAAAGAAGGGACCTAAGCTACTTGGCAACAGCTTAGGGCAGCACTGTCAGCTCTGCTGGGTGAGCCCCACCCTCTGGAAGCTGAGCCAAGGGGAGCCCACGACTCATGGGCATCCATTACACACAGTCAGGGCTCAGACTGAGACACAACCCGAGACATCCCTGCACATTCCAGAACTTTCCAGAATCTCATCCACCTTCTGTCCCAGGTCAGTGGGAAAACTGTGAATGTGAGCAGGGTCGGGGTGGGGGAGACTGTCTGCTGCAGAGACAGGCTTGGTCTTGAGAAATTGGGACAGATGGTTGCAGTCAGCTTTAAGAAGGAAAAGCTGCTGAGAGTCCTGGGGTTGGGAGAGGAAGGGCCTGGGAGTGGGGCCCGGCCAAGATCTGGAGCCAAGAGACCCCAGAGTGAACAGTTTATCCACAAACGTACTAAAAAGAAGACCCTGTGAAGCAGGCAACTACATAAATAATGAGCTGAAGTCTAGCCGGCCAGGTTAATCTTGACAAATGGGTTTACACCTGCAGTCTCTCCTCCTCTCAGCATCCACAGCCACCTGATATTAATGTCCCTTTGATGCCTGTCACAGCCGGGACCCGGTATTTCCTGGTTCAGGACAACAGGGCATTTGAATTTTTTTAATGACAGAATCTGGAAGCTAATTAGACCATTACTCTTCAAAGATTTAATTTGCTTTGATGGGCTAATCTGTAATCATACTTCCAAGCAGCTTCTATTTAATTACTGCACAAAATGAATAAGGTCCTTGAGTAATTTGTGTCTGATAAACTCACCTCCTGTTTTAGTTCTCAAGACAAAGAAAGACACAGGGAAGGGACAACAGATGGACAGATGGATGGGGAGGGGGAGACAGATGGATGGGGCCGTGGTGGGGGCTGACACCTCGGGTGACAGTTGTCACCCAGGAGAAGTGTTGCAGGAATCATGTCTGAGCAAGGAGACCACAGCAGGAAGGACCCCATAGGAACGGGATCAGTAGATATTCAGGGGGGTTTCACCTGGGACAGAAGCCCCAGGAGGGCAGGCGTTTTGTCTGTCTTGCCTACATTTCTCGCCCACGTGCCTGAACAGAGCAGCTCTAGCTGCTCAGCAAACACCTGCTGAGCGGGTACACCAGGTCAACTCGACTGACGTTTGCGTTCTTACAGCCAGAGCGAGGTTGATGTGGGAGAAGGCAAGTTGTCAATTTACACTGTGGCCCACTGTCACCTAGTCACCTGGACATCTAGTGAGTCCCTCTTGAAGCCACCAGGGCTCACTCTCCCTTCTTTAGGGGATGGCGCCCTCATTTTGTGTTGAGGGGCCATCTCGTCCCCTGGACTCTGTCTTGGTGGGTCTCATGGGTTGAATTATGTTTCCCCCTCCCCAAATTCATATGTTGAACTTCTAATCCCCGGTACTTCAGCGTGTGACCTTACCTTGATCTTGAACTTCCAGCCTCCAGAACTGTGAGACAATACACTTCTGTCATTTAAACCACTCAGTTTGTGGTATTTTTAATGGCAGCCCTGGCATTGTGGAGTGTCAATCAAAGTGCCCTCCCCTGCTCTGGCCAGGATGCTGATCTGATGCCCCCTAGCTGAAATTTGAATCACACTGCTGTCAGTGAGCCCTGCCCTACTCCCTCAGATGGGTCATGTTCCTGTGGGAATCTCCCTCCTGCCTCCCCTTCAATTCTGTGAGCTACCCCCAGACCCTTTCAATAAGGAGGGGGCCTTACCTCTTTACATGGGGGAGGGGCTTACTGTATCAGAACTATTTCTCTGTTGCTGGCTATCAAATGTTTCTGACTGATCCCGGAACTACAGAGTCGCCCCTCCTAAGGCAGGTGTCCAGGCAGGGAGGGGACAGCAGGGCTGCTCAGTGTGGAATCACCCAGTCCCTCCTGGCCGACCACACGTTAGTCAGTCAGTCTAGATGGTATGTTTGGTGTGGGGATGCTGCAGTGAGTAAGGCAGCAGGAAGAGAGAGGGTGAAGCGATTTCAGTACAGCAAGGTGGGCATTATGACAGGAAGTATGGGGCCCTGTGGGAACACAGATGAGGGGCCCCTAACTCAGTGGGGTGGGCTGGGCTGCGCTGTCAGTAAAGAGGAGGGAGCAGGGCTGACAAAGCAGGAAGAGGATGGAGCTAAGGTGACCAGCTGTCTGGATGCCTGGGCCTGTCCTGGGAAGCCCTATGGTGCCAGGCAACCTGGACAGTCGGTCCCCCGAGATGGGGCACCCAGGGGGTTTGTTGTAGCTGGAGTGGAGAGTGTAGGCAAAGGGTAGAGGGAAACTGAGAAGGGCAGGATGGTCAGGGGTCTTGCTGTCCATGGAACAAGGAGCAGATCTTACAGCTACGAGAAAGGGAAAGCTTGGGAGTCCCACGCAGGAGCACGACGTGATGAGAACTGGGACTTTGCCAAGGGTTCCTGTGCCTGCTGTGGAGAACGGAGTATGGGGGCAGAAGGGAGCAGAGAGACCCGCCCACACAGGGACCCTGCGAGTGAGGTCCCAGGGCGGACTGTCAAAGTGATTCTGAGCTTTTGTGGGGGGGAGCAGGGTGGGGACAGACCCTGAGGAGAGCCCTGGACCCTCTCCTCTGATAGATGCACACGGTTACACTCACGCATGTGCTCTTTGTCACACACACACACGCACGCTGTTGCAGGCAGTCTCAGGAAGTTGCCGACCCCTGAGATCCATCGTGAACTCAGGGTTCTGAACCCTGCGTAGAGCCCCAGGATGCCACATCCTGTGCTGGCATTTGCCATTTCTTTGGTCATCCTGCACCATAGCCCCCTTCCCATACCTGCCTCCTGCTCTGAGGGCCACAGGGACTGGATCCTCCCTCCCTCTCCGTCCCAGCAGGGCCAGCACACACTGAGCTCATCCGTCAGATGGATTCTCAGCCTCCTCAACCAGGCCTCGGGCTGGGGCGTGGTTCCCGATCTGGGGCAGCAGAGTGACCATCCCTTTCCCAGGGCTGACACGGTCATTTTGAGTCCAGTTCGACTAGAGGCATTTCACATGTGTCATGGGCTACAGGGCTGTCATCCACATTTGTTCACCGTGTGTAGAACGGGGCTCTTGTCCTGACTCAGCCACACTTCTGACTAATGGAATTATTTTTTTTCCTGCCCTGCCCATTGGATCTCAATACCTGCCAACCAAGCCTTGGGGTGAAGCTTCAGGACTTGAATTGTACAGAATGGAACAAAGGCCACCCCCTGCAGCTCTCGCCCTCCCCAGATCACAAGATTTTTCCGGAGGAGCCCTTGCGCCGTGTTGCCTCCCCACCAAAGCTCCTTTCTTCTTTCCCTTGGAAATTTGATGACACCGAAATGTCATCTTTCGCCAGCAATGCCTGAAGAAAGCAAGAAGGCGGACAGGCCTCACCCACCTCCCCAGCCCCCGTGCCATGCTGCCAACGCCTTTTGGAAGAGATGCTAGACTTTCCCTGCATGCACCTGGCTCTCCTGCAGATTCACAAATGGCAACGCGTGTAAGAAGTAGATGATTTCCTCAAAAAATCAACAGTAGAACTACCATACGACCCAGTAATCCCACTTGTGGGTATGCACTCAAAGAATTGAAAGCAGGGTCTCAACCAGATATTTGCACACCCATGTTTGTAGCAGCTTTATTCACAAGAGCCAAATGGTGGGAGCAACCCAAGTATCCATCAGCAGATGAATGGATACTTGGAAACAATGTGATCTATCCACACAATGGAATATTATTCAGTCTTAAAAAGGAAGGAAATCCTGTCCTGTGCTACAATGTAGATAAACCTTGAAGACATGCTCAGTGAAATAACCCTGTCACAGAAGGTAAGGACTGTATGATTCCACTTATATGAGGTCCTTAGGGTAGTTATGTTCGTAGAGAAAGAAAGTAGAAGGGTGGATGCCAGGGGCTGAAAGGAGAGGGGTGGGAAATCAGTGTTTAATGGGGACAGAGTTTCAATTTGGGGAAGATGAGAACGTTCTGGAGATGGATGTTGGCAACATTTATGTGTATGTACTTAATGCCACCAAAAATGGTTGAAATGGTAACTTTTATGTTTATTCAGTAAAAATGAGTAAGTAAAACTAAAGCAACTCAGTAGGGGCTCTGCTCTCCCTGGGCTGGGCAAAGTGGCCCAGCGGGCAGCTCTCTGTTGCTGGGCAAAGCCAGAGCCCCGGTATCCTGGTGCTGAGGCAGCCCAACCTGGGGTCTGGAAGAAGATCTACTTTGTCTCTAAACCAACAGACAGAGATGGCTCTGCGTACCTGTCACAGGAGGTTAAATTCAGAAATAAGGGCCCTAGGGGGTATCAGGGCTGATGTCACACAGGAGGCCAAGTTGCAGCGTCTGTTCTTTGTGTTCAGCTGTGTCAGAGACCAGCAGAGGGTGTGAGCAGTACAGACCTGTCCCCGAGGATGTGGGGACAGAGGTGGGCAGGCAGGGGAACTGGGATGAGGACTCAGGACCAGCTGCGGCTGTAGGAAGGGTCAGAGCCCCTGCGGCTCAGAGTGACCATGAGCATGTCCCTCCCTGTCCCTAAGCCTCGGTTTCCTACTCTGTGAAATGAGGGTGGATGGTCATTAAGGGTTCTCCCAGGACAGCGAATGTTCGCAGTTCTGTGTGAAGAATTGATGTGTCCTAAAGTTGTAGCACATTAGAGCTGGAGGGGTGTTGGAGACGCCCGGACTGTCACCTGACTAGTGCTTCCAAGTGCCCTGGAGAGTGGGTCAAATTAGAAGTGCCCTCATCTGCCTCCCAGCATCGGCTCTGGGGGCTTCGTGGTGGGCCCTGCTCAAAGGCTCTTTTTAATGATGGCTGGGCTATCTCACCTCGATGTTGCTGAGCCCAGGGTGGGCCCCGACACTCTCCTAACGATGAGGCCCAAGAAAGATGAGTCTGGTTCCAGGCAAGGTTTTCTGAAAATGAATAATCTGGAGGAGGCAGGTCCTGTTTCTCTCATTTCTTAAGATCCAGCTGGTCAAGGACAAACAGGGTGGGGGAGGGGAGTATGGCAGGGACCAGGCCCGGGAGCCGTCTCCATCCTCTGTAGCATCTTCATCACCATGACAACACTAGCCATGCTCTCTAGAGGCTTTTCAGGTGCTGGTGCTTACATGAGATTTCTAATCCATTAAGACCATCTCTCAAGGCAGCTGCTACTGTCCCCACTGTATTGATGGAAAAAATTGAGGTTCAGAGTGGTTGAGAGACTAGCTCAGGGTCACACAGCAGTGAAAAGGTGGCACCAGTATTTGACCCTGCATTCATCTCCCCACATCTTACAGCCCTGGAGGTGAGAATTGCGGTGGCACCCTGAGCATGGTGGATGACAGCAGTGGAAGTGCTGCTGGTGATTGTGGCAGGGTCCCCATGGGCAGGTTCTCACCCGCTGGGCTCAGCAGCTGCTACTGGTTTGAAAGCCCAGGACCTGCCCTGCCAGGGAAGCAGCCTACAGTGGGACACACCCACCAGCATTTAGCATCCCAGAGCTGCGTTGTCCAGCCATGTGGCCAGGAGCCCAGCAGCCGGCAAGGGCGCCAACTCTCAGGCCCAGCCCATCCTCTCACACTCTGAGCAGTGGGCACAGTCTCTCAGCTGCCCCTGTACATCCCGCTTCCTGTTTCCCCATGTCCACAAGGGTCTATCCTCCCCGTGGAGCTGCTTAATTGGACCCACTTTCCAAACCTCTCAGGGAGGCACTGCAAAGCTCTCAGTGGGCACAGACTGCATTTGAATTGAGTTGCTGTTGATGTTATTATTTGGGGGCAAACGTTCATTTCTAGGCTCTACACCGCACATATCAGGGCTCATATCCAGACCTGGATGCTGACTACAATTCCCAGGCCCCTTGCAGACAGATTCATGGAGGCAGAAGCAAGTCCACCCTGCAGGCCTAGCCCCTCAAACCCTCCTCCATGCTCCCTCCCTCCCTGGATTCCGGGGCCCCAGGGCAGATGGAGCCATTTGATGGAAGGAGCCTGGGCCCCTGCGTGACTGCGTGGAGCAAAGCACCCACTCAGCCCACGTCCAGCTGAGGTGTGAGCCAGAATTAAATCTTTACTGTGGGAAGTCACTGAGTTGCATGGTGTCTCTCAGAGGGTGGGAGGAGGCAGCTGAAGCAAGGGCTTCCCGTGGCTTGTCAAGCAGCAGAGGCCTCAGCAAAAGAAATAGCAGAAGGAAACGGCAGATGCTTCCTTATGGGGACACCTGAGGACTCCCAGAACCACTGGAGGCTTAGCTGGGGTAAGGTTCCCAGAGGCAGGCCTGGGCAAGTTTAGCACTCAGCAGAGCACTACTCGGGGGAGTGGGGTCTTGGGGAAACAAGACTAGAGGGGACCCCACAGCAGCACCCCTGTGACCTGCAAAGAATTGTGGTACCAGAGCCTTCCCTATTCCAGAACTGTGAGAGGATAAATTTCTATTGTTTTAAGCCACTAAGCTTCTGGTAATTTGTTACAGCAGCCCCAGCGAACTAATACATTTGCATTTCACAGATGAGGAAACTGGAGCTCGGAGAGGCGAAATGATTTGTCCAGGTCACATGTCACTAAGTGACGAGTCCGGATTTGGATATGAACTTAAACCTCAGTGCCCATGCTGTTGTCTGCTATCCCACCCCAGGAGGGATGTCCATTCTCTCTGGGACACGGAGAACAGTGTAAGCTGTGCACTGTGTCTATTTAGTCCAAGTTTTCTCGAAAATAGGGCCCGAGGCAACACTTGAGTGCTAATGCCTTACTGGAAAGTGCCGTCCCAAGGCTGTGAGAGTAAGGATGGGGGAATGGGATAGAGCATATCTCAAACAGAATGACACGCTCCTGGACTGACCACTGCTTTGCAGCTACAAAGAGGTATCCCAGGGCACTTGGCCGTGGTGTGATGTTTGCCCAGAGGCTGTACAGAAGCCCTGCGTCAGAACAGTCTTTCAAAAAGAGGAAAGGAGACTTGATCTCCCCCCTTCATCTCATCTTCTATGTCTTTGGTCAAAGTGGTTCCCATGGGAAGTTAACTCACCCACGCTCCAGGGACATCCTCTGGTACATTTAGGCTACTGCAGGGGAAGCTGGAGGCCATGCACTCACCTGCGGGAGGTCAGGATGAGGACATGAAGAGGCAGATTCTTACACTATGTAGAGCAGAGAGAAGCCCCACCATCCCAGGGCCCTGTTGAGCTACAGAGTGCACCACCCAGCCACTCTCTGACGACATTGCCTGCAAAAACAGCCCTGCTGACCCCAGCCAGCCCAGGGAGAGAACAGGACAGCTGCTTGGGGGAGGTCTGTTCTGCTGCAGTGGGTAGGTGAGATAGCAGTGATTCATGCTCTGCTTCCCACAGGGCTGCAATCTGCAAAACAGTTCTGTGTGCAATGTCAACGGGAGGTGACTGGAAGGAGTGTGGGTTTGAGTGTCCACCACCGGCCTGGTGTAGGAGGGTCTTCAGGAAGGCGCCCGTTCCCAACCATCTCTACTCCGCTGTCCATTCTGAGACATTTGGGACTAAGAATTGTGGTACTGTCAGGAGCAACAGGGCCCAAAGATACTGCAAGCTTGGGGGCCGTAGCGTGACCCCATAGGTGGTCCTTCTGATGAGCATCTACAGGAACACTGAGCTGTTCAGAACAGCAATGAGCCTTCTCTGAGGAGAGAGAGCACCCCCCAACCCGCCTGGAGCCAGCGGTGTCACAGAGAGGCCACGTAGCCCAATCACCTGGGTCCAGGTCCTCTTGAAGCCACAGGGAGGGGCCCATAGCCCATGCCCAGCCTTGCACTGGGGAAGAGGAAGGGCTGCAGACAGAGACAGTGCTCATACCTGCACAAGGGGAAGTGGTCCCTCCACACCAGGCATCTGTTCCCAGGAAAGCCGGGGGGCCCTGCAGCTCCTTGAATATAGACGGGGCCCAGAGAGGGCACAGTCCTGCCTAAGTTTGCACAGCAAGGCAGTGGCATGGTCTGGCCTGCTCCTAGGTGCTGGCCCCCCCGGCAGGGCTCCTCCTGCACCCTAACATCCCTGCTGAGGTTGTCCAGGCAAGAGGGGTTGCCCTCCTGGGTACAGTCTCCAGGGTGGACCCCAGTGGTCAGAGAGAAGGGAGGGGAGCTGCCCCCACTCAGTATCCTCTCTCCTCTGGCGGCAAGTGCAGCTGGACACAGTCTGACTGGCTGTCATGGTTGTCATCTGCCCTGGCAACAAGCCAAGGCTGTTACACGAGTGCCATCGCCATGGAAACCATGAGTCAGGGCCACGCTCAGCAGAGCCAAACATGCCAGGGGCTCTCAGGGCCTCTCGCCTGCCAACAGGAAAGGCGACACCTGGCACATGGCATCTCCTTGGGACTCATTAACAGGGAGGAGTGGGGGGTGCCAGGGAGGAGGTGGGGAGGAGTGAAGGGGAGGAAAAGAGAGGGAGAGAGAGAAGAGGAAGGTAGAGTAATAGCACAGCCTTGGGACCAGCTTGGGGCTGCCAAGTTCAGATCACAAGGGCTGAGGGGTCTCTCCTGCCAAGTAGCTGAATTTGCCACTTACTGAACCCTAGAGACCAAACTCCCAGAGCCCAGAGCCCCACAGATGCAGCCTTTTAGCATCAGTGGGGAATGGGGGAGCCTCTGGATCACGGGGTTCAGCCTGAGACGCCACCTGGAGCAACTGCTCTTTTCTTTTCCCAGGATACAGGCAGATTTGGAGGCTTGCCCCAGGATCACACAGTGGGTCCACAGGGGAGCCCGGAAAGCAAGAGGAGAAGAGCCCATCCCAGCCCACGAGCCTCTTCCGGCAGACAAGGCACGTGAGGGCCTGCCGGCTTCAGAGGAGGCTGGGTCCACACAGGAGCCCTCAACGTGGCCTGGGCCCAGCAGAGGACAGCCCCAGCCCCCAGATCTGGGCACCCAAGTTGTGTTGGTGAGTCAGTTGCTGGTTTACCAGCACATGGCAGGTTCCCGGGCTGGCCCACACAAACCTGTGGTATTCCCTCTGCCCCGTGGCTTCCTGAAAATAGGGCAGAGCCCATCCCAGGGAGGCCCTAGCTGTCTGCAGACCCACAGCCCATAGGTGGGCTATAGGTGAGGGCTGTTGGTACCTGCTCACCCTGGGTGACTTGTCTCTCACGTTCTTTCTGATGAGGGCCGATGACTGGCTTGCCAAAGGCACTTGGAAGAAGGGGGACTGGGCTTTGCATCGAGGACTTGGTGATTCTAGAACAGCAGCATTCACCATTCTGCCACTGAACACCCACCAGGTGGCTGAGACATCGTGGGAGCCATGAGGGCGACCCCCCCATTCCTGACGTTGGGGAGGCAGCTGGAGCCTGGGGGGGTCACTGTGCACAGACCTGTGGGTACCCGAGGACAGAGTTGCCAAATGCTGGGGGTGGGGGGGGACAGAAGCCAACCCCCTTTCTCTGCCACATGGCTTCTGAGCATCAGAGTGGGGCAGGAGCAAGGGCAGTGGGAACTGTCCACTTTGGGGTGCAGTCACTCAGCCGGAAGGGAAGTGCTCCGGCCCCTACTGAAGTTTTGCTGAGCAAGCAGCAAAAAGTCAGATGAAATGTTCCAATTGCCAGGAATGAAAGCTGAGCCTCAGGTGCTGGCCCCCGGGACAGAGCCGATTCACTCCGCGGAGGAGCGCACGGCCCAAATCAGAAGCTTTGACGCGTTCCTGAATTAGGGCCGGCTTTGTTCTCCGCGTGTCCCAGGAAGGCTGGGCAGCCTTGCTGTCTTCGTGTGTATGAGGTGGAAGGGTTGGAAGAGCACATTCTAAATGAGATTACATTTTATGCATGTTTAATGTAAGGTTCTCACCACTTAAAATGCGGCTCTATTAAAATAACAGGGAGGGAAAATTCACTCTCAGCTCAGTGTGGAGAGAATAGATCATGAGTGAAATGAATAATATATTAACAGAATAATGATATTGCTTCTCATATTAATCGCATATATCACAGGATTCTCAGGCTGTCAGCAGAAGTTTTTTTAAAAAAACATGATTTCTAGTTTTCCAGACCAAGAGGTCTGAGGCCTGTGGGGCGTGGGAGCTGGCTGTCTGGTGGCCACGCTGGTTATGAGACAGGTTTTCGGGGCATGCTGACGAGGCTGCCAAGGGCTCAGGACTTCCCCTGGAGGTGGCAGTGGTTTTGTAGGAAGGCTGCCACTCAGCACCAGCCTGCTTCCCTTCCCAGTGCCCACGGTTTGCCCCGGGTGTGAGCAAGAGAAATGAGACCGGGTCCCCTATTTACCGGCCAGCAAAGCAGGAATATATACAGAGGGTCCAACAGCGTGATGCAAGCCCAGGAAATGCAGGCAGCCCAGGGTCAGAGCCGGGTGTCCCCCACCCCCAGTGCCTGTAAACAGCCAGCATCCAGTGGTGTTCGTAGGTCCCCACCAGCAAATGTGTGTCATGTGAGCAGAGCTCTTGAAAGAGAGGAGAAGGTGCTATAGAAACGTGCAGAATAGGCCAGGTTTGGGGAGGGTTTGTGGTGGGGGTGGTAAGCGGCCATTATGGTGGTTTACACCCTCTGCACATACGATTTGCACACAAGAGCAGCGAATAGAGAACCCTGTCCTAGAAAATAGAAACCAGAGTCAGAATCCATGGAATTCGCCATGGGGAGGAAATAAAGGCATGGAACTGCTGTCAGGGGGACCAGAAATCGGGGCCGAGAGCTTCCCAGAAAAATTCCTCCAACACCCTCAGAAATGCTTGTTGTCAGGACTCAGCCGTGTCCCAGTTGCAGGCCTGTGGGGACCACCAGGGCCTGAGCTGGCTGTGCTGACATCTAATTGCTTAGAATCTGGAGAAGAAAGGCCCCACCCCCACGCCTGCTCAAATAAGGAGCAGAAATCCTGGGATGGACAGAGAGCGCTGGCCCTGCCAGCCATGACACGCACCCCAGGTAATCAGTCCCAGCCACTCGGGTGGGCGCAGGGCCAGCACCCTCCAGGCTTTGTCTCCACGCCCACTCACAGCTGGCAGGTGCTGTGCCTGTTTCCCTACTTCAGAGATGAGTGAAGTGAGGACCACAGACGGTAGGGGACGTGCCCAAGGCAACCCAGCTGCTAAGTGGTGAGATTGTTGCATTATTGAGCACATGTTGACTAATCCCTGTCCATCGGGTAAGTGGACAGCGGGATACAAGCAGGTGCCAGAGGAGGAAAGACTCCAAATGCACTGACCCGACTGGGCTGACCCCTCCTACTTCTGCCATGGCCTGGAGCTGTGGCCCCCAGGTCAGCTTGAGCCCTGGAATGCATACACTGCAGCAGACCTGAGCCCCGCCTGCAGCCGGAGCAGAGCCGCCCTGCCAAGCCCTGGCACCCAGGCCCACAGCTAACCTGCAGATCCATGAGAGTGAGCATAAGTGCTTCCCACTGTGAGCCTGGGCTCTGGGCTCTTTATTACACAGCATTGCTGTGGCAGTTTCTGGCTGATGCAGTGGCAGAGCCAGGACTCGGGATAGGTTTGCAAGGCCCGAAAGCCCAGGCTCATCACCACAGGGCTCATGCAAACCCAGCTTGGATCCCACAGGCAGATGTGACCAATCATCTTTCTGCACAAAAGGCCCTCCCCACTGCAAGTCCACCCTGTGGCCCAGCCAGTGCAGAGTCCTCACCCTGGACACCTACGACTCAGTACTAACAATCCTTATAACTAACACTTCTGATAGTATCCACACCTTTACTGCACCATCTCTTGTCATCTTCATTACCGCTCTGTGAAGTGGGCCCAGTCACTGCCAGTCCCAGTGTGGGGAGGAGGAAGGTGAGGCTCAGAGCAGTCAAGTGACTTGCCCAAAGTCACACAGCTAGTAAACGCCAGGGTTGCTTCTCCAGCCCAAATAAACCTGACTCCACATGAAGTATTATTCGTACTCCCCTGTACCAGGGTGTCAGCTCAGCGTCCCCTCCCAAACAGCCGACCTCCACTCAGGGCCTGGGGGTGGAGTACTGACCCCCTCCCATTGATCAGCTTCATTTGTAGCCCCTGGAGGTCGGCTGGCTGCTTGTCCTGGTTGACGGTGGAGAAGGACGAGTGTGTTGAGTCCGGCAGGACCGGCTGGGCCAGGGGTGAGCATGGACTGGACAGAAACGTGAGTAGATTCTAAGGCTGCTGGGGCCTCACCATTGAGGGCACGGACTGACCGCTGGAAAAGGGCCTGCCTCCAGTCAGCTTTGCTGCACTTCACCTCGCTCTCCGATGGCGAGGGCTCAGTTGTGGCAAAACCCACCCACCACTGACCCACACAGCTGTTCTAACAACTGCTGGACCATCTACCTCATCTGAAGACTCATTGGCAGGGCATCACTATTGGGTTGTTGAACGTGGCCCGGGGCAGTGAGTGTCCTCAGATGTCCACAGCAGTGACCAGCCAGAGGCTGTGGCTGTAGCCTTGCCTTGAATGGCACCCACTTCCGAGGGTGGTAGGGGAAGTGCATAGGGCAGTCATGGAGGTGATTGCAGAGAGTGCAGCAGGAGTAAGCACTCAGCACATGTGTGTCACTGTGACTGTGGCTGTGGGTGCAAAGCTGAACTTTCTTCTGTGCTGCGTGGCCTGCCCCACCATGGGTGGCAAGGACCACAGCTGAGCTAGAACCCTGCCCAGCAGGGCTGGCTCCATCCTGGGAAGATGCAGGCAGCAGAACTCAGGCTGAGACATAAAACCTGTCCATGGCAACCAAACCCTTCCCCCAGAGGGGTCACTGGCTTTGTTTTTCCAGGCCACTGGAGGGCAGCTGAAACACACAAGCTGGAGAAACTGTGCCGTGGACCAAAGTGGTTCTTTGTACCAATCACAAGCTCCCTAGTTCCCTGGGCCGCAGTGGAGCCGGAGCCAGCCTGGAAAGTGGGCCAAAGCGCGGAAGTCCTTTCTCCCATCCTTGTGTGCTGGGAAAAGACTGAAGCCCCGAGGAGGTCTCAGGCCGTGTGTGGAGTCGCTTGTAAGGGACGCCAGTCTCAGGCTGTGAGAGCAGGGAGCAGGCACATGATCCCGGAGAGTTCAGGGCAGTGTGGTCTCCAAGTGGAGGAAGAAGAAATGAAACCCTGCATCCTGGCAGCTCTCTGGGAATGCCCATCTCTGCTAGCCAGGGGGGCACTGACCATCAGCATCTCCCTCCCCCCCAGTGCTGTGGAGCAGAAGAGAGTGGATGTGGTTTTGCCTTCGTATAGGGAAATACAGGCCAGCTGGGGCTCAGCACATCAGCTGGCCTCAATGTCACCCAGTGAGCTGGGGCAGAGCAGGCAGCAGAACGCAGCTGTTCTGACTTCCAGACAAGCCTCTCTCTACTTTGCCAGTGAAATTATCCAGGGAGATTTTTAAAAATTCCAATGCTCAGGCTCTACCTCAGGCCAATGAAATCAGAGTGCCTTGGCAGGGGTGGCATTGGGATTTTGTCAAAGTCCAGGTCATTTCACTGGGCAGTCAGGGTCTCTAGGCTGCTGCCAGGACACTGGCCTCCTGCCCAGCTGGCTTCATCCATCCACTGCAAAGTTCTCGGCAGTACTTGAAAACACTGTCTTTCAAACGCAGTGTATGAACCTTCCCCCCACAACCTTGCCTACACCACTTGCTCACTTGGCAGACCACCTCTTCATAGATGCTTCTGAGGCCAAATCTGAATGATCAAAAGTTCGCAAGTAGAGGAACTTCCCCTTCTCTGGGCAGCCTTCTCTGAGTGATACCCCCCCAGGCGTACCCAATCCCCCTCCCTGGGGTTTAATCTCTGTCCTCTGCCAGGCTTGCTTCCTGTGGGAGAATGAGAGGTGGAGGAGGAACAGGAGAGACGTGGAGCCTGGACTGGGATGCAGCCAGCCCGGCCGGGATCCAGGTTGCACCTGAAAGTGTGTTGAAGGTAGACAGCATCCTCCACATTCGTGCATGGGGGGAGGGCCTTCCTCCAGACCCGCCTCAGAGCTGACGATGCCCGGTGGTGGTGACTCAGAAGTCCACGGCCACACCTTCACCCTCTCGCCTCGCCTGCCTGTGTCCGTCAGGCCTGCACCTGCCTTTCTAGGACGGTGCCCACCAAGGAGAGTGTGGCCCAGCTGAGGACACAGTGGAGACACAGGGCAAGTTTGTCAAACAGAATCATGTCTCACAGATGCAGACTTGCTCCTGCTTTGCTCGTGGCAGGACCGCGGCTCTCTCCTTCAAGTT
The DNA here is from genome assembly GCF_036562045.2 of Rhinolophus sinicus. NCBI lineage: Eukaryota > Metazoa > Chordata > Mammalia > Chiroptera > Rhinolophidae > Rhinolophus > Rhinolophus sinicus. The sequence continues at coordinate 106,999,999 of NC_133759.1, read as the reverse complement.
TGGTCATCAACAGAGGAGCTGTAAATATAGATCCGGGTCTCTGTACAACCCACGATGGGCAGGTCAGAGGCAGACAGGACAATCTATGACACCTCAGCCCATTTGGAAGATTAAAAGATTGGGAGGGGTTAAAGGAACATTCTAGGTCTCAGCTGCAAGGACCTTTGCTCCAGGGTGCAGTTGAAGGCATGGAGAAGGAGGTGGAATTCTATGCTGGTCTCATAAAAAGGCAGCGTGAACAGCCCTCAGCTGCTACTAGACCATTAAAAGCCTAATTTCCATTCACCTATAACTTTATTGGGCTCATCCGAGCTATTATTCATCAGACAAGCCTGTCTAGGAAAGAGTGGAGAGTGCCTTTATATTAAAACGTTTTCTGGTGGCAAATGCATTAGGTTTTATGGTCCTGCACGCACATCTGCCCTCACAATGGGGAAGAGCCTCCTCACCCATGCTGGGGCCGTCAGAGGTTACCGGTGAGACTGGGGGACCAGATGTCTGGACACCCTTCCCCATGCGTGGGCCTCAGGGTCTGGAGTGGGTCCCTACCCACCTCTCCAAGAGTTTGGGTAAAATTTTCCATCCCAGGGAGCCACCAACTGACTCTCACACAACGCACCCCCTCCACCCCTCCCCAGTTCCCAGCTGCCCTGCCCTTCAGCCACGCGCTGGATACAATGTGTATTTTTGGAAACTGGTCCCTGGGTAGAGGCTGGAGAGTCTGGATAAGGAGTAGACAGGCCGCTGGAAAACTATGACGGGTATCCCGGGGGACACAGGGCTTGGCAGGTTGTGAAAAATGTGGAGGGGAAGAGACAAAAGAGGCTGGACGGCCCGAGAGGCGCTCAGCAGTGGAGAGTCAGGGAGAAGAGCACCAGTGCTCCCGCCTCTGGCATTGGAGGGGGAGGGGCAACCGGACTTACCCTTGAGGTTGCAGGTCTCTTCTGCCTTGGATGAAAACCCCTAGTGGAGACAATCAGAGTGAATCCCCCAGTATCAGCGCCAGCTCGCAGCTTCACCACTGAGTGGCTTGGAGCAAATTACGTAGCCTCTCTGAACCTCAGTCTCCTCATCTGTAAAATGGAGGTCACCTCCCCCCTCTGCCCTGCTGCTGGCTGGTTGGCGGGATTAAAGCAGAGAGAAGCAGAAAGCATTTAGCGATGGGCCTGGCTCATACAAGCCCAGGGCTCACATCAGTTGTTAGTATTGTCATCGCAGCCGTGCCCCATGGTGACGCCTGGTGGTGACGGTGGCAAATTGCCAGTTGTTCCACCCCATGCTAACTGCAGAAGTGGTCTGGGATGTCAACTCTTCCATCTTTATTCCAGAACTGAGTGGTTCCCAAGACCCTAGTGACCAAACCAATGGAGGGGTGTGTTCCAGCCCACCCAGGTAGGGTTTCACATTTGTCTGCTGGCCCCAGGAAGAATTTCCAGTAGTTAGCTGTTGTTGATAATATTTACAATGTTTCTGAAGAGAACATAGGGAAACCCCACACATCTAGAGACAACAGTAGTAACCTGTCTTGTGGGCTGTTCTGTGGATTTAATGAGTCAAATCACATAAAGAACCTAGAGCCAAGTGTGTGTGTGTGTCTGTGCACGCACACACATGTGTATGCATATTTAGAGTTTTCTTTGGGATTCTGGCTGCCATCGTGAAACAAAATGGCAGCCTACGTATTTCCCACGGGCAGATTCTGGCTATTCATGGGGTATTTCCCACTTGGTAGAAGTTATAGAGAGAGCTGAAGGCCCCAGGTGGTATCTGCTCACCTCCTGTGCCCGGTGGCTACTCTGATACCTTTCAGGATGGGCATGTCCAGCACGAGAGGGCCGGGTGGCCCCTGCCACAGCCTCGATGCCCCGCTGCCCAGTGAAATCCCCTTGCTGCCGTGTAGGTAGGCGGTCCAGAGGGAGCAGGTCAGGGATCTGAGAGAGACGGGGAGACTGGGAACGTTTGTGGCAGGGCTGAGGCCTAATCAACACAGGTTGTAAAGGGCTGAGACTAGACCATGCGGAGATGGAAGAATTGATGGCAATACCCCAGGTGAGGTGAGAGGTGGTGCTGCCTTTGGACCAGTTTGGGGGCAGTAGACTTAGAAAGAACTAAGCAGATTCTGGATACATTACAAAGGCTGCCAGTGGGATTCGTTCACAAATGGATATGGTGTTTGAAAGGCAGAGAGATATCCGGGGGTCACAGGATTTGGCCTGAGACACCACAGAGTGGAGTTGCCACCAACTGAGGTGGGAAGGCTGGAAGGAGCAGGTTGTGGGGACGAAAACTGAAAAGAGATTAGGGGTTCCAACCAAGCCCATTGGGAGCCCATTTCAGGAGTCAGGAAGAGAAGTGAAGGGCAGAGAAGTGGGCGATCCAAGGACCACTGCCCACTGCCCACCCCCTATCTGCCTTCTGAGCATTCATGTTCAGGGAGGGTTGCCCAGTGGAGCCCCCACCAGAAGGCCAGGGCCTCCCACTCCTGCAAAAGCCCTGGCCTGTGAGCACGTTTCTCAAGGAAGAGAAAAAAAAGAAAAAAGAACACCTTCAGGGAGTGAGGTAATCTGCACAAGTTCTCACCGCCAGCAGCTGACACAGCCCTGAACTTCTAACACAGCGAAGTGTCCCCTAAAAGGCACCATTGACACACGGCCCTGCTCCTTCTTCTTGATGGGCCCCCGTTTCCTGGCTCAGCACCTCTCAGCCCTTAGCCTGCTTGGTCATTCTGCACGGAGGCACAGCTCTCCTGGTAAAGAACCAGAATTCTGCTCCTTCAGAAATAAAATATACCTGTCTGCCTGCTGGTAGCCTCACATCTCTCCCTCTCCATTCTCAGCATGTGACTTGAGCTCTTTATAATTCATCAAAAAGGTCACACATAATGAGCTCATCTCTTACTCTGCAGCTGGGACTGTCAGCTCACCTTTAAGAGCCCCACACCCTGGACAAGGACCCTTAGATCTTGTCCCGAGGCTGGGGATGAATCACCTGTGAGTCAGTCATTAGCCTGGGACAACACTGCCCCCTTCTTCCTGAGGACCAGCTGTGTGCAAGGGGCTGGGCTGGGGGCTTTCATAGATGTTTTCTCACATAATCCTCCCCTAATGACAGAAGGAAGGTGCCCACATGCCTGTTTTGCAGAGGTGAAAACTGAGGTCCCAAGAGGTTTAGTATCTTGTCCAAGGTCCTTTTGTGGGCATCTAATGAAGAATCAACCTTATCCAAAAAGAGGTCTGGCTTTTGTCCTAGGTTTCTGGGAGGTGATCTCTAAGCCCTTGGAATGCCTTGCATGATAAGAATGTCTTTGTTTACCTGGGGGCTTTGGGCCATGCCGGAAAGTCTAACAATGTGAATAGGGATGAAGCTTGGGACCACGCAATATCAGCCTGACCTCCAGAGGGGCTAGACACTAAGGTCAGCCATGTGGGCCATCAGCCGTGTCTATGTGATGGAGCCCCAATAAAGACTGGACAGCAAGGCTCAGGGGACTTCCCTGATGGGCAGTACTCTGTGTGCATTGTCACATGTCACTATCAGGAGATGTTAGCACCGCCTCCACTGGGAGGGGATAACTGGAAGCTCCATACATGGAACCCTCCTGGACCCTGTCCCATGAGCCTCTGCCCTTGGCTGACTGTAATCTGTCTCTTTTGCTGGAATAAACCACAGCCATGAGTGTGACAGCTCTCAGTGAGTTCTGAGTCCTGTCTAATTATTGAACCTGAAGATGGTCTTGGGGACCCCTGAATTTGCAATTGGTGTCAGAAGTGAGAGTGGTCTTGGAGACCCCTGGACTCTGCCATTGCAGTCAGAGGTGAGTACTTGTGACAGGTTCCCTAACTGGTCTCCTAGACTGTGAGAAAATACATTTCTGTCATTTTAAGCCAGCAGAACCTCAGGACTAGGACCTCGGCAGCTCTGCAAACTCACCAGGCATGAGTTTGTGGTAATTTCAAGGTGGCCCTAGGAAAGAAATATAGGCCCTCTGCCTTCTGGAGGCTTCTGCAGAAGTGTCTCTCTCTGATGTCAATTCCTTGAGAAAGGGCCCTGCTCCAAAAGGATCCAGTCCTTCTGAGGCCAGCAGCTCCTCTTTACTGTACATTTGCTCAACCACTGGGATGGCCATGAGAACACACCGGCAGCCCCCAACAGCTGCTGTGCTCTGCAATCCACAGCTGTGTTTGCCCTGAGAGCACCCTTCTCATGGATTGCTCCCAGCCAGCAGCTGCCTTCAGCAGACCCATTCCTGGGGTTCTCGGGACGCTGATGGCCAGCTTTGCCCGGAGATTCCCCAAGAGCCTTGTTGAAGCTTCCTGAGGCTGCACATAAGCGGAGCTCACTTGCAGGCTAAACCTCCCTCCCTCTTTCCTTTACTCGTGATAGGATTGCATTGAGCTGACAGTGTGCTCAGCCATTCCTAACCCCCTCTGTTCTCTCTCATTCAGGCTGTGTTAGTTTCCTAGGGTTGCCACAACAAATCACTACAAACCAGATGGCTTAACACAACAGAAATGACTTCTCTCACAGTCCACGAGACCAGAGTCCAAGATCAAGGTATGTACAGGGTTGGTTCTTCTGGAGGCTCTGAGGGAGAAGCTATCCTGTCAACCCCCCAGCTCCTGGTGGTGGCCAGTGGTCCTTGGTGCTCGGTGGCTTGTGGCCACATCACTTCAATCTCTCCTCCATTGTCGTATGGCCGTTCTCCCTGTGTGTGTCTGTGTCCTCTCCTCTTCTTATAGGACATCAGTCATTGGATTTAGGGCCCTCCTAAGTCCAGGATGATTTCCTCTTGAGGTCCTTAACTAATTACGTCTGCACAGACCCTATTTCCAAATACAGTCACGTTCTGAGGTCTGGGTGGACATGAATGTTTGGGGAGTGACTCTATTGAACCCACCACACAGGCATTTCCCTAATAAAATCCTGTCTTGGCATCTGATTGCCGGTGGATGCACCACACCCTCTGTGGCCCAGTCACTGTGCTAGGGCTGGAGCTACAAAGGTGGACCACCCAGACACGGGCCCTGGTCTCATAGGACGTAAGATTTGGGGATGGAGCAGGTGGGGGGGATCAGGTGGGGATGGGGGTGCACTGTGCATAAGGACTCCCCTCCACTCTGCTTCCCTGCCTCCCAGCGAGGGGCCTGGTCCAGCCAGTCCCATCAGAGGGAGAATGGCTCCCAGGCCCTGGCTTCCAGGGTGTACTTGCTCAGAAGGCTGTCGTGTTGAGGAAAATACACGAGCCGTCTGCAGGGTTCTTCCTCTCACTGACTCTCCAGCACCCAAAATAAATGAACAAGACATAATGCTGGCATGGTCTGCGGCGGAACTCCATGGCAGGAATGAAAATTGGCTGCAGCATCCAAGAAATCCTTGAATGGAAAGAGATTTCTAGGACAACGTACCTCTAGGAACAGACAGTGTCTGTGGTAAAGCTGGGAGGGTGGGGGGAGATAAGCCTGCCACCGAGTGTGTCTGTGCGTGTCTGTGGACGTGCACACCTGCACAGGTGTGGTGCCTGTACAGGTGTGTGAGCGTGCGGAACCCAGCCAAAATCACAGCATGGGCTTTCTTCTACTGTTTGCTACTGTTTGCCCATCTGCCAGCCTGTCCCATCACCCCCATGCCCTCCAGCCAGCTGGGGTCACTTTGTCTTGTTATATTTCAACAGAATTGGCCTTGGCCCCTGTCCAGGGCCTGGGAGGGACGCCAGCCTCGTGCCGCTCACTCCCTGGGGATTCTCTGCGTGCTGACATGGCTCCAGGCCCACCTGGCGTTGAGTTCCGGCTTTTGCTGGATCCTCCATCTGCTCCTGACACGTCGCTCTGTGCCAGCCATCCTTCTCTAGGCGTCACATTCACAGAACGTCAGGGACTTGCTGGGTGGGCGGCTTTCCCCCTCGCTCCATCACAGCCTCTGACGTCTTTCCACGGAAACGAGGCAATCCTGGCCAAGATGTGCTGTGGCCCATCCCGCCCTCTGTCTGGACCTCACCTAGGCTCCTATGGTGTTTCCCTGGAAATAAGGCCCAGCTGGACCATCAGCTCTAAAGCGTCCTTTGGAGCAAAACTTAATATAAGACTGGGTATTATATTACATTATATTATATCAGATTAATTTTTGCTGCCATGAGTTAGTGGACCCAAGGGATGGGGAGCCCAGGTCTCCTGAACTTGTTGGCTGAAAAAGGAAGGTGGATGTTTTATGAGAAAGGCAATGTTTAACCATGAAGCAAATAAATGTCTAATAGTGGAATTCCAGGCAGTGTGACACTTCATTCATTCAAGAATATTCATTCATTCACTCATTCATTCACTGTCAGGACACTGGGCATAGAGTGATGAACAGGGTCCTCATGGAGCTCACCCTCTCCCTGGGAAGAAAAATTAAACAGTCATGATTAAAATGTCACTATTGGGATGAGGAACAAAAGAGGGTGAAGGGGACCACAGCGGGGCAGTCACATAACAATGAGTTGATGTTTAAGACGCAGCCAAGGGGAAGAACCACGGGCCTCAGTCAGAGGAAGCAGAGGGGCCAAGGCTGGAAGGCGAGAGTTCTGGGGATGACAGTGACTTTCCGGTAAGGTATCCACTGGCCACATGTGGCTTTTAAATTTCAATCATGGGAAATTGAACAGAATTAAAGATTCAGCGCTCAAGAGCCACACTGCGTTAGAGAGGGCATGGGCAGTGTATACATTTCCATCATCTCAGAAAGTTTGTTGGTCAACCTGGCTGGACCCCGAGAGGCGCTGTCCACGGTGGCAGCCATCAGCCACAGGTGGTTGCTAAGTCCTTGAAATGTGGCTAGTACCACTGAGGAACTGAATTTCAAATTTTATTTAATATTAATTAATTAAAATTTAAAAATGGATCTTTAATTCAGTCACTGAAAGACTTTTAATTATATTTAGAACAACTCGGGTATGCGAATCTATTTTTCCAACTGTACATTTTATGAAATCTAAATATGGATCAAGTTAAAATATGCTGGAAGAAGAAACTACACACACCAGATGGCAAAGACGCAGTACAAAAAAATGAAGGTACATCATTTCATTAATAAACTTTATGTTGCTTACATGTTGAGTGATGATATTTTGGTTGTATTGCGTTAAAAGATATTAAAATAATCAGACCTGTTTCTTTTAATTTTTTAAATGTGAACATTAGAAAATTTTAAATGACATATGTGGCTTGAATTTTTTTCTATGGGACAGCGCAGGATCAGAGTTTAGAGGGGGAGGGAGAGGGAAGGGCAGTAAACTGAGAGGGCTGCCGTGGGCTAGAAGGTCTTGTTGGCTCAATACAGAGTTTGAGCTTCTTCCTGGGTAATGGGGAGCCATAACAGGTGTTTGAGCAGGGCGATGACAGGGTCAGGGATTTCTGCATCAGAAGGACCCTTCTGGCAGCTTTCAGGAGAATGGGGCAGTGGGACACCAGTTAGAAAATGATTGTCGTCCAGGTTATCAGACATACTAGTGGCTTGGATTAGGATGGTGGCTACACGAATGGAAAGAAGCTGTCTATCTCCCTTTTAAGGGGACTGTGAAGGTGTTTCACCCAAAACTTCTGCTTTTATCTCATCAGCCACCCCCAGCTGTATAGGGGACTGGAAAAGTCATTTAGTTGGACTCATGGTGGTCCAGAATTGAATGGGGACCCCCGTCCTAAGGAAAATGGAAAAAAAACAAAGGCTGGGTGGGCAGCTAGCCACTTCCATTGAGAGGAAGTCAGAAAAGGAGAGAGAAGGCACAGCCTCCGAGGAGAGCATGAGGTCTGCAGGTTTCAGGCAGGATGGACCCAGGACCCAAGGTGGCTGAGTGCCAGGCACAGTGAGGGTCAAAACCTGCTGGGAACAGTGCCTGGCTTGCAGTTGATGCTTGACGAATATTTACTGAAAGCGTGGGTTTGGCCATGTGAACATTACCGATAACCTTGGGAAAGGCAGTTTCAGAGATGTAGGTGGGAAGCCAGGCTGCACTGAGTAGTGCAGTGAGAGGAAGGTAAGACCTGAGTGGGTGCCCTTCTTTCCAGAAGTTTGGCTGGGGAAGGCGACGGAAATGGGGCAGGTGGAAGGAGATGGGGTGTTTCGTTCAGCTCTGAATCCCAGGGCCCAGCCAAGCATTATTATCCCCAAAAGACAAATGAGAAGACTGAAGCTTCAAGGGGCGGACCCATGGCCCAGGTTTCCAGAGGGGACTGTGATTGGCACTCAAGCATGCCCTGGCCTCTCCGACCACCACCCCGCCTGGCTCCACCACCTCCCCACCCTTGCCCGCTCATGCTCCTTCCCAGCATCCTATTTTTCTTTAATGAGCAGTCTCTATGATAATCACAGTTGGCCTTTTTATGAACTAAACAAACCAAAGCTGCAGGGTGTTTTTTGTGTTTTTTTAACAAAAGAGCTCATTGAATAAGCAATGGGCTTTTCTGCAACTATTTTTAAAGATGGAGCTGCAGGCTAGGCTATGAGGAAAATCACAGAGAGCGGTCTCCTGAAGGTCACCCAACACAGAGGGAAAAATCCAGAGCTGGTGGACACTTCTCTACCCCACATGCTGGGCCCCAGCAGAAAACGGAGGTCGTGGGTGTGACTTGTAGAACACAGCTCCATCCTGCCGCAGGGGCGTCCAGGGTGGCATTTTCCCACCAGTGGCCCTCCATCCTCTGCAGTGTCCCTAACCCGGTCCCTTTGTCCAGGACATGGCCTCTGCAAAACCCTGGGCTGCACACTTTCCAGAAGGAGATACCACAACTACACCCGCCCCCCTTCACTGCTCCCCACATTCCTTCCTCCTCCAGGTTCTCACCTCCGACACCCACATATGAGTTTCTGATCAATCCACTCCCACCGCGAGCCCCCCAGGAGCACAGCTCCCTGTATTTGGAGAATATTCAATGCATACATGTACCTTGCTCCACCCAGAGAACCGAGACCTCAGACATGGCCCCTGCCCTCCAGGAACTCCAAGATGGGGCCAACATTTCAGGGAACACAAACCTCACACATAATTCCCAACCACTTCCAAGGCATTGTCTTGGGAAACTGAGGCTCAGAGAGGTCAATAGCTGTCCTAGGGCTCAAACCCGGGGCTCTTTCTGTCTACATGATTCCAGCCTTTTTTACACAGTGCAGGGAGCTCTCCCACTCTAGTTCTCCCACTAGAGAGCTCTGGTTCAGGAGACTTGGAAGGTTCTGGAACTTTGTGTGAGGACATGCTTGGCAGGTGCTGCCAACTGGATTTTTGGTCAGCACTGGGTGACTATCTGGGCCTCAGTCTCCTCAGCTGTAGATTGGGTTGATAACAATATCAGTACTAACAGTAGTAGCTGTTAATATTTACTGGGTCCTAACTATGAGGCACATGGCACAGAGTCCTCTCTGGCACATGACACCATTATTTCCCCCAATTGAAACAAGGAAAGTGAGACTCAGAAGAGCAAAATGTCTTGTCCAAGGTCACACGACTTGCATAGATTTGAACCCGGCAGCCTTGCCTGGCTTACCTTGCAAGGCTGTTGGGAGGATGCAAGAATGGGGGAGATTGGGCTTGAACCCCCTATTTCTGCTCTCGGTTCTGCTGCAAGGCCTCCCTGCTCCCCATCGTTGGAGCCTGTGCGCCCCCTGCTGGTCAGAGCAGCTCCTGCCGCTCAGCCTCTTTCCTGGTGACACCTAGGTCAGGTGGGCACCTCTGAAGGCCTGAGGAGCAGTAGGCTGGGGGCCAGCCCACCAGAGCAGCGTGGGGACCGGCAAGCCAGGAGGTCAAACGCTAGCCTCATCACCCAATCCCCTCTGCGACCTTGGGTGAACAGCTCAGGCAGGAGAAACCACTGTGCAATTAATTTATGTTTTGTTCTTATTGCGTTTTCCCCTTCCCGGTTCCAAGAAGAGAGCAGACCTCCGTGTTCCTTTGCCTCCGGGTCTTTGTATCAGTTAATCACCACTTACTGGCTATTTTGGTAAGTGCTGAACTCGAGGAGATGGCCTTGGGACAGCTCAGCTGTGCTGTTTCCTAGAAATCACTCGGTTTTATCTGTTTGGGCAGGAAAACACTTCCCCAACAACTGTGAGCCCTGCCTACTGTGTTTCCCGGAAAATAAGACCTAGCTGGACCATCAGCTCTAATGTGTCTTTTGGAGCAAAAATTAATATAAGACCCAGTCTTATTTTAATATACGATACGACCCAGTCTTTAATATAATATAATATAATATAATATAATATAATATAATATAATATAATATAATATAATATAATAATATAATATAATACTGGATCTTATATTAATATTTGCTCCAAAAGATGCATTAGAGCTGATGGTCCAGCTAGGTCTTATTTTCAGGGAAACACGGTAGAACCTAAGGCAGGTGGGCAGGCTCTGACATCGCCTGCTCTGAACACCTGAGACTACAGAGTCATCAGCAACCGTCCCCAAGTTACTTTCTCAAGAGCATCAAATAAAAACAAATCTGGGCTTAGTAAGGAAGACTTTATTCAAAAGGATTGTTGCAAGGCAGGGGGAGGGGAGGGAATTCCGGCAAGAGGGCGGATGCACGGACCATCAGGTCTGCAAGCATCTCCAGAGCTAAGCAACAGAGATCTCGTCTATAAAAAAGAGAAAACACATGTAAGAAGAACCCGGTGTGGGAAAGTAGGATGAAAGAGTGGCATGATGGGATAGAAGATGAGAGAGCGTTTTACCCTGAGGCCAGCCTGTTTCTAAGGAGCTCTCTGCCAGCTCCGCTGAGGGCCTAAGTTCTAAGGGCCTGGAGGGAGGAGCAAAGCTTAACCAAAGGTTGGTTACCAAGCACTTTGTTCCGAATGACCAGTGGAGACAACTAGTTCAGGCAATCATTTATGGGGCAAAGGAAGGGGATTTTGAGGTCTGTGTCTGGCCTTGTCTTGTCATAGGTAAACGGGGGAGGGGGGCCTCTGTGACTCTTCCCCAATTCACATAGAGAAGGAGGTTCTTTGCAATAAGCCATTTTCCAGAATACAGAGGGTAGGGTGTTCCTTTAACCCTCTGTTTTCCAGGAGCACAGGGTTCGGGTTCTATTTAGCATCACCAAGAGTGAGAACACTGTTCTTAGTGGGTTGAATCTATAAGTAGCAAGAATGTTAATAGTGTCGGTGCTGGAATATAAGAGTAAATAGACCACAGGCATTGATGTTTTTCCTAATTGCTGATAAAACTCTGGCGGAAACGTGTATGTAGCCCCGGGTTGAGCAGGTGGTGGTGGTGGCTGTGAGAAGGCACCTGCTGGGATATTTGCTATTGTCTTCACCTCCTGGAGTTCAGAAGCCAAGAGCATCTCCATGGGGACCCTGAGCCTGGGGAAGCCTCGTGGTTTTCTGCCATCAGAAGAGCCACACATGGCCACCAGAACTCCCATCATTGCTGTGGTCTGGGCTGGAGTCGGGACTCTCGGTGTCTTCTGCACTAGGCGCTGGCTGGTGGCTATTTCGGTGATTCGTGGCTTGGCGTCAGACATCCACGGGGCAGGAAGCCCCAAGCGGCTGGCCTTGCCTTGTTTGTGGCTGCACTCCCAGCACTTGGCACAGTGACATTCACTGAATGAATGAAGGGTGAGCCCTAATGGCAATGGGGATGTGATCAGACCACACATGTCCTAGCGATAGCGTGAAAACGATAGCCCATGAGGCTGGAGAGGTAAGTGGGAGTGGCCTGAATGCCAGACTGAGTTTGGATGTGGTGCTAAAGGTTATGAGAAGGCATTGAGGGTTTTGAGCGGGAGATTGCGCTGACCCGACCTCTGTTTGGGGGCAGAGGCTGTGGTTTCTGTTTGAGAGAAGATTCAGCCCCTGCCCCCTTCGCCCCCATCCCCGGCCTCCTCCAGGATCTGACTAAGAGCGGCCCAGCACCTGGTCAAACGCTCACTGGGGATTGGCCAGAAACTACTGCCTGAGTGGGAACAACTGAGTATTTTTATTTATTTATTTTTTTGGTTTCAAGGGAGGCCTAGCCTTGCGTTCTTTGTTCTGCGGCTGGCTTCCTCTCAGAAAAGCTTGTAGCGCCCCCTGCTGCCCATTCCTGGAAGCACACGGTGGCTTTGGGGGAAGAAAATAAGGAAAGCAAAACCCTCCCACTCCCAGAGGGTGGTTTGCCTACCACTGTCTCCAAAATACTGACTCAGCACATGCCTCTCGTGACTGACTGTACCCAACATTCTTTCCATCGCCAGCTGTTGCAGCCCGCGTGCCTCTTCCCACCCCTGCTCCTGGGTCAGAGGGGCTCATCTCTCAGTGGAGGGGACCTGGAATCCCACGCACTCACATCATGTTCTGAGTACCTCCAGGTTTGGCCTATGTAATGGGTTGAATACTGTCCCTCAGAAATCATGTCTACTTAGAACCTCAGAATGTGACCTTGTTTGGAAAGAGGGTCTTGGCAGGTGTGATTAGTTGAGAATCTCGAGATGAGATCATCCCGGATTTAGGGTAGACCCCAAAGCCAATGACTGGTGTCTGTATAAGAGAAGGAGGAGCTCAGAGATACACAGGACAGACAGCCGTGTGCAGGAGGCAGACATGGGACTGATGGCGATTACAGAACAAGGAACGCAGAATGGCCAGCTGGCAGCTCCCAAAAGCCAGGAGAGAGACGTGGAGCAGAGATTCTCCCTCTGAGCCTCTAGAAAGTACCCTGCCAGCACGTTGATCTTGGACTCCTGGCCTCCAGAACTGTGAGATAATAACGTTCTGGGGCTTTAGCCACCTGTGTTGTGGGAGTTTGTTACGGGAGTCCTAGAACTCTAACACAGCCTGTTCCAGGATCTAAGAAAAGACCCGTGGGGCGGGAATGTGGCAGGGAGGGTCTGGGAGACCCCATAAAGCAGGAAGGGCCTAGGCTTATTCTTAGAGCAGTGGGGCCATAGGGGACGCTTCGGTGCAGCTTATGTTGTTAGAGGTCACTGCGCAGAGGCCAGGGCAGGGAGGCCAGGGAGCAGCCCCCAGGTGAGGAATGGTGCCTGCAGGGGAGACAGACCAACAGGCTTGGATTGGGGGTATATTCTAGAAAGAGAGCCAACAGCACTAGCCAACATCGGAGAGGATGCAGGAAGGTAGAAGAGCAAGAATCAGCATCTCCCAGATGTTTAGCTTGAGTACCCAGTGGGTGGGAGGTGAGGTTCCCCATGGTGGGGAAGGTTCTGGAGATTCCTGCTCAGAGGACAAGATTGGGAGGAGACTGGAGCCCAGTTCTGGACCGGTGAGGATCAGAAATGTCCAGGGGGCGTGAAGTGGTACCTCACTGCGGTTTTGATTTGCATTTCCCTAATGACTAACGATGTGGAACGTCTTTTCATGTGCTTACTAGCCATTTATATGTCTTCTTTGGAGAAATGTCTATTTGAGTCCTTTGCCTATTTTTTCAGTGGGTTGTTTGTCTTTCAGCTGTTGAGTTGTAAGAGTTTGCTCTTTATACTAATTGTGTAACACAAAGAAACTAAAGCTCGGACAGATTAACTGACTTGCAAAGGTCTTGGGAGCCAGGCGAGGACTCCTATCCACTTCCTTACCCCACTTCCCTCCTCAGCTGCAATTAGATTTCTGTGGCTGGAGTTGTGTCGTGCTGACCTGTGCATGCCTCAGAAAAGTGATTAGGAAGGAAAAGATGAGGCAGAACAGAGGGGGACCCCTCTTCTGAAAGGACTTCCCAAGGACAAGAGTCCTGAGAAATGCCTTGTCCTGGAAGGGGCAGAATGTTCGGGAAGCTGATTCCCAGGTAGGCTGCTCTGCTTGTATGAGAGTGAACATGCATGTGCATGTGGCGTTTGCCTGTGTGTTCACACATGTGCACGTGTCTGCAAATGCCACAGCCGCCAGGGCCCTCACCATCTATGTCCCCTGTCCTATGGCACCCATTGTACCGCGGGGAAGAGACTGCAGGAAGCACGGCCAGGGAGGGCTGCCACCTGCTGGTCATGTTGGGCACGGCAAGAAGACAGTGTGCAGGCCTGGAGCGCGGTCTCCTGGATCAGATGCCCAGGGTGGTAACCGCCTTTAGAGCCCCTAGAAGGATCCTTTTCTCTGGTCGGAAAACATTGAGTTCTTTCTTTAGAATCTTCTCTTTCCTCTCCTAAATTCTAGGTATTGTGAGGATATACGTTTTTGGGGGTTTTTTTTGGGGGGGGCGGTGGGGAGAGTATTTTTCCTCCCTTTCTCCTTTCCTTGATGATATTTAATGAGCACCTACTATGTGCCAGGCATTGTTCCAGGTGCTGGAACTAGAAATAGTGAGTGCAGTAGGCAAAGGCTCTTCCTTCTGGGAGATTTTATTCTATGGGGGGAGAAGATGAAATAATTAGTAAAAGTAACAGCAAGTTCAAAGGTGATCAGTGCTATTGGAGATGGGTACCGGAGGCAGGGAGTGCCTCTCTGAGCTGGTGATATTTGAGGAGACGTGAAGCAGGTGAGGAGGGAGCCCCATGCATGTGTAGGGAAGAGCATCCAGCAGGGGGAACAGCCAGAGGAAAGCCCTGAGGAAGGCAGAGCTGGGAGAGGGATGAGGGCAGCGAAGTCAGAGGGCCAGGTCATGCAGGCCTTGGGGCCACTGGAAAGACTCTGAGCTGGGGCACAGTGAAGGGTTTGAGCAGAGGAGGACGTGGTCCTAGCATGGTTCTGAGAACACACTGGGTCGGCTGAGAGGACAGTGGAATGGGGACGGCTCCGCGGGGGCGGAGGCGGGGCGTGGGAGCCAGGAGGAGTCGTTGGCTCCAGGATCTGGTTTGAAGGGCTTCCTGTTGGATGGCTGGGGGCTGTGAGAGACGGAGCTGCCAAAACAGACACAGGGAAAGTGTGTCCTGTGGCCGCCGAAACAAATGCCACCAACTGCAGAAAACAACAGAAATCTATTTTCTCCTAGATTCTGGAGGCCAGAAGTCTGAAGTTGAGGTGTTAGGAGCTGAACTGTGTCCCCCCATGTGCATATGTTGAAGTCCTCACCCCAGCACCTCGGAATGTGACCGCATTTGGAGATGGGACATTTAAAGAGGTGATTGAGTTAAAACAAGGCCATAAGGGTGGGTCCTAATCCAATCGGACTGGTGGTCTTATAGGAAGAGGAGATTTAGGACAGAGACACACAGAAGGAAGACCATGTGAGGACACAG
The DNA here is from genome assembly GCF_036562045.2 of Rhinolophus sinicus. NCBI lineage: Eukaryota > Metazoa > Chordata > Mammalia > Chiroptera > Rhinolophidae > Rhinolophus > Rhinolophus sinicus. Next base: position 106,984,862 of record NC_133759.1, on the reverse strand, counting down.
GAGAAGACAGCTGTGTACATACCAAGGAGAGCGATCGCAGAAGAAACTAACCCTGCCCACACCTTGACCTCCGGCTTCCACCCTCCAGATTTATGAGAAAATAAATTTCTGTTGTTTAATCCACAAGGTCTGTGGTACTTCGTTATGGCATCCCGAGCAGACTAATGCAGGCACAGCTCAGAGATATTTCGGGTCTGGTTCCAGACACTAAAATAAAGTGACTCATGATCTTTTTGCTGGTAGAGGGTCTTGCCTTCCATTTGTAAAATATGCAACATTTGCGAAGCATAAAAAAGCAAAGTTCAATAAAACGCGGTCTGCCTATACATAAGACTCTGTCCCATGCCTCTTCCAGCTTCTGGTGGCTCACAGCTGACCACTGAGTAGAAAGGTACCTGTGACAGTATCTGCACCCACGTGCCAATGACGCTGAAGTCCCAGAATGCTCCCTACATGGCTCTGCTCACTAAAAGTGGGGTTCCCCAGAGTGGCACAGGGGGAGGGAGGCAGGGTCCATTGCCACCCATGTCCAGCTTAGGGCAGACCCACTGAGTGCTGGGTGGTGGGTGGCAGGAGAGAAGAGGCAATGAAAAACAAAACCCTCAATCCTCTCTCAGAAGAAGAAGAGCTTCAGGGTGCAGACCCAGAGGTTTGCAATTGTGCGGGCCTCAGACCAGTAGCGTCAGCGGGACCTGGAATCTCATTTAGAAATGTAGAATTACAGGCCCCACTCCAGATGTCCTGAACATGTCATTGAACAAGACCTCCCGTGATTTTCATGCACGTTGAAGTTCGAGAGGCCCTGCTGGAGACGCGGGGCTCTCACACTTGAACCTCGAGGGCTTGTGGAAATATACATGGTGGCGACCCCATTCCTCAGGTGCTCATTCAAGGGCCCAAGGAACTGCATTTTCATCAAGTGCCCAGGTGAGGCCGACATTCTCACTCGGATCTAGGGTCGGCCCAGGGTGTCAGACTTGGCTGCATATTGGTCACCAGGGGACGCTTGGACCCGCCTCCAAGAGACCCTCATCAGAGTCTGACCAGATGGCGATGCAGCTCGAGCAGCAGTTTGAGAACCACTGTTCCAAACCCCTGGACAGGTCCCCAGGCCCCAGACCGCAGCTCTATCCAGTTCACTTCACCAGAGAACATGCCAAGGATATCCCAATGCAGCCAAGAACCGCTCAAACTTCTGTGCATGGAAAAGAAAGCCTTGGGCCACCCAGCATAGGCTTGGCTATACTCAGAGCACACAAGCTTTATTTAGCAATTATAATAGTATGTTATGAAAATGAGCTTCACGACTGTGGGTATACAGTTTTCTGCACAAAATCTGAGAGCAAATGATTACAGCAACAGAGCTCTGCCCCCATGGCCTCAGCCCTCCACCAAACAGGCCCAGGTTGCTCCCAGCACCCCTGAATGGTTGGATGGAGACCTAATCGTGGTCTCGTCTATACTGAGAAACTGCTCTCTCTACCTGATCTGCCTACCCCAGCCACTGGGCCAGAGAGGTTGGTTCCCCTGCCAGGTTCTCTCTAGTCCTGCCTCTTCCTTCTCAAGCCACCCTCCACCCCCAGGTGAAACTGGGCAGGAAAGAACACCTTCCCCTCCCAGGGAACCCAAGTCCCCACTGGCTCGACTTCTCTTTTGCTTCAAGGCCTTTTCCTCAGTGGAAGTTAACATGGTCTCAATAAAAGGTGCTATTTATAAAGCACTGTATACTCACAAAGTACTAGCTCTACCTGCACCCAGCCCCCAGCAAGCAGGCAGGGAACAAGGTGTCCTTAGAATGGGACCAGGTAGCCACAGGGACAGCACAAAAAGGGAGGGGCCAGGACCAGGAGCCATTGGGGCCAAGTGAGGGAGGTCAGATTTCATCTTAGTTCTAATTCAGGGTACGTTCCAGCAACCTACTGGACGGATACAGAGGAAATCATCTGAGATGTCTGTGTGACACGTGCGAGTGTGCATGCCCGCTTGTCTCCATGCGTGACCTTTCATGCTGTGTCCTTAATCGTTTTTGACCTTCCTCCTAGCTCTCTGACTTTGGCGGGGCTGCCTGGAGAGGAAAGCTCAAATCCCAGATGGAGGCAGACGTGCCAACATGAGAGGATTGGGTGAGGGGCAGCCGGGCACAGCTCTTCAGAGGCCACATGGAATGTCAAGTCCTGCTTGGGGCCTTTTCAATGGCAAGGGGTAGGGTGGACTTGACTGAGGGGTGCTTACAGAAGTGGTTAGACTGGACAGGAGGCTGGGGGCGGGGGTGACTGAGGGGGGCTTGTGTCAGCAGCTGGACTGTACAGATAGATGGCTGGCCAGGGCGGATGGCCCCACACTCATGAACCCTCCTGCTGGGTGCATGCACCACCCTGCCCAAAGCATCGAGTCGGCAGTTAGTTAAAGCTGAGACGGGTTGTGGGGACGCTCACACCGTGTAAGTTTTGACAGACTTATAGAGGGGCGGCAGTAGCCCGTGGTGCTCGCGGGCTCCCTCCAGGTACTCAGACGGTGTCTCCAGCAAGAAGGGCCCACAGCACATCTGGCAGCAGCACTTGACCCCAGTGGGTGGCTCCGGATTCTTGTCAGACATGGGGGAAAAGTCAAAATCAGCCACCTACGGTGAACAAAACCCCATGGGTCAATCACCCCCAACCCTCCCAGCCTCCCCGCCCCCTGCCGGGAGCCCCTTTAGGTGCCTAACAAGCTCAGCTGCCTAGTGGCAACATGCACAGAAACACCCTCTGGGAGCCACACAGCACTTCGATGTGCCCTTGGCTTATCTCCCTCTGGGGCTCCGTCTTTCCACTGCCCTCTCCCTTACCAGCTCATGGGCACAGCTTCCAGGCAAGGCGAGAACACAGGAGGTAAGTCAGATGGGAAGAAGCCAACTCAATACATTTGCCTGGTCTATGGATGCCTCTTAGGCACATCTCCATCAGCCCAGGGCCTTGTGCAGACATCCAGACCCCTTCCAAGCTCTCTGGCCTGGCCCTCATGCCCTCCCCAGAGACCCTCACTCTCTCCCTCTCAGGGTCCGGTGGTCCAGCCCCCAGCCTCCTGAGCACTCACCTCCGCCATGCCCTTCCGGTGTGCATTCCTCAGGCTGATGTACATGATTAATGCCAGAATCATGGTGATAATCGTGGCACATGGGAAAGCAAAGACAGCCGGCTGCATGCCTGGGAGTGAGAGAGGGTGCCGTCACTGGCCTGGTAGCGAGTGCGGAATGCCAGCTCTCAGGAGCCCACAGCAGGGGAGAGAATAGTCAAACCCCTCCCAAGGTTTTCCTCGGCTACATGCATTCCAACTAGACAACCCCAAAAGGGAAAGCCAGGATTTCACAAAAACCAAGTTGGCATGTGCAAGGGTTTTCAAATACGTCCACAGGTACTGATCGTAACTTTTAAGGGCTGCGGCTCGCGTCCCCACCCTGAGTGCAGGCTGGAACAGCCTGTGACGGGGTGGTGGCAGAGGACTTCTAAGCCCAGGCCATGGAGGCCTTCACAGCCTCCTCCTTGCCTTCTTGGGTGACTTGTGTTGGGGGAGGGAAGCCAAGCAGCCCTGTGATCTGTCATTTCTTTCCATTCTGTGGCAGCTCTGGGGTCACTCATTGATCCTGTTGCCAGGAAGCTGCAGAGCAGAGCAGGAAGAGCCCGGGGTCTGCAGTTAGGTGGTCCTGGGTTCGGATCCTGACTCTGACCAGGCTACCTGAGACTAATGTTAACCTGAGACGCTGCCGTGGGGACGTGACAAGGTGAGATGTGACCGTGCCAGGTGCGTGGCAGGGGATCAGCAGGTGTGAGTCCCCTCTCACTCTCCCTCACCCTCCTCCTGTGTCCCTGCCATATGACACCTGTGACACCACCATATGCCACGAGGATGTTTCCCAAGAGAAGGCAGCAGTGGTTACCTGGAGTGCGGTCTTGTCCACGGAATTCTGGGGGACCCCAGGCACTCAGTGCCCAGGAGGTGCTGGGGGAGGCATGGCCCACGCCCCCGAAGGTGCCCACAAGTCCCAGAGTCTGCCTGGCCGAAGGTCAGCCAGGGTCTAGAGTGGAGTTCAGCGTCTGCTCAAGGGCTCCGAGGGGCTGGGGAGACTGGAGGGGATAGTGGCAGCATCTAGTACACTCACAGGGCCAACCCTGGGGACAGTGCAGCTGGGAGGCTTCCCCTTTTGTACTAGACAGGTGGGACTCGGCTGGGCATCTGAAACCATCCCTTAGAGTTCAAGGAGCCAACTTGCTCCTCTACATAAGGAAGCACTTCTCCGGGTCACAGGAGAGTCCCCCTGGAAATGAAGGGTGGGACCTAATGCCATCATCAGCTAATCCTGTGACTGTAAGCCCATGGCAGGGCCTGACGATGGCGTGGAGATGGGTGTTCCGGGGGAGGAGGCTGTGTTCTTAGGGGACGAGAGGGACCTTGCACTTTCTGAGCAGCTCACACAATAGTCCCATGAGTCTGGCAGTCACCGCTAGGGATGCTGGTTTTAGTGGTGGCAACAGTGCTGTGGCGGAGGCCACGTGCTTGGGGGAGGTGATAGGGGTGGTGATGGGGGTGACAGAGGGTGCATTGCAATCATGGTGGCTCATTTCGTATGGGAGCATTCACATTGGAGACCTGTGTGGCATTGGTAATGTCAAAGGGACGTTGACAGCTATGGTGGTGGCAACGAGAGAGCTGAAGCTGGGGTGATGTTGGGACGGCACGGCAGTGATGGCGTTGGTCCACGTGGTTGGCACGGGGGCTGATGGGAGGGGTGTAAATGGCTGTGCTGATGGCCATAAGGGTGTAGCAGTTAGATCACAGAGCTGTCTGCTGGCTCTGGACGGTGCTGGAAGAACTGTCAGTAGTGTGTATGATACTGGTGGCAGCAGTGCTGGCTAAGTTGGCTGCTGGTGGCTGAGTTGCCTGTTGTGATTGTTCATGGTGCTGGTGTCGAGGGGGTGTTGGGAGAACTGATGGGTGCTAGAGCTGGTTGTCGGTGGCACTGATAGAATTTGGTGGGGGCAGGGTATGGCCAGTCGGTCAGGGTGTTGGTTACTGATGATTCTCGTGTTGGAGGGGTTGGTTGTTGATGGCATCGGCAGAGTTGGCTGGTGGCAGCATACTGGTGGTGGTGGCAGGGTTGACTGGGTTTTGCTGCCTCAGTTGCTCTGGAGTGGAAGGGGAGGTGTCACTTACTGGAGGGCCACACCTGGATCCTGTGGTACTGATGCGTCTTGCTGATGACATTCTCGGCCCGAATGCTGAAGCAGTAGTCCCCAGGATCCCGGAAGACGTGGGTCAGGTTGTAAGCTGTGTTGGCCACGGACACCGGGTGACATTCCCCTTCCTCCAGCGGGAGGCACTCATGCTTGAGACGCCAACACACAGTCAGAGGGGGGCTGCACGGAAATGAGGGCGCTTTTTTCAGAAACGGCTCGGCCAAGAGAGTGAACACAGATCAAATGCAAAGGTCAGGTGGCCATGAACTTCAGTGTCCTTTCCAGGACAGAACAGCCCAGTGTCCTGGCCTCTGCTTCACACCTTCCAGACCAGGGAACACAATGGTACATAAGAGTCAATGAGACAAACAGGGACATGCACAGACTGTTAGACGACACAGAATGAGTGCTCCAGTGACACATGAGGTATGCTTTCTGGAGGAGGTGGCATTTGAGTAGGATCTGAAAGGGAAAGTAGGCTTTTGATCGGTCTAAGGGAACATTTCACGTTACCTGCCTGCCACAGCACAGGCTCAGAAGACGGAAAACGCAGGTCCATCTAAGGAACACCAAACCAGAAGTTCCATTCCACTCACCTTCCCAGGAAGTTCAAGGTCACCGTCATCTTTTGGAAGCTCTCAATTTGGGTGGGCCCCGAGACCTGGATGCCTTGAAGGGTTTCTGAAAGGCAGAGAGGACCCCGTTAGCCTGGTAGCTAAGGACAAATGTCTCAGGGCTCCTAAAGCCCGGGCTGTGTGACCACCACCCTGCCCTATCCAACCCTTTCCCAAGGGTGGGTTGCAGATCCGTCCTGGGCATGCTTGTGTCCTGCTTCCCCGGGGAAAGCAGCAGGCGCCAGAGCAGGCTCAGTGAGGGGGCTGGAGGAAGCAGGCAGAGCTCCAGGAACCAGGACCAAGGGCTGGCTCACATTCCCCCCCAAAACCCTATCATCTGTGCTGCGTGGGGAAAGCGCCACCCGTTAGTGGCCACAGCACAACGGAGAAATTTCCTGTAGCGCCCAAGGGCCCCCTCTCACCAAAGCCAGAGAGAGACGGGTCTCAGTGTTCCCTCCTGTGCCGTAGACTGGGGCACAGTCCTCTGTGCTTGTGCCCTTGAGCAGAGGCCGATGGAGCCAGGGAACAAGGAGCACTCCACCCGCCCCCGCCCCCAGACACCCACCGTGCAGCTTCAGTGAGGCAGAGAAGTCTCCCGTCTTCTGCGTGATGCTCTTCCCAGCATCCAGTGTTGCCTGTTCCCACTCGGCCACCACTTTGAGCTTCACAGTGAAGTTTCCAATGATCGGATAGTTATAATAGACCATAGCATCTCCAGTCACCATCTGGGTGCTGTAAGGTGACAGGGAAGAAGTGACTCATGTGACTTCTTAGAGTCAGGGATGGCTCAGTTACCAAGGCCTCATGTGCAAATCTGTCATCACAACAGCAGCCCCCAGAGCCCACTGGGGCTCAAGGTCTCCTGTGCTCGGGTAAAGTGGCTGTTGGTTGTCTTTGTGCATATAAGGTACAGGTGGGAGAACTCCCAGCAACAGGTACCCGTCACCTGCCAGGAAGTGTTCTGCTGCCCCAGCCAGGAGTCTAGGAGAGGCTGTGTATTAGAGACAGGCCCAATCTGGGGAGGGGAAAAGCATGAACTTTGGAGTTAAAACACACCTGGTTTTGAATCTCAGCTCCAGATTTCCTATCTCATCTGTAAAACAGGGAGGGACATACCCCATCACAGGTTATAATACAACATATAAAGTATGTAAGTTATATCATGCTCTTTCCCTTCAATTGCCTGAATCACTTTTTAAGAAGTCTAATAGCAATTAAAAAAAATATATTTGTGTTGATTTGTCAATGCTCTTTTTTATATAGATGAGGTTTAACAAACTTTTATCTATTGTATATCTTCCAATTACTTCCTCCCAGCTTAACCTTTGTCTCTTGGTTTGATTTACTTCTTTCACACTCAAATTTTAAATCTGGTGATGCCAAATCTAGCAGTTTTTCCTTTATAATTTCCACCTGTTTTTATTCTTAGACCTGCCTTCCCCATTGTCGAATCATCCAATTGTATGTGTTTATCTACATTTCAATCTAATCCTGGTTCATTATGTTTAATTTTGGAATCTATCTGGAGTTGCTTTTGTTTGGGATCAAATTGTTTTTCTCCCAAATAGTTAACCAACTACCCTGCTACCATTTATTCAATGATCTATCTATATTCACTGGCTAGAAATACCACTGTTATCATATACCTACTAGATGTGTATATACACTTAGGTTGTTTCTGCCTTTCCTGTTCTGTTCCATTTTGAGCTGCCTTTTGTTGCTGCAAATTATCTGTAGCTTTAAAAATAGTTATGTATGCATTTCCAGTTCCTGTCCCCACCCCCATTCATCGTCACTCTGCTTTTCTGATTGTTCCCCCTTCTTCCAATATTGAGAAATTCCCTTTTCATCTTTTAAATCTTTTTAAGGTTCTCAGTATGATGTGTGGTTTTATTAATGTAAATCCTACAATTTTAGGCTAAGTTTATTCTCTCAGTTTTTATGTTGTATAATTATTGTAAAATAATTTTTTGATTGCCATTACATGGAAAGCTATGAATTTTGTAGCTTTTTTGGTAAGCAGCTATATTACTAAAAATCTCTTTTTAGTTCTAGGATTTTTCAGTTGAGTCTCTTGTGTTTTCCAGGTAAATAGTATTGTCATCTGTGTGTGATGATTTTTTTTGATACTTACATTTCATTTCTTGTTTTATTTAGAGAGGCCTGTTGGGCCAGCGTTAGGGCGAGATGCTTGTCTCTCTTTGCACAGTCCCCTAGCAGTAGAGAATACTTCCTCCCCTCTCCAACGAGAGTCTGCATGTCTAAAATTGTCACCCAAATCCTTTTATCTTCAGAGGAGAGAGTCCTTGGGTTCTTGACGTCTAGCCCTAGAGCAGCCTGTCCCCCCCAAGCTGTATCTCCATTCCACATTTTTCTGCCTTCCAAATCTTGGCATTCCTTAAGACCAGCTGTTTCTTAGGCTTGTAGAGAAGTCACTGGAATACCAGTTTTCCAAGGTCATCAAAGGCTCAATAACCCTTCACCTGCAGCACTCCTCACCCGCATGGGACATACAAGCTCACCTCCCTCCTCAGCCAGGAGCTTGGGGGGGCTCGAGTGGAGTGAGGGGTCTCCACTGGGCACTGCTCTTGCATGAATTTGAAGTGTCTGTGGGCTACTTGGGTTCAGTGCTTGACTCACACTTCCTGACCTGCCTCCTCTAGCCTGGCTTGTTTGGAGAGAAGGAGTAAGGAGAAATGAAGCCAGAATAAATCCCTCCAGAGTCAAATGGAGAAAAATCCTTCCGACATTGACCTTCGTTAAAGGGCTGTTGGGGCACCAGTAACCTCCTGTACTAGATTGCAGGCACCTCAAAGGTAGGTCCCATGACTGGCTCCCCCTGGTCCCCACACAGCCCAAGCTTGGCAAAGAGCAGGTGCTCAAGGAATGTTTGGAGTGAGAGTGGGCAGGTGAAAGTGGGACAGTACAGGGTACCCTGCATGGGACGATGAGGCCCCCACCATGGGCCGTGGCGTTGGGACATCGAGGGGGGTAAGGACATACCCGTCTCCGAAGTCCCAGCTGTAGAGAAACGAGGCGCTCTTGAAGAAGTTGCTCGGGTCATGGAGGAGGAAGGAAATTTTAAGGACTGTCTTGGCGAGATAGGAGTTGGGCCAGGGCAGGGACGAGTTCTGGGTGACAACGAGGTTCCCCACAAGGAGCTCTGGGAGAGAGAAACCAAGGGAGGGTGAAGCCATGAGGTGGCAGGAGGGCGGAGCCAGGGAGTGACCTCACACATGCCTGTGAAGCTGGGTGGTGGCAAGAGGGCCCCTCCCCCGAGTCATCACGTTGAAGGCTCACAGCAGGTGTGACATGCATAGCTTTGCTCCTGCACCCTTTTCACCAGGACCATAAGCTTGCTGGCACGAAAGATGCCCAGGAACAGAAGGAAATGCACAGGCTTTGAAAGTAACTTTTGGGAAATATTTCCAAGTATTAGATGAGCCTTAAAAAATTAGCAGTTCTACTGATTGTATCTCCACACCCAGTGATCTGGGCTGAGTGAAGACTTCTGCTCAGGTCTTCTGTTCTTAAAAAAAAAAACAACTGTAAGAGCTGATTTTTTTCACCACAAAAGCAGAGGGTAAGGCCTGCTCAATCAAGCTCGTTTGGAAAATGCGGAAAAGTAGCATGAAAAGAAAGGAAACTGCCTGTCGTTCAAAACATAACCATCGTTGACGTTCTGAGAAACCGCAAAGTACTGCTGTGTGTACCTGTACGGTACATGGTGTATTAACACGGGTGACCAGATTGGCTATAGAATTTTGAGTTTTGCTTTTTAAAATTTTATAAGCACGGGTATGAGTGTTCGCCGAGGACATTGCAAACTCTTTGTAAAGGTCATTCTTATTCGTTATACAAATTATAGCAATGTATTTAACAACTCCCCTTATGGTTGCAAACTTAGCTTGTTTATATTTTCTTCTATTAAAACACTACTGCAATGAACACCTTTGTGCATAAATAATTACCCAAATGGAAGTTTATTTCCTGAAGATGAATTCTTTAAGAGACTATGAACTCCAAGAGAGCAAGGACTTCTTGAAAGGAGGGAAATTGGGGGAGAAAGAATGAGAATGAATGAGCCAAAGAGTAAAATTAATTTATAACCATTGATACATGTTAATCAGCTGCTCTCCAAGGGGTCGTATTAATTTATATCCCCAGTAGCAATATATACTATAAGTGTCCATTTCAGCGCAACTCTGCCAGCAGTGGGTATTACCATTTTCTGATCTTTTGTTAACTCAGCTGGCAACAGAGAAGGGACCAGGGGTCTAATTTGCATTTCTGTGATTACTGGCCAGGCGAGATTTTCTTCTCTGCACCAAGAGTCTGAAGGCAAATTAGCAAACAGGAAAGGTCCTCACCTGTGATGGAGGGGACGAGGAGGCTCCTTGCCACAGGCTGGCACATCCAGCAGTTGGCGGCGGTGACCCAGACAGAGACGGGGAAGTCCCCAGGCTCGTTCCCCACAGCGCGGATGGTGGAGCTGAACGCCTCATCCGTCTTCCCTGTGAGCAGCAGTGGCGCATGGATCCAGTGGAAGCGGTAGAAGTGAATGTTGGTGGGCAGGACCAGGCTGCCGTTGTCACTGGCCACCAGGCTGGCCGTGATGGTCACCTCTGCCCCCGTGGTAACAGGGCTATCAGTGGTGAGTTGGAGTTCATACATGCCTACAAGCCCAGAAACAAAAACTGTGTGTTAGAAGGGGACGTGGCAAGGAACCCTACTGCCACCCTCTAGGCTGGCTTTTGTTCTGTTTTACAGGTGGAGAAATGGAGGCCCAGGCAGCCCAAGGGACTTGCCCAGGAGGCACACAGCTAGTTCATTGTCAAGCTGGGATTCCAACCCGGGCCCGACTGACTCCAAATCACACGTCCTTCCCAGCGTCCCCAATTTATGTCACAGAGCATGTGTATGACATGGGCTGGACCTGGACAGACTGACATCTTAGTGATGCAGATGACAACTGTACATGTCACCCGAAGAACCACTGCGGCTGCTGCCAAGGAATGCCCACTATTACCCACTCTTTTGGACTGGTTTGCGTGGCACACAAAATTCCAATTTGAAACACAAAGCTGGAGGCCTTCCACCTTGACAGTGGAGAACGAGCCTTGGGAAGAAGGGCCACTGTGACCCGAGCCAAGCCCCCTCCTCTCTTGGCCTGAGTTTCGAAATCCACAAAGTGAGAGGTTCTGGATCAGCACTGCCCACTACGGCAGCCACGGGCCATGTGTGGCGAATGAAGTCGTAATTAAAATGAGACGAAATTTCAAACCCACTTTCTCAGTCACACGGGCCACCTTTCAAGTGTTCATTAGCCACACGTGGCTACGGACCACCATTTTGGGTAGCGCACGTACAGAATATCTTCCTTCTCACAGGAAACTCCACTGGCTGCCCTGCTCTACATGACCTCAGGATTCCTGCCAGGGTCAACGCTGGAACTTTGTGATTCCAGCTGGGTCGACTCCTTGGGAACGTGAACTGAAATCCTGGGGATGCAGCTCTTATGGGGAACCCCAGAATTAGTCTTGCGGAGAATGGTGTCTTCAGCATATGGAATGGAGGCCAGGGAAGAGGGCTTTTACATAACACTTCCCTCCCGACCACCACATTGAAGGTAAGACTCATTGTACCTGAAAATAACGTGCAAAATAAAAAATTAAAATATGTTCTTAAAAAGTAAAATAATCAGTAACAACCATTGTTACCATATCTGGGCCTTTCCTACTATTTTTTTTTAAATCATGCTCTTACTCTGAGATTATATATTCTATTGTTTTTTCCAATTCTGTATCATAGGCATTTTCCTAAGTCATTATTCTTCCATTGCTTTAGGTGGTTGCACAATGTTTTATTATATGAACAAGGTAAGAGTCTAAAACTAAGACTTGCTTCCATCATAAAAGTAGCACGTATGTATAAAGAATACTAGAAATGTCCTATTATCCTACCTCCCTAAGATGACAGTTGCTATCATGTTGCCGTCCTCATGTCTTTTCCATGCATACACGTTTCTAATTTAGTCAATCACACAGCACACAGTTTTGAACTATTTTATTTTCACATGGCAACATATCAAAGGCATGTCCATGGTCACATTGATACGAGTGTCCACAGTTGCATGCTACTCCCTCAGGCAGGTATATCTTCATTCGCAGCACCCTCCACGCTTGTCAGTACCACTACTGCACAGCTTGGTAACTCTTCCTGTAATTTGTCATTTTCCTCTGCAGGTGAGATTTCTGAAGGGCTTCAGGCTAAACAGTGCCCAGTCTGCTGCAGTGCACACCTGGGCAGAAGAGGTGAGGCAGAAGGAAGGGGGCCCAAGGGCTGCCAGCCCCACTTGCTCATTTCACTTCCTCCCACCCACCTTCCAGGTCACAGGCACCCCCTCCCGTGGCTTCAAGTACCTCCTAAACGCTGATGGAACCCAGTAAGGCAGACCTCCTTTCTAGGCTCCAGACCTGCACCGAGCAATACACTAATCTCTATCCATACGTAATTAAGTTTAAATTAACCAAAGTTAATTACTCAAAATTAATTAGTTCTAAAAATTCAGTTCCTCAGTCACATTAGCCACATTTCAAGTGCTCACCAGCCATAGGTGGTTAGAAGCTATAGCACAGATCCAGAACCCTTCCTTTATCACCCAAAGTTCTGTTGGATGGTACTGTTCTAGACCCTCTGGACTTCTCCGCAAACCTACCATTCCCTTCACCTAGTACTCTGTGTTAGGGTTAGTGGACCCAGCGATCCCAAGCACCCACCCCAGGCCTCCGCCACTCTAACTCCCCCTTCGTGGGCAGGCTCGTCTCCTCTCCATCACTACCAACCTGCTTAAGGCCAGCATTCAGCCCTGTCTGGTGACTGCTACGTCCTGTCCCTGACCCTTGGCTTCCAGTCCTGCCCTACTCTCAGCCACCCCCAACGACAAGCTCCCTGCACAGGTAATCTCATCATGAGCAAGTGTCAGGGGGAAGCCCAGATTCACACCTGGCACATCCATGCTCTAGCCGCCACTTTAAAACGTGCAGTTCCCCACACCGTGCTCGGAGCTCCCTAGCCTCAGGGCCTTTACACATGCTGTCCCCACTGCCCTCCCCCACCTGTCTGTCCACGGATATAATCTCTTCCAGGAAGGATTCCCTGAACCCCTCATCTCCTTGGTGCTCTCCCTGAGCACACAGTTGTTACAACCCCATGTCTGGATGATGGTTTCCTCATCTTCCCTACTGCACTGCAAGCTCCTGAGGAAAGGGGGCATCTCCATCTCCCCTCTGCCTAGCAAAGTGCTTGGCACATAGTAGGTGTTCAACATTGCTGCTGCTGAGTGGCACTTGGACACAAGGGTGTGGCAGAAGGACCAGCCCACCTGGCAATGCCCCAGGAGACCGTTCACCCACATGGTACTGAGCCCTGTCCTTGCCCCACCCCCACAGGTGCTAAGGACACCAGAAGGACAGGACAAGCCTCCTGCCTTCAGGGAGCTCACGAGAGACCTGTTGGACTCAGCAAAACTGTGAGGTGCGTGAGTGTGTCCTCAGCTGCGCCCCATTCGCCTGTGGCAATGCTGCCTGTCCCCACTGCTCCAGCCTTTCACCTCACCCATGCCCCAAAGAGAGGATTCTAGACTCTGGCAGGAGCTGCCCCAGGAAGATAAGGTATGTATTTTACAATGAGGGACTAAGTCCCCTGAGCCCCCTGGGATCATGCTTTTGCCTGGGGCCACAGAGCAGATCTGCAACACCCAGGCTGAGTTCCATTCTATCTCCCTCTGGCTGCGCGGGTAAGTTAGCATTTGGCCGGGGCCCTGCAGAAAGAGATGCTCAAAGAGGTGCTCAGATAAGAGGCCATCCCCTCCCCTCTCCTTCTCGGTCCTGCCCACCCCCTGTCGAAGAGCGTGGGCCAGAGTGAAGCTGGCAGGTGGCGGGGACATTCGGCTGGTTGCGTGCTAATGGCCATAAAGCATCTGCAGCGAGACGGGCGCATGTCAGCACGACGCAGATCCGTTGCCAGGGGAATGGAATCGGGAGGGCAGCGGTCTCCGGTGGGAGGAGGGAGGGGCGGGGGGAAGGGCTGTGACTACAGCAGATAATGCGGCAGATGCTGGCGCAGCTCCTGGGAGACCCTACCTGTCCAGACACAGAACGTCTCCAAGGACACTTTTTCTCAAGCTTTTTTTTAAAAAAGCAGATGTTTCATAGCACCTGGGTGATGCTGTCCCTCTTCCTCAGGGCTCTGGGAAGTATCCAGGACATCCAAGCTGAAATGGACCATGAAAGCTTTGCCACATATAGCTGAAAGGGCCAAGTCCAGGTCCTGTTACCCGACCCATCCAAATCCATCTTTCCAAGTTTAGGAGCCCAGGTGACACAGCCGTAGAGTACAGAGCAGCCAAGACAGGGGCTTCAGGGGCACCACAGGTGCCCAGAGAGACTCAGTGCTTAAAGGGCCAGAGCAAAACGCAAAGGGACAGCTGCCGCAAAACTTAACCCCCAGGAGCAATGCCCACAGCAGGCCCCAGGGCTTCCACTCGCAACACACACATTTTCCCTGACACCACAGCACATGAGGCCCTGAACGTTCTAGAAAACGGCTACATCAGCCTTTTCACACTGCACATGTAGACAACCCAAAATACTTCCCAAGGAACCTCTGAAGCCTAGATAACACAATTGGGAATTAATTAGTGGTCCAGGATACAGACTTCTGACATCAAACCTTAGAAAGCACGCCATGTGGCCTGACCCAGACCCTATGAAGAGTGAAAAGGGTATCTGAGCCTTTATTTTTGTCCTGTGGGTTTTCCCCAACCCCATTCCTTGCTATTTGACCATATCCTGGGTGCAATAGGCCAGGTTGAGAACCACACATGACTTCCAAAGAATTCTTTTTCTTTTTTTTTTTTTTTTTGGTAATTTAGGCCACATTGATCGTTTCTGGACACATGTAACCTAATAGAGAGGAGACCCCATTTTTATATGAATTTCTAAGGGAAAGCAGGTAGTCCTGACCAAGCACAAGTCCCACAAAATTCTCTTATTTCACCCCTGAAATGCAGTTTTTATTTTATCTTGTGGCTTTTATTTCACAAAATTGCCTTAGATCTCTTCCTCTCTGTCCCATTATTTTAAGGTGGGTAAAGAAAAATGTTGGATAATATTTAACACCCTCCATAGCTGCTCACGTCCCAACTGTCCCCCAACAACTCTACAATCTGGGGTCTTTTTTGTCATGAAAATGAGGCAGAAAAGTTGGTGCTAGCTTCCAGCGGTGGGGCGGGGTGGGGGGTGGGGGGATGGTGGAAGCGCTACCAGGGACACCGGGTGGGACCCGGTGGAACCTGCTCGGGGTCCATTTTGGAAACCATTCCCAGAGAGGAAATGGCAGACTAGCCTCCTGGGCTCTAAAACTGCGTCCTCCTCTCAGCTAACACAAACAGGGTGGAAAGGTTCTCCAGATAAGGCGACATTTTAAGGCAAAAATCGCTGCTCCACGAGCAACTGGGCCGCGCTCCCTGGGGGGCTGTGGCGTGATGATCCACCCGGCACATTGTCAATCTCCCCGTATTGTCCACCCCTCCCCCAGCAGCTGCGAGTTCCCCCAATATTGGGATGGATGCACCGGCCACTGCGCGCGGTTCCCAGGACAGCGCTGATCTGGGGGTGGTAGCAGGAATCGAGGGGTGCGGGGAACCCCCTCCAGTGGCGAGGCGACTTCCGGGGAGAGCGGTGAAGGAAGAGAGGAGAGGGCTTCTCGGCGCCCAGCTGGCCCTGTCCCCTCCGCAGAGCGGTGCAAGGGCTCGGGGGAGGAGAAAGGTGCGCGCAGGGCGCACGGCGCCAGCTCCGGAACCCTGGCTCCTGGCAAGGACCCTGGGCGCACCATGGCTTGGGGAGGGCGGGCGGCCGGCCCGTGCGGCGCCTTACCTGCGGCCACCCCAGCCGGGGCCAAGGGCAGGAGGCAGGCGAGCCAGAGAATGCGGCTGACGCACGGCCACAGGGCCGGGGCCATGGTGGCTCCGGGAGTGGCAGGAGCCGGAGAGGATGTGGCTCGACGCGGCGGCGCGGGCCGCTCCTCCGCACGCAAGGCGCGGGCTGTGCGGGGAGGTGCAGACACGGCGCTCCCTCGTCCTCGCTTCAGGACGCGGTGTCGCTGCACACCGCCGCCTCCTACAGCCAGCAGTGCCGACCCCGGCCCACGTCAGCCACTCTGCATCCTCTCCCCGCGCTCCCTCCCGCGTCCCTCTGTCCCTCCGTTGCCTCGCTGCACCCTCCTCTCCCCCACAATCTTCCCCTCCTCTCCCCAAGATCCTCCCCTCCACTCCCCAGGTCCGCGCTCCTCCAGTCTGCGCCCCCTCCCTCGCCCCCTCCTTTCCCTCCCCTCATCTGTGACCGCGGGCTCTGACTCAGCGTCCCCAGAGGTGCGCGCAGCGCTCCGAAGCCCGCGAGCGAGCCCCTTTGAATTCTTCTCCAGGTGACATCTCTGCTCGTGACGCACAGGGCTTGGAGATGCGGCTCTTCATTCAAGAAACGTTGAGTGCCTACTGTGTGCCAGGCGCTGGGCGACGGGCCTGGAAACACCTTACGTCCCTCCTGAGAGAGGGCTTGAGCACAGGGGCCCTGCGCCGGCAGTTATTTCTCAGTTTACCCTCTCTGCGCTTGCTGTAAAATGGGGCTTATGCTCGTACCTGGGCCCATGGCGACGTCGCTGTCACTGAGGGCCTTGCAAGACTCAGGCAATCGCGATGAGGAGTGACCAAGTGGCTCCTTGGTCACTCCTGGGACTGAGAAGGCATTTCCATGTGCCACAACAGAGCAGAGCGTGTCTTCCCTCCTGGAAGGTAGCCAGGCCTGACTGGCCTTAAAGACCGGACACCAGCAGCCTGGGTCCTGGTCCCAGGCCTACCTATGATTTACCCTGTACCTGGGCAAGGGATCGTGCCCAGAGGAAAGGGGTGGTATGGCTCCTCCAGCCTGGCAGGCCATGCGGGACCCTGATTGCATGACCCGCTGTATGTGAGTTACGGCAGTAAAGGCATTGATTGCCCTACTTTCCCACACAGCTGTGGGCTCTGCCATCTAACTCACTGGAATGGAGGTGACAATAGATCTGAGTGAGCCCGCTTAGGAAAGTTAAAAGTGCTAGAAAGATGTCACACCCCAGTTGCCTGTCACCATCATGGGGACATAAGAACCAGAAGGCCTAGAAACCAGACGACTGGATTTTCCCTGAGAGTTACATGACCTTGGAAAAGTCACTTTCCTCTCTGCGCCCCAGTTCCTTTTTCTTTCAAATGGAATAATAATAGTCTCTACCCCAAGAGATGGTCGTTCGTAAGGATAAAATGAGTGCTTTGAACGTAGTAAGCTCTCAATCGTGTTGGCTGCCATTAGAATTGCTTGAGGACTTGGGAGCATTTTGTTGTTCATCAAGAATTAAGAAAAAAATTATGCTTGAGAAAAAATAATACTTCACGTTTACAAATCGAGCTTCAAATATTTAACTCTTTAATATTATTCAAAGGTCTGGTTGTTAGGTCTGGTATTCAAAATGTACTAAATGCATAAAAAGAATAAGAAGATGTATTAATTTTTAAATGTGTAACTTTGCATTGAATAATAATTTTACAGTAGCCACCCTGAAGTTGATGTTGATGTGACCCCTCTTTGCCTACTTCCTGTCTATTGGCCAGGATTCCCCACAGGCACCCCTGACCCCAGAACCCTGCCTTCCCCTGGGCTCTCACAGCACCTGTCGGGATGTTAATTCTTGTCATTGAAAATCTTTCTAAAGCAGGTCAGTGGGTCTGTCGATCCTACCTAGCAAGGTGGTAGAATGAAAACTCCCTTTGGAAACAGAAGCGCAGCAGCCCTGGGGTTAATATACCCACCACAAATCCTCACTGTGCTGCACGGGAAATGTAACTGTGGGATGCGGGGCCACTGAGCTGATAATAATCACCCCCAGATCAGCTCTGGAGAGGCTTTGGGGCTACATCCTATGGTAGCCGGGAAGGGGCAAAATGGAGTTCAGCATGAGCCCTTTGTTGAATTTACCATGGCTCCAGGCCTGGGTCTTGGTCTGTCAGGGCAGCTGGAATTTTCAGACCTCAGGACACCCAGTCACCCTGTTGAAATTCATGAGAAACTTAGGGAAGATAAGATGCTGGGTTATTAATTCATCATGGGGAAGGTTCTTGACAGGGGTGGAACCTTTAGGGCCAGTCTCCCAGAGGCTCAACAGGTGAGGCAAAGGTGAGCAGGGACTCCAGCATACCATGGGACAGTGGAGGGGGGATGGCCTCTTGGTGGCTTTCAAAAGGTCAGGCTGAGGCCCAGTGCCCTGACCCATTCTCTGCAGAGACCACCTGGGCAGACTGCTCATGCCCACCAGAGGGATATTTTGGGGCACACTGTATCCTCCTTTTTAGTGTTCCAGCTGACCCTGCCTAATGGGTCCATATAGTATTATTCCAAACAGGGTACAAATTTACACATATGTTCATGGACTGAATTGTGTCCCTTGAGAAATTCATATGTTGAAGCCCTAACCCCCAAAGTGACTGTATTTGGAGACAGAGCCTTTAAAGAGGTAGTTAAGGTTAAATAAGTTCATAAGGGTGGGCCCTAATCCAATAGGATTGGTGTCCTTATAAGAAGAGGAACAGCCACTAGAGACAGCTCTGTCTCTTCCAGAAGGAAGAGAGGTCACGTGAGCACAGTGAGGTGACGGCCATCTACAAGGCAAGAGAAGAGGCCTTCAAATGGAACCTACCTTAGTGGCACCTGGATCTTGGACTTCCGGCCTCCAGAACGGTGAGACACATTTCTGTTGTTTAAGCCTTCCAGCCTGTGGTACTTTGTTAGGGCAGCTTGAGCTGACTAAGACAAGAGCCGATGGGCAATAGGAATACATTGGTAAAGAAAGACAGAAAGACAGCTTACTGTCTAGGAGGGGAAACAGATGATAAGTGAGTAAATAAACCATTTCAGATTGTGAGGTTATTGGGGGAAAATACAGTATTGTGACAGTGGGGGCAATGGTTTTCTTATATTGAGCCTTAAGGAAGGCCTTTTTGAGGAGGTGACATTTGAGTTGATCAAAGATGACAAGGAGCTAACTTTGTGCCTCTGAGAGGAGAACATTCCAGACAGGTGTTGGTGGGCATGAGGCACAGCAAAGCCATTGTTGCTGGGAGGTTCACAGGGCCAGGTCGTAAGCTTGAGCTGAAAAGTCTTTGGAGGGTTTTAAGCAGAAGGGCGTGATCTAATTTACCTGCGAGGTATGACATTGACACCGTCCCCAACCTCTAATTCAGGTGATAGAAAAGAAAATAGGTAAAAATCATAACAGCATGATGGGTATTTTGCTAGAAGCTATGACCATGAGGAAGTGAAGGGATTTCACCAGTGTTAGGGCTAGGCCTAGTTATGGTTCTTTCTGGTGTGCCATTAAACGGAAACTTATCAAAGGATTTGCCTACCTGCTGCTTTTTTCTCTCCCCTCCCCGCCAACAATATTAAACAACCAGTCAGCATGCTGGTTTCAGCCCTCAGATTTTTCAACCTTCCCCAACTTTGCACCTCCTACTTCTTGTGGGAGAGGGGAGTGGGCCACTTCTTCCATGTGGAAAGGGGTGTTCTGACCTATTTTATTTCTCCTGGGGCAGAAATAATTGGCACTAAATACATCCACTCGCAATCTTAGCACTTCATTGGAGGCTTGTTCTTGAGTGGCAACATGAAACAAGGAAGGAGCCTGTTTCCCAACAGGGCACTTTGCCTCCAAGCTATCTGCAGGTATTGCAAAGCTCTATTTTTGCAAGGTGTGAAACGTATCTCTCTAGAAAGGGAACACAGAGATTTTGGTGAGTTAGTGATGCTGGGGAGTGCGGGTAGGAACAGTCAGGAAAGGGTAGGAGGTGGAGCCAGGCCCTGGAAGTGGTAGAGGTAGATCAAGTCAGCACTTTCAAGCTCTGACCAGCTAACATGGTAACCAGGGGTTACCAGGAGCAACTCACTATTCACCCCCTCCCATAGATGGGATGGAGTCTGTATGTGAGGCAATGACTGGGGTCTGGGACGGTTCAAAGGGCGCCTCTGGAGTCACAGGGCCAGGAGCCACCACGTGCCGGTCAACAGCTGTAGGAAAAAATAAGAATGTTAAGGTCCGCCTCCCCATCAGACCATGAGAGGGGCGGGGTAAGAGGACTTTGCTGAGCGTTATACGCAGGCGCAACCGCTCATTGCGTTCTGGGAGTTGTAGTCACCGGCACAGTATTGCTACAGGGAGGACTACGTTTCCCAAAAAGCCTGCCAAGCCGGGCGCGCACCCGCAGGAAGGAGTGTGCTACGCCAGGTGCTGAGCGTGAGAGGCGCGGAATCTGAGTTGCCAGAGCGGTGCTCAGCACGATGCCCAAGGCCAAGGGGAAGACTCGGAAGCAGAAATTCAATTACAGTGTTAACCCGAAGTGTGTAAACCGGAAGGCTCGATGGAAGGCAGCGCCACGGATTGAGTGGCGAGGGACCCGGGGTTCAGGACACCGGGGGCCGGGACCGCCAGCGAGATGATGGTTCGGTTGTCTCGCTCGCGTTGCTTGTAGCTCCCACATCCGACATGCCTGGGACCACGTCACGTTGGTGCGGCAGAACCTGGCCGAGATGGAGTTGGCTGTGGATCCCCAATAAGGCGGTGCCCCTCCATAAGAGCAAGGTACTGACATAGCAGGGTCCTGGCTGGGACCGCACCCCGCCCCCGCCGTACTTAGCTGGGTTTCAGACCTTGTTCCTGCCCGTTACCTTCCTCACGCCCTTCCAGGGTTTGCGACCCCCCCACAGCCAACTCGGCCAGCCTGCACCGATTGTGCTTAAGGGTCCCCTTACGACCTCCGTCGTACTCCCTCCCCAGCACACCTCCGACTTGGGTTAGGGCTTCCCCTTCCCTTCGCTAATTTTTTTCTCTCTGAAATGAATTTGTTTGGAGCCCTTGACATCTCAGTAGTATTTTCCAGAATTTATCTTTTTCTGCCCTTAACTTTCCTAATAAGGACTCCCCAGAGTTTGAGATCTTTACACCTTTACCTCTAGGCTTCCCTGGGGCTAGTTTCTCCCAAGTAAGTCTTTCTGGACCACCCTTTTTCCCTCCGTAACTTCATTCCTGCTTTATTTGAATTCACAGCGCTTGTGAATACGTGGGTATAGTATATATTTATCTTATCTGTTCACTGTCTGGGCCTCTTTCCCCCAACATAATCTCCGTGGGGACGGGGACAAGTACTGTGTTTCGTTCACTCTAAGTCCCCGGTGGTACTTAGGATGTGATGTGCAGTAAACAGTTAACCTAATGAGCGGGCTTGCTGACTGAATTCGTCCCATTGCCTTTAGGCCAGTTTTTTATCCCTTAGTGCTAGAGGAAAATGGCACTATTGTTTCTTGAACAAATACAAAGCTGCAGCCAAGCACTTTCAAGTTGCTCCTCCCCATAGAGGAGATCCAACGTCTCCCCCTCATTGTAAATTATAAAGCACTTTCGTGTGCATTATTTCATTCTATTATCATCTAAGAAGCGAGGCAGACAAGGGGTATTATGCCAATTTCATGTAGGCACAGCAAAGAATGGCTTGCTTGAGTCTCTTGGAAACCGTGAAGCCTCCAGGGCGTTGGTTCTCCTTGTCATCTACTCCTGCCTGCTCTTGCGCAGGGATTCTTGCGGGTAATGCAGTAGTGTTGGGATGGGCATGAGCCGCTGGAATTTTCCCTCATCCAGGGTCCTTTGTCTACTGGTCTCACTAGCTGTCCCCTGCAGGTCAAGGCCATGAAGGTGGACCGAGAGGAAAGGCCTCAGGAGCTTGTGCGGAAGCCCTCTTATAGACTACGTACGCTACATGGTGGAGAGCCATGGGGAGGACCGCAAGGTGAGTGGGTCGGCCCGGCAGGAAGAACCACTGGGCCCGTTGGCAAGGCACCCGGGCCATTTGCAATCTGATCTGCTTGCCTAGTGCCTAGTTCCTGAGACTGAGCAGAAACAAAGGGAAGACTCTAGGAAAGCAAGCCCACTGACAGAATGCTTATCGCTGGGATAGGCTGAGTGGCTGTCCCACAGGTATGTTGTTTTATTTGTATGGTATTTTTAAAGAACTTGAAATAGTTGTCATTTTAATTATGGGAGGTTTCAAATAAACATCCATGTTTTTGGCTTCTGTTAAAAATCAAAAGATCTGGCTACACTGGACCCCTGCGCCTAGACCAGGTTTGTTGACTGTGCATGGAGCCCACACCACTCAGCTCGCCCTAGCTCCTGCCTGGTCCCTGTGGGCATCTGCACCATTCTCCCCACGTACACCATGGCTTGGGAGGTGAGGAATCGAACCTCAGGGACCGGAAGTGGCTTGCCCAATTCCGGCTGAGCTAACATTTGAACCTCTGCCTGTCCAGCCTTCTAGTGGCTCTTCTCCCTTCTAAGTCTATGGCCCAGGATGAGAATTACTATCAAGATTCTCCAAAACCGATTCAGAATAAGATCAATGTCTCTAAGCATTTTTACCCAGCGGCGTGGCAAGCCTTCGTTCATTCTTTGCAGAAGAATGAGATGGCAGTTAAGTGACTGGTTTATATCTGCCCCAGATGATCCCGCATCCTGGACCCGAGAAGCTGGAGCCAGGGTTTAAGGCAAGGAGGGGTGTGTGGTTACAGGTGGATCTGGCCAAACCCCATTCTCTGGGGCCAGGCCTGCCTGATCTGGGTGAGGTGAGGAGGCGATTGTTCGTAGGACTACAAGCAGGACGTGGGGTTGTCACTGGGCATTGTCTTAGTCTAGACACTTCATCCTCAGCTACTGATAATACAAAAATCCTCTTGTTCCTGACGTTTCTCCTACAAGCACCTAAGATGTTTCTTCTCACTGCTCTAGTGAAGAGCTTAGTGTTTTTACATCGATTTCACATAAAACCCTGTAAGGTGTGTGATTTTATCCTCATCTTACAGGTAAGGAAACTGAGGCTTGAGAAGCATTAAAGGCCGGGAAATTGAAGTCAAGTCTTTCCAACAACTAAGCCTAGGCTCTCCCTTGCTGCCCTCCCCTTTGGCTCCTGAAGGCAGCCCCTCTGTCCCACATGGTCAGGACAGGCTAGGCGAGTCCCGGAAACCCCTTCCCTGTTGGGCTCAGCTCCCTTAGACTGCAGTGACTGGCCACTAACTAACCACCTCGAGCACAGGCGTGAGGCTCTGGTGTGCAGCAGGGCTGCTGAGGCCCCTCACTACTGGCCTTAACTTCTGTCCTTCACAGCATCCCATTGATGCTTGGACGAGGCTGGCCCCTTACTGTTTTCCTCATTCAGGTGCCAGTGTTAGGAAGCCTTCCCTACCACTGTCCCGTGCCCCGGGCTGTGTAAGCGTCCTGTAGTCCCCATGCCCAGACTTCCTGTAGTGGTACCACCCCAGTCAGAACTGCCTTTCAGTCTGCTTGACATCCCCTACCAGACTGGGCGAGTGCAGGGACCTGGCCTGGAATCCTCAGAGCCCGACCCAGGGGGGCTGGGGGAATGCTTATAGAGTGGCTGACTGCATGGCCCTGTGACCTCCATGCTGACCTCTGGCGTGGAGGCAGTCAGAAGATGTCCTTGCTCCCATTCCCACACCTCGGCTGACAGGGCCAGAGCCAAGCAGCAGGAGAGCCTTTGGGTACCTCCCAGAAGGTACTCTGTTAACCCAAAGCTTACGTTCCTTACCCCCACATGAAGGGCCAGGGGACTGGGACTTGCTGTTGACAACTATCACAGGAAGTGTTCGGGGACCGCCCTCCATAGCTGCCCCTCACTGGGACTGCAAGTACCCAGCACGGACTCCTCAAAGTCAGAATTCACTGAAACCACTTCCGAGTTTTTGGCATTTATTGTATAGTCCCTCAAACGCCGCCAGCACTCTACCTTATGCAGTCTGGGTTTGCGAGGCATGGGCGGAAGCAAGGCCTCTTTACGTTCAGATGTTTACAGGAATCCTCCCTCTGTCCCTTAATGGGCCCATCTCCCAGAGGCAGCAGACGAGGAAAAGCGGAAAGTTCCCCTTTTCAGAGCTACCAGGAAGGATGGGCTGTGTGAGGGTCAGTGTCAGCGGCACCCTGCTCGGACGGTCCCGGCTGAGGTCTGGGCAGCTGCACAGGATGACACCACAGGCGAATTTCAGCAGCTGGTGCAAGATGCTGACAGTTGCCACTAAACTAGCCTACGAACAGGATGTTTTTCAAAGGCAAGTGGAAATGTTTTTGGGAAATCTGGTGTTTCCTTTCGACAGACAGGCCAGAGTTGGGAGGTTTTCGTCAGCACCTCTGTGGAGGACCAGGAGGCAGTGAGGGGCTGACTTCCTTCCCTACCCGGTCTTACAGCTGGTTCCACGGCGTCCGCACAGGCTTATAACGGGCAGTCTGGGCACCATGAGGTATCAGAGAAGGCTTCTGGGGATGGGCAGTCGGTCCAAGGTGGGGTCCCAGCAGCCTCCAGAGCCGTCCTAGCCAGACCATCCACATGTCCAAGCTCTGGGCCAGATGCTCTCCTCCGCTCACCGAATGGCACATCAGAAGCCATGATTCCATTGAAATAACTTATTGAAAGAACAGATGCCCCGCACCAGGGTGAGTGATCCAGACACAGGTTCTATAAGCAAATAGAGCAGAGCCTTCTCGCCACCATCTTCATTATAATACGAGCTGCCCAGACACTCACTCCCTACCCCCACGCTTAGGTAGGTAGGTTGGGAGCTATAGGTCAGGGCAGACTGGGGAACAGTGTCATCCAGGCTAGCTGAGGTGAACAGCTCCAGGTAACGCCCCAAAGCAGTTACTGGGCCTGATCAGAAAATCACATTCAGGAGTAACTGGTAAGAACTCCAGGCCAAGCATCTAGCTGTTCTTATGGAAGGCCATTCTCCCGCTTTGTCCAGTCTGGTCCTGGTAGAAGTCAGAGCCAATGGGCACGGTGGCATTCTGCTTGGCAGACGGGCCAGCAGGCCCATCAGAGGAGCAAAGCCGTCAGTTACAACTGCTGAGGCCCACCCACAGGCCAGCAGAACCTCTAGTCCATGCCCGTGTCAGAGGGAGGCACTCTGGACCTTCAGCGCCCCTTCTGGTGCAGCTGGGACGTGTGGGTTCTGAGTGGGCTTTAAAAGTAGCTGAACTGGATAAAGTTAAACCCTATTCAAGTTCACCTCCCCCCAGGGGGGCTTTAAAACCTGTACTACATAATGATGCTCGATAGACCAAAGGCAGATCTTAATGAGAAGAAAAAGGGCCTCCTCAGCGATGCTGGTTCCCTAGGTAACTTTCAAGCACTGGAGACAAGGAGGGGTTTGCAGAACGTAGAATAAGGTTTCTCAATCTTCCAATGGCAAAATGAAAAGTTGTCAGAAAAGTTTCAAAGGCTACTCTAAAACCCAAGTTATTCCTTACACACTTAAAAGCAGACCAATCACTTAATGCAGAAAGTCAATTGGGATTTCAGAGACAGTGATTCTGTTCTGGAACCCACAGCCCAGGAGCAGAGCAGCCCCTCTTCAGCTCTCACGCCCATTCAGGACTTCCGGCGCTTCCCTCCCCACCACTCTTCTTGCACAAGCCACAGAACTGAAGCACAGAGTAAATGTCAAATGAAATGAAGGCACGTAATCTCTAGTCTCAATTAAAAAGCAAACTGAACTGGATATCCGCTCTAAAAAGAAGTCCATTTGTGGCTGTCGATTATTCAGTGGCCCCAGACAGACAAAAGGCTCCTTCTTTGGCCTGCACTAAAGAGAAGTGTCAATGCAAAGATGGTCCTTAGACTGGCTGGTCCCTGGAAATAGGAGATTGATGGAATGTGCATTGGAGAGAATGCCAGAATCAAAGGGCCCAGAAAGGCTGAGCAATGTACCCCAGGGTACCCCGTGGGCTACTCCCCATTTCTTTTTACCTGGATTTACATGATTGAAATTTCCTCTCCGTCACTTGTTATCCACACAGAAGGGGTTTTGTGTCCCTTTCACATAAATGTCCATGTGGATCGACGGGAAGTACTACGATGCCAGTTAGAGCCTCAAAGGGCTGGGGAAGCTGGAGCTCTGTCTCCAGCGACACGGATAGTTATCACTTTGTTCATGATTCCACCTATTTTTCCCAAGACAATCACCTGGGGTTTTGATTACAGCACCTGGAAACGGCCTAAATCTATGGCCTGTTCCTTTTATAAATAAATAAATAATTACAAGGCAGTTCTGAGGCCAACGCCCAGCTCTGGTCGAGTCTTCTTCCCAAGGACATGGATTCTTTCCTCCCCCACTTATGTAAACATGGGCATTGGCACAGTTCATGCAAGAGCAGCAGCTTCTGTCTCCAGATTGGGGGGAAGACTTCAGGTTCTCTGATTAGGGCATGAATACCACTTAATCTGTAGCCATAAGAGACTGATGGGCCAGGCCTGGGCTTGGTGGCAGCAGGGAGGTTTCGGACAGCTTGTGAGAGTCTCCAGGTTCGTCCTAGCACTTCTAATCCCCCCGGCTGGGAAAAGCATCTCCAAGATAGAAAAAAACACAGAAATCCCCTTCCTTTAAAAATGATGGCCCTGGGCCAGAGAGCAAAAGACTAAGAGACTGCACAAGGCCACAGCCCACTGGGCAGAGCTGGGGCTGCAAGACAATGGGACTGGGAGCCAAGGCTCACTGCGGACGCCCAGAACCTGCCCACGTGAGGGGCATGGAGTTGCCAGGAACAAACAGTCTAAACTGTAAGTACTTCTGACATCTACACTGGTCCTCCACCACCAGGACCTGCAGGGAGGGAAGACCTCGCCGTGTACAGGTCAGAGGAGGGGGCCTCCACTGGTGAAAGCTGGATCCATCACCAGCCCAGAATGAGCCAGGCACCATCCTCACCCACCCTCTGCCTCACCCACCTCCCCGCTTCGGCCTTATACCATCTCACCAGGAAGGTTTCTGCATGGTTCTTGGCCTTGCCCAGGCCCTGCTCATGGGAAGGCAAGCAGGGGAGAAGGGAAGTGCTGCCCTGTGGTTCCCGTCCCAGGCCCAGGCTGGTAAAGAAGGAAGAGCAGCAGGACGGGGTCCCAGGGCTGGGCGGTGGGCAGGCGGTGCCAGTCTAGGAGAGAAGCTCCAAGAGCAGCTTCCAGATGTGCACGGTGCCAGGGTCTTCAAAGCCGGATCCTGCCGGGGCGATGCTGGCTGCCAAGAGGAAGACTTCCCGCTGGGTGGCGACGGCTTGCAGGCCCAGCTCCTGCTGCAGCTCCACCACGCTCATGGCCTCGCCCAGGTCCTGGGGTGAAACAGCCAGTGGGGACAGCTGTCGTTTCCCAGCACCCAGCCTTGTCACCCAGGAGATGAACTGTTCCTGGGCTACTTCAGGGAACACTGGGCCTCTGGGCCACTCCGTCTAAACTCTCTTCCTCATCTCTGACTGCTTTGCGCGAATCTCCTCTCATCCCATCATCAGCCACGGTGGTGAGAAACAGCACTTCCTGTGCGCCAGGCATTTTGATAGGCACTGAAGTCTTACTAATTCTCAGTCTGCACTTAACTGATGGGGAAATTGGCTCAGGGAAGGTGAAGTCACTCAGTCAAGGAAATAGTGATTAAGTGGCAGAGCCAGGTTTCAAACTCAGGGTGGTGTGATACCCAAGCGTGGGCCCCTGAGAAGCATCCTAGCTGTTCCCTAAACTCAGCAGTGGAGAGACCTACCGGAGGGTCACTTCCAGACAAGGGCCTTGCCTCCACCAGACTTTGAGACACTGGCCGAGGAGAAAGAGGCCACTACAGAGCACAGCTGGTGAGGGTACGTTTTAATTTCAACCCGGACCCAAGATTAAAATGATTCTTGGAGCAACTCATGGAATGCTGGGACCTTAGGTGCTGTCTCCTATAGGTCCAAAATTGCTATAAATTATAGTTTATTCCTAGGATTACGTAATTTATTGGCCAAACTGGGGTACTTCTGAGACTCAAAGGGGCACTATTATTAATTATACCAGAAAAACAGGCATAAATGGGGACTGTCCCAGGCAGACCAGGACATATGGTCACCAATTTATAAATGATTGTCAAATATTTCCCACTAGGCAGGGGGAACCTGAGGTCAAAGACGTACAGCCTCTCTCCAGACAGGTTGGGAACATGTCCTGTGGCTTTCAGGGACATGGGCACAGGCCACAAGAAACATGACAGGCCTCCGTACAGTGGCAATTTCACATGGTGTTGAGGATGGCACGTTAGGTCTGACACTGAGGGTTCCTGGGCCAAAGCAGCCCCCTGGCACCCAGGAGAGGTACGTGTAGTGCGTAAGAGCAGGGACTTGGAGGGAAACCTGAGTTCAAGTCCTGACATTGCCACTTCCAGCTGTAAGTTAGCACTGAGTGGTAACAGCAGGGCCTATCGTGGGGTTTTGTAGGGCTGAAGTCCGGGCATGGTTGGCAGGTGCCTGGCACACTGTAATACACAAGAAATATTACATAATCCATTAACTTCTCAGCACTTCCCAGCTAGAGCTCTTGGATCTAGAACCGCAAGTCACAAGAACACAGCGGAGTGGAAAAGGCACAGGTTTTGGAGTCAGACATCCCAACTCCATGCTTTTCACGGTGCACAACCTTGGCGAGGTTGCAGAATCTCTGAGTTTCAGGTTCCCCTTCTATAAAACGGGACTAGTCGCCCACAGCTTGGAGGGTCAACAGAAGCATAATATCAGGTGTCATTCAAAACCACACCTGCATCTTGTGGCTACTTAGGATTATTTTTCCCATTTCTCCAGGATGACAGGCAGGCACAGGGGAAGGCGGACAGGATGAGGACTCGGGGTGAGGAAAGAGCAGAGGCAGAGGTGGGGGACGGCGCTCCGCCAGGCGCCCAGGTCGCGGGCGGGGCCTGTCCCTCCCCAGTGCACCTGAGCCGGCCTCCCGCAGCCCTGACCTGCTCACCTGCTTGTTGGCCACGACGACGACAGGCAGGTCGGGGTCCTTGTCCAGCAGCTTGTGCAGCTCCTGCCGAGCCCAGGGCAGCCGCGGCCGGTCAGCCGAGTCCACCATGAACACCAGCACGTCCACTTCACTCACAAACTCCTTCCAGTAGAAGCGCAGGTTCTGGCTGCCACCGACTGAAGAGAGGCCACGGGCCAGCTCAGAGCCTCCCTGGGCCCTGGCTCTCTCCTCCCAGCCCACCCCTCTACTTCCGGCTTCCCAAGGCTCTACCAGCCAGGCGCAAGGAGGAGGTTCCAGGGCCAACCAGACCTGGGTTTAGCTCTAGCTGACATCTGAGTCTCCCTGGGCAAGTTGCTACCTTCAAGCGTCAGTCTCCACTGAACTTAACTAACAGGTAGCAGCAAAACCCAAAGGTACCAGATGCACCTTTCAAATGACTGGCGTATAGTAGGTGCTCAAGAAATAGCACTCGCCAGCTCTTTCACTGACTGCCTTGCCTCCTGCCAATCCCTAGCTTCCTCCTGGTCTGTGGTGCCTGCGGTCAGAAGCCAGGACTCCCTGCCCTGCCTACGCACAGCCATTCTCCGTTCCGTTTCTCTTGTTCCACCTGGTCACCAGCCCATTTTCTTTCCCTAGGAATGCCATACTCAGGCCTACCACCACATACGTGGCTGTCCATGGATCGTCCCCGGTGTGGTTGTCTTCCTGTTCCTCTGTCCCCCTGCACAGCCCCAATGGTCACTGCCTCCTAGTGTTTCTGTTTATACTTCTGACACTTGTGGACTCTAAGCTCTTTGCGAGCCAGAGCCGTTTCCCTCTGGATCCCCCCAAAGCCCTCAGCACAATGCCTGGCACATAGCAGGCACTCATCAAGTATTTACTGAGTGCTTACTAGGTGCCAAGCACTGATCTGGGTGCTGGAGATACAGAGGAGCAAGGCGGGCAAGGGCCCTGCTCTCAAGGAGCTCCCTCTGCAACCAGGACGGACACAGCAGTAACACAAACACGTTTCAGAAGGAAGGAAATAAAACAGAAAAAGTGAAAGTGGCGGGTGGCTTTGGATTGGGTGGTCTGGGAAGGTCTCCCCAAGGAGGTGGCATGTCAGCTGAGTCTGCAGTGATGAGAAGGAACTAGCCATGGGGAGAGGCAGAGGGAAGAACAAGCTCGGTGTGTGAGAAACAAGGTGGTCAGCGTGGCTGAGGCACTGCCAGAGGGAGAGAGGAAGAAGCCGTGACCGGACCGGCAAGGCTAGTCAGGGCCAGACCATGCAGGGCCTGTCAGGCCACAGCGAGGCTGTGGGGAGCCCCTTACAGGTTTTAAGCAAGAGTAACATGATCTGAAAGATCATGTTGACACTGGCTGACATTGGAAGACCAGCGAGGAGACTATTGTCGTACTGAGAGAGGACGGTGGCTTGGACCAAGCTGGCGGTGGAGGTGGGGAGAAATGGACAGACCAGAAATGCCTGCTAGACAAGGCTGACAACCAGCTAATGAAATAGATACGGGAGGTGGGGGAAGGGAAGAGTTATCAAAGATCCACAAAGGCCCATTGCCAGTTGGGCTCCAGTACTGACAATGTAGGAAACCACAGAAGCTGAGTATTGTAGGAAGGGAAAGCCCCAGGACTTGAATGGGAGATCTGGGGTTGAATCCAGGCTGAGTGACCCTATGGAGGCTGGACTGGACTGGTCAGACCCTTGGGTACCAGGAAAACACCAAACGCCTTCTCCCAGGCTTGGAGGAGAGGGGCACTTCTGTCAGACAGAGTGGCCTCAAGTGTAGAACCCCCACTTGACCTTTCTGTGTCACAGGCACAAAAGAGGGAGATGGGGGAAGCTTGTTGAAAGGACCAAATCCCAGGTAAATGTCAGTGTTTGCTATTAATACAGTCAGGAAGGAAAGATGTAGCCAGGATAGACCAGCGAGTGCCTGAGACCAGAGGAACTGGTCCCCTTCAGGTAAATGGCCAGGCCCTCAGAGTCTGGTCCCCTACTGAGCATGTAACTAAACCCACCCAGTCTATGGTCTGAGTCCTCTGGCTGTCGGGAAGCCCACCTGTCCCCACCAAGCCTGTGGCTGGACTCAGGTGGCTAAGTACTGCTGCCCTCTCAATACCCTCTCTGCCATCCTCTCCCAGGACCCCAAGAAGCCTAACACTGAGGGCAGGGGGCTGCTCAGACCCTCTGATCACTCACTCAGCAAGCTTCCCAGGTACCTGCTTTGGGGTGGGCCCTCGGGGCCAGAGCTGGATCAGACCCATCTGTGTCCCAGGGGCCTAGTCAGGGACAAGGCTGGTATGTGGCAAATACTGCAGCAGAAGAAGAGCTCAGAGGAGGCACCCTTAATCTAGCCTGGGGTCAGAGAAGACTTCACAGGGACATCATGTTTGACCTAAATCTTGAAGGATGAGTATTAGTTTATCAAAGGAAGAAGGGCTTTCCAGACTAAGGGAACAGTGCTCTCAAAGGGCAGAAGAAAACACAGCAAGTACCCTTCAGAAATAAGCAATGTGGATAGTGCTTAGCATCGAGAGCCAGTCTGCAGTTTCCCCGTGTGCGTAAGAAGGGCACTCGCTGTTCTCAGTTGTATGGAGTCGTTGGGAGGATTACTCAGTGCAGTCTGCACCGCAGAACAACATTGCTGTCAGTATCGGACTGCATATATCACAGTGGTCCCAGAGATTATGGAGCCTAGTGAGGTAGGGCAATGCACTGCAATTGCCCACAGTATTCAGTAACAGGCGTACAGGCTTGTAGCCTAGGAGCAATAGGCTGTACCACTGAGGTTTGTGTAAGTACACTCTGATATTCCAACAACGATGAAATCGCCTAAGGATGCATTTCTCAGACTGTATCTGGGTCCTTCAGCGACGCATGACTGTATGTCAAATGACTGGCATACAGGAAACTTTAGCTGTTGGTATCTGTGTCAGGCAGGTGGGCTTCAGAAGTGAGGGACAGGCAGGACCAAGCTGGAGCTGCCTGTTCATGAAGAGCCCCCCCAAGTCAAAATACAGGGCTTGGACTGTATCCTGTACCCCAGGCAAGTATGGGAAGGATTTCATACAGGGGAGTGTTCTGCTTAGATACGCATTTTGGTGCCACCCAAAGACAAAGAGCTGCGACTTGGGTCCAATTCTGGTAATGGGGAGATGGGGTATGGATGGGGTGGGGGAATCTGCTCACTCTCTAGCAGGTCCACCTCGAAGTCCTTGGTGGGCAGTCGCACGGAGTTGAAGCCCCAGGTGGGGATGTGGCCTTCCAGCGGTGGCTTTCCAGACAGCACGCGCAGGAACGTGCTCTTCCCGGAGCCATCCAGCCCCAGCACCAACACCTCGCGCTGCTCCAACTCCTCCAGCTCCGGGTCCTCGTCCTCCTCGTCCTCGGGCTGCGGGGCACAGGTCAGGCTGTGGCCTCATCCTCCCCGCGCCCCTCCCGAGGTAAGACCGAAGGCACCAAAGCTCCCGTCCCCTCCCTCCACCCATCAAGGGCCTGATGCAATGGGACGAGCGCGGCCTTTGAGTCTTTATCCCCAACTCCAGGCTTTTCCTGAGTGACATCGGCCAATTCCTCATGCCCACGTCCCAAGGCCGCACGGACCATCGAGTCGGGGAAACAGCGTAGAGTAGCCACGGACTCGCTGAGGGGGCGGAGGACCTCTCCCGGCATCCCCCGAGCCGCGCGCACTGCGCAGGCGCCGGGAGGCTGCGGGCTGCACCCCGCGTGGGCCCGATACTGCTCCCGGGCCGCGCCCTCCGAGCTCCCACGCCTGCGAGGACACCTGAGTCCTGCTGCGACGCTGGGCGGCGCCCCCAGCCAATCGGCCACCCGTCCCTGGCTTCCGAGGCTCACGATGGCCTGCTGGTGGGGACGCCAAGCCCTGGAACCAGGAGGGTCCCGCGCTCGCAGGGTCGCTGCCCACCCCTTGGCCGCTCGCGCGGAGGGGCAGGCCCCGGCCCAACACTCACTTCCCACTCGTCCCACTCGGGGAAGCGGGCAGGCTCCGCGCCCCACCAGCCCTCGCCGCGGTCCCAGCGCCGCTGTCGTCCACGGCCGAAGTAGGTCTTCCAGAGAATGAAGAGCACCGAGCCGAGCACGGCCGCGGCGCCGCCCAGCGCCAGCACTAAGGGGCTCAGAGGCCGCGGCGCCATCAGGCCGGGCGCAGGGCGCGGGCTGCACAGGCCAAGCCAGCCGGCACGCCGAAGATGGCCCCGCTGTGGCTGCTGTGGCCGCGCCCACCTACCCACCCAACCCAGTCCCGTCCTACAAGCCCCACAATGCACCGCCGCTGTCGCGACTGCGTCCGTGACAGCGGTAGTTGGGGCGCCGGCGGGAGCGCAGGGACCTCCCGCCCCCTCCCAAAGTGCGGAGTGGAGCGGGAGACTGTGCCTGGGCAGGACTGGTGACGATGCAACGGCACCTACCGAGCATTTGCTGTATTTCGAGGTTAGCTCAGGACTGTTCTGGGAAACCCTTCAAACTGTGCCTCGTAGGGCAAATCGAGGCCCAGGTCTTAGTGCATTGATACAGCCTGCATTCAAACCCAAACGACCTGTTTCCTGAGCATCCCTCATCGCCTCGGGGAGGATATGGCTACAGTAGCTTGTCTAATTTGTTTGTGTGGTTTTTTTTTGAGCACGAAGGTGCTCACCGAGGATTTAGTTCAAAGTGAGGAAAATAACTCCCAAATGCCATCTTTATGAAGATTATATGTTGTCATAAAGACATACTCTTGTGCAGACATTTAAACATACTCATTTTGATTCTGCAGTTTTTTGTTTTTTTTAAATTTTGGAACCAGTTATTTTACTTTTAGTACTCAAAGATTGTGTGTGTGTGTGTGTGTGTGTGTATTCCTGAAAAGCCCGTAGACTGTTACATTCCGAAGTACTGAGCTGCTGGGGACTGGGACTCCATATGAATTTTGGTAGGACACCATTCAGCCCAACACAGTCTTCCCCAGTGTATCCCAGGCACCCAGCATAGTGCAGTGCCTGACGAAAAGACACAAGAACCCGATTTCTATCTAGCCAGCTGCCCCAGACTAGTTGTGTGGTATTGGCCTGGTTCCTTCTGTTCTCTCTGCACCTTAGTTGCACCATCTGTAACATCAGATTGGATAGATTGGTTCCTAAGGACAGTTTGACAGTTAACCCTCTAGTCCCTCATCCTTAAATTAATTTCCTCAATTAAATCTTCCCCCTTACCACTAGAGGGAGCTGTTGCTTCCAGTTGTTTCTTTGGGAATGCGACTTCAACTCTTGCACCGGGGACGATTACAGTGGAAATGCTGTGTCCAAGGACAGCCAGCCGCCAAGCTATCAGCTAGATACTCAGCCCTGGGCTTGAATTTCAACCTTGTCGTTTCCTGGCTGAGGTTCCTTTGCCAAGGTCCCCTTGAGGGTGTTAGTTTCTCTGCTGCCAAATGGGCAATGGAAATGGATAATTACTGAGAACTGCTAGGTGGAATGCCTTATTTGATGACAGGGAGCAGGCTTCCAGGTAGAGTTCCCTGTCTAGAGACCCCAGAAATGCAAATGCCCCCCTTGTTATCTTCCCAGTGACCGAGTTCCTGTCTGTTGATGGGTCATGAGAACACTGGCAGGTTTGCCCAGGGAATGGACCTTTCTGAGGGCTTGGCCATAGAGGGCAGACGCCCCCTCCCCCATGAAACAGGAATCCAGGATGATGTAGGGCATTAGGGTGGGTGCAAGAGAGATCCTGGTCAATTCCAATTTTTTGAGGCTCCAAGTTTATTCAGGTATGAAATGCCCACCGAAGTGCAAAAAGACAAGTCAGAGTCAAAAGCATTTAGAAAACTGGTTTCCTGGTACGTGTATGTTGTAAACATGCATAAAAAAGGCAACCAGATTTCCTGGTCAGCCACACACAGGGCCCCTTGACTGTTGTCTGCCCCCAGACAAGAACCATGCAGTCAGACCTCAAAGAACTTCCCAATGCAGCTGCTGCCTTGGGAGAGTAAAGTGAGTTGTGCACAGACTAGAAGCAGAGTTGGCTGAGGACCAAAACCAGCGTCAGAACAAAAGCACAGAAAAGGAGTGGAGGGGACCTCCATTGCCACAAGAGATTCACCCCCAGGAGCTGAGAAAGATTGCCTGAACTCAAACAACTCGGAAGGTGCCCTTCTTGGGCCGCATGGATTCCATTGTAGCTGACTGAATCCCCCTCAGCTATGCAACCAAACCATTTAGAAAACCAGTTTACTTGGGGGGAAGGCTTCTAAGACAGTCCAAGCTTTAGATGAATAAGCTCCCCAATAAAAAAATGCAATACCCATTTAAAGGGGAAAACCCCACAAGATTGTGAAGGTTAAACGTTTTCAATTAGTCTGTCCTTTACAACAATTTTCTCACATGGCTGCTCTGCCTTGATAATGCCATAGCTTCAGATATCAGTACCGCAAAAGTCAGGGATAAAGCTGTTCTGGTCAGGGAGTCAGTAACTTCCAGGAAAGGCTTCAATTTTCCTTCATTAGGGGGATAAGAATGAAACAAGGTGATCCTGTCTTCTGGTTTATGTAAGGGTGCAAAGTGTTTTCTCCCCTTCTGACTGAGGTATGACGTGCACCCCTTCTAATGGAGGAGGGGAGGGCAAGGTGTCAGCTTTACTTCCACAGAGGGTAGAAAATTATGGTGTACAATATTTTAGAAGTTGAAATGCCCATGGAAGTGCAAAAAGTAATTAACGAAGTAATACTTTTAATCCACAGAAAGAATCACACTGCAATATAATTGTGCTATACATAAGCTAATTATATAATTTAGAAAATATTCATGGTGCACTCAAGTGTGGTGGCCTGGTAATGTCACTCAAGTTTAAAGTTGCCTGAAGAAAGCTTCTCAGCGCTGCCAGTAGACCTGGAAAGTGTGAAATGCTGAAATCTAAATGTGAGATTCCCCCCAAGCCCATAGCTCTCCTGAGATGAACGTTGATGGCAAGCTTGAGAGGAGGGGTAGAAACGTTGGTAGATTTTTTAAGAACTTCTTTTACTTTCTCAACTTTGTTGCTTTATCATATTTGTAATGCTACAGGGAAAAAATAAGTCTTCCTTCAGGATGTGACTTTTGAGCTGTCACCTCTTCAAGCATTACTTTCCATAGTGTAAATGGGAAATGACATTCGTACCACCTTGCTTAGGGGAAGCAGATGAGGTTTGCTCCTTTTCTCGGTTCTGCTACTTGTATGAACCCTGCCCGACCCAGCCCTTCGTGTAAAAGGATCCCTGCTCATTTCACCTCTGACTAGTTGACGTGTCCATAAAGTCGTGGGGCCCTTCGGATCATGGACTACAACTCCCATCATGCTCTGAGTGCCTTCCGGGCCAAGTATCGCGGGACGTAACGCGGTATTGGGAGGCGTCATCACGAAAGCTGCGGGTCAACCCCGCAGCTTGCGCTTCCTTGTCGGTGCCCGAGGCCTTCGGTGTCGCTACGGGTACAGCGTCGCTCACACCATGGCTCGGGGCCCGACTGCTCCACAGCCTCTCGGGATAGGTGGGCCCTCGGAGCCTCTTTAGTGCCGGAGCTCGGGCTGCAGGCAGCTCCGCGGCGGCGAAACAGGTAACGAGGTGGTCGGGGCCTGGCCGCTGGTGCTGCGTCCTCCGCTCAGCCTGAGGGGCGCGCAGCTGGCCCCTGCACCGTAGTTGCGGCAGGAGGCCTCGCCCCTCTCGCCCCTCTCGCCCCCCTCCCCCCTTTTTACCCCTCTCCCCTCCCTTTCTCCTCCCTCCGCGGTCCTCCTCCCCTTTCCCAGGCGCGTATCTCGGCTCCGCCTCTTGGCCCTTCTGGCGCATCCCCGCCTTGTGGGGTCCCCCAGTGGGCCACATCTGTCCTGTCGTCCCCGCAGCCCCGGCACGGGGCCTCGCCTCTGCTTCATCCGACCGGCCCACCCCGCCCCACTTCTTGCCTAATCCCTCCCCTCTTAAGCCTCCTACTTGCCTCGCCCGCTGCCTTTGTCAGGCCCCGGCCCTAATCTTGTCTTTACCTGCCTCCTGCGGTGGGAGAGGGGGTTGAGTCAGATTTGGCCTTTTCCATCTGGTAGGAGATGCTTGAGCTCTGCGGGGGAGGGGAAGTGGAGGTGGAAGGGGAGGTAGCTGGGTCCGAATGCTCCCCGCTCCTGGAGGATGGCTGAGCTTTGGTTTCTGAGATGCTCTTTAATGAAGAACAAACTCGTTTGCCCTCTGAGAGGGGCAGTGGAGCAAGCTGAAAAGCATGTAGCTCGGCTTTCTCAGGGCTTTATTTGAACTTCCCTGTAAAATGGGGGTGAACTATGTCTTGCAGTTGGCCCCCTGATCTGTGACCCTGGACAAATCACTTTTGTCTCCTGATTTTTAGCTGCCTTCTCCTTAAATTGGGGATAAATAATGCCTATTTTGCAGGGTTGCTGCAAGGGTTAAAACACAAGATAAGTATTGTATAAAACCCTCATCAATATTAGTCAGTGTTAGCAACAAAGAATGAATTTACCCACTTGCCCCTTGCTGTGGGTCAGGTTATTTGGACCCTATCCCTAACTTACTTAAAAACGAAAAAAAGAATAAAAATAAAAAACTTAGAATCCCTCTTGCAAGACTGTGAAGGGAATGCATGAACGTACAGGAAGGTGTTCAGCAGACTCTGACGGGCTGTAGCGTTCAATGCTGGTTGTTTGTTGTTCTTAGAACCTCTGGATGGATGGACTCTTTCCGAACAACTTCCGCTAATTTGCAGCAGCTGCTCAATGTTCCTCATTAATACCCACCTGTCCGCCTAATCACATCATTTCACTCCGGTAAGGTGGGTGGTCTTTTCACCAGGGGTAGCATCTTTGTCATATCATAGGTGTTAAGATCAGCCACAGGTGGGGTGACACCTTGGACTTTATCCTTTTTTTTTTTTTAATCTCCCTTGGCATGTTTCTCACTCATTGGCTGTTACATGTGGTTCAACCTTGTAAATAAGCCATAAAACTTTGTGTGCCTGTCAAAAGAACAGTGTTGGAGCTATTCTTTGGTGTTCACTGTAAGAAAATGCTTTTTGTTATTTTTATTAGGTGGCAGGGACTCAGCTCTGAAATCTATATAGAAAAAGCACCTGGATCCCAGTCTTTCAATGGCTTCGAGACAATCAGAAGTGCCTGGTAAACTTAATTCTTTTTGGTAAAGTCATGTTTGGGCTTAATGTTTTAAGCTAGACAGAAACCACTTTTTCTGAACCATATATTGATGGTTACTCTCTGCCACCAGGGAAGTACTTAGATTTAATGGATTGGCATCAGTTAAATATTATGTTATTAACCACCCAGCCAGGTTAGGAACTCAAAATCTAACTGGAAGGAGAGCAGTCATTCCACTCGCGTGTGGCAGATTTGTTACTTTCCTAAGGCATCAAATAAGAATTCAGAATAACTTGGGTAGTTCTTATACTATGTGCCACAATGATTATACTCACCCCCTTTTTGGGGGATGGGGGTAGGGACCTGGGCAAAAACTTAATCATGAAAATGCTCACAGCAACATTTAATGAGTCCTGGTTCTGTATAGGGCCATAATTTCTGGGTTATGGAAGTTATTGATACCCCCTTGGACTGTTTTAGTAGGAAAGAGAGTGATTTTTAATCAAATCTGAATCACTCAATTTTAGATAACCAGTGAAGAGAGACCTGCTTGTCTCTCAGGACTGCTGTGAAGATTAAACATAAAATATGTGAAAATGTGAGTTAAAAGCTAGTGATGAATAAGTATAAGTATACATTTACTATCCAGAAAATTTTAGAATCTCTATTTGCAGGAATATATTTCCTAGTAAATATTAGCTGATTTTATTTTTAGGAAGACTATTGGGAGGAGTTTTCAAGATGTTTTTGAAATTGCTCCCAAATTAAATGCAGTGATAAGGCGTCCCCCCATGTCTCCCAATATAGATTCCGCTCTAGTCTCTAACTTCATCAGCTTGCGTTTCAGTTTGTCTTTCATTGTTCTTGTGATGACCATAAACTTGCTGTAACCATCCCCATCCCAGGGTTGCACTCGTGATGTTGATGCTTTGTAGTGTGGGGAGCATGGCTTGTTGCATGCAGTGTGAGCGCTGGCTTAGATCTGTGTTCACGCCCCACCCAGGCTTGCTAGCTGGGTGTTGCCTAAGATCTATGCCTCCATTTCCTAAGCTGGAAAATGGGAAGAATATCTGCTTAGTGAGGTCTTGGTAAGATGAGGGGTGTAAGTGCCTGGCAAGGAAGGGTACTTGGTAATCATTTGCTTGTGTGTTTGGTTTGAGATAATGCACATACCACCAAATTCACCCATTTAAAAGGAATAATTTAGTGGTTTTTGGTATATTCACAAAGTTGTGCAACCATGACCACTGTCTAATTCCGTAACATCTTCCTCACCCTGAAAAGAAAAGCTCATACCTGTCAGGAGTCACTCCCCATTCCCCCCATCTCTGCCCCCAGCCCTGGGCAACCACTTAATCCCCTTTCTGTTTTTATGTTAATTGTTAATGTTTTTAATAGTAATAATGGTAGCTGCTTGGTCCCCTTGCTGTTTAAATGAAGTTCCTTGGCTGGTTTTGGACTTATTGCCACACAAGTTGATGTTTTGGAGAGTGACTGTATAATTTTAGCAACAGGCAAATGTCACACCAAAGGCAGGATCTGGACGTTTGCTTCTGCTGTGAAAGGATTAGCAAACAAACAACATGAGCTTTGCTTCCTGGTCTGGCCGCACTGAGAGTGCCCTTGAAGGAGGGTGCTTGCCTCACGGCGGGCATTCCACCAGTCAGGCCCAAGGGACAGGAATGGCAGGATCAGCTGACAGTGATTTATGGAGGGTCCGTCAACAATTTCTGTGCTGGTAATTGGCTCTGCTTTTTAAGTCATGCAGAACACTCAAAACAAGCGATGGTGCGGACGGTCTATCGTTTTAACTCTTCCTTGTAATCGTGCTCTTGTTTTCTTTGGTGAGTCAGGGAGGCAGAGGGTTTGCAGTTGAGCCCCAGCTGGCTGCTTTCTGTGTGAACTTGAGCAGATCACTTCACCTCTAGACACGATGGGAGCAAGAACTTCACAACCTCTGTCTTGCATGAGTTGAGAGCATTGACGTCGCCGTGGGGGCAGAGTCTGTCACATAAGGAACACCTGCTTTCAAATCAGACAGGACTGGATTTTGATTCCTTACTGCACTTTGACGTTGTGTGACCTTGTTGAGGTAAATTGTAGTTGAACTTCGGTGTCCTAGTCCACACAAGTGGATTAGAGCTGCGAGTGGGGTAAGAGGAAAACGCAAGTGTCAGGCATCCAGGAAGGCATTAGTGCGTCGGATTACCTTTCCTTAAATGGATTCGCGGTTCCAGAACAAGCTATTCTGTTAGTTCGCTCAGTTGCTGACCCACCCTGACAGGTGTCTCTGTTCTTAGCTCTTGAGCCCAGTGGGCCTCTAGGCACGATGTCCCTGCCCATCGGGATGTACCGTCGGGCTTTCAGCTATGATGACGCCCTGGAGGACCCTACGCCCATGACCCCTCCTCCGTCGGACGTGGGCAACGTCCCCTGGAGGCCAGTGATCCCAGAGCGCAAGTATCAGCACCTCGCCAAGGTACTTGACCCTGCCGACCGTGTCGGGCAAACCCAGCCCCTCGTGTGCCCCCGTAGCTCCGGAAGCTCAGTGGCTCCTGCCACCTGTACACTCGGCTGCCACGGATCCCTGTATGTGTTTTCTGTGCCTCAGCTGGAGTTGGGGGGTCTTTGTTTTTCTTTTTAATTCAAACTAGAATGACCATGTCTTCTATCCCAGATCCTTCTGTCTACCGCCTGCTGCCCCCCAGCCCCCTTTCCCACAGCATTAAATGCAAGCTGTAGTCTGTCGCTTCCCCACTGACCCAGCCCTGCAAGTGAGCTCAGATTTCTTGACATAATAGGGTGTTTGATGCCTCGAAGTCTTTGCTTCAGTTGCTCGATTGCCTGGAATGTTTACAGTCCCCATCCTGTCCTCCCCCACACCTGCCTGACAAATGGTATCCTTTGAGTCTTAGCAAACTTCTCTCCTGGGAGGCTTTTCCTCCATCTGCCCCGTAAGATGATCACTTCTCCCTGTGAGCTCTCCCTGTACCGCAGGCCCCTGTCAGGAGCCCTGTGTTACTTTCTCACCTTCCGTTATCTTCTTGAGGGGACGAGCCATTGCCAGTTTTGTACTTGTCAGCAATATTGGGCAGAGGACCCAGCATAAAGCTGGTTCCAAAATAATGTTCCTTGTGGCTGGGGGAAGGTTGGCTCTTTCCTGAACACGTTGTGCTTTTCGTCATGCTCTTCCTCCTGCCACAGAGGCCTTTCCTGTGGGTGTTCTCTGTAAGAGCAGCCCCCTTCCTCTGGCCCGTCCCACTCACAGACACCCACACCCCTCGTTAGGCCTCCACCTGCTCTTCTGTGCAGTTTGGCTTCATAGGTTCTCACATGCTCGTAGCAGGTGTGTTATTGAAGCTTGTGCTTCCTGCCTGCAGGGACTGTGTCTCTGTCCCCCCTGACTCTCCAAACAGCAAGAATGCAAGAAAGGTGGTAGCTGCCTGAATAAACTAGGCCTGCCAAGTTCAGATGAGGCCGTTTAACCTGCAGCTACAGTTTCCCTGAACTAGGAGCTATGTGACAGGACAGGGCAGGACGGAGTACACAGTGAACAATTAAAGCTGGCTGTGAATCCCCTAGTGCTCTGTGTATTAGCAGTAACCTTGGGCGCACAGCGTCACCCCTGGGCCACAGTCTCCATCTGAGAGGTGAGAATACTTTTGTCATGGCGGTGTTGGGGGGGTTAAATGGAAGAGGATGGAAAGGTTTGACATGCAGTGGGAATATGCCTGATACAGTGACTCCTGGCTCCCAACCCAAGTTTCACTTGTAGAGCTGTATTTCATCCTTCCTTTCTAATGGGCCCTCCCACACCCCTTCCCTTAAGCTCTCAGAACAGGAAGCTCCTTTCTACAAAAGTATCCCCTAGGGCTCGGGGGAAAATTCCCTGTGTCCATTATCTGCCGAAATCTGACCCAATCCATTGCTGAGTAGAAAACATTTTGTATAAGGATAGGATTGGCAATACTGGGAGAAAAGGACCCTGCTGGCAGCCTGCCTGCTGTGCGAAAGCAGCGGACTTGGGGACCAGAGCAGAAGTGAGGCTTGTGACAGTGCTTCGAAGGGTGGCACACGTGTCCCATTCATAAAGGCCGCTGCTTCCTTCACACGTCAGAGTGGGTTTCCCATTTGCGGTGTGCTCAGTTGGGACAGCTGCAGTTTGGAACAACTGCTCTCAAAGGACAGCTCAACCTGACTCGTCACGTGTTCTTTCATTTGCCCTGCCTGCCATCGCCCGAGTAAGGCAGCAGAGACTGAAGTTTTACTTGAGTGAGGTCACAGTTGACAAGTATAAATCCTGTTTTGTCACATGGATACAACATTTCAATACTTCTGCCCCCCTCCTTTCTGACCGATCTTTCCTCTCAATTCCTTTGGAGAAGCAGAGAACAAAGAATAAAGCCAGTTCTCTCGTCCCGCTAGTCCTGAGGTTTGGGTGATAGGAGGTGGCGAGCTCTCAGCCCTCGCATTACAGGTTAGGAGCTACATAGACTTTTGATTCGTTTTAAATGACCATTCTGGAACCTTTAGAGCCGTGGTCCTCAAAGTGTGGTCTTGGGGACCAGCAGCTTCAGCATCACCTGGGAATTTGTTAGAAACGTAAATTCTTGAGCCCACCCAGGCCTCCTGAATCAACTCTGGGCTGGGCCTAGTAACCCGTTTAGCAGGCCCTACAGGGTGTTGGTGTCCGAGAGCTGCTTAGCAAATGCCGTGGCCAGTTAAGTGAAAGCCAGTGTCCTGCCTGTGACGTGGTCAGAGCTTAGGAATAGGTCGTCATATAGTCTGTCGGAAAAGCAGGGCTGGGGAGGTGGGAGACCTGAAAGCTTCACAACTGGCTTTTCCCCACTTTTGTACATTCACGCTGTGCGTGTAATGTCTTTATGTCGTTGTTGTGATGATAACATATCTGATAGGGTGGAGACAACAAAGCCCTCCTTTCAAATAGCTCCTTACATATCAGATCAAAAGTATTTCAGTGGGGGGTGGCCAGTTAGCTCGGTTGGTTAGGTCGCGGTGCTCTTAACAAGTTTCCCGGTTCCATCCCCATATGAGCTACTGTGAGTTGTGCCCTCTTTAAAAAAAAAAAAAAAAAAATTCAGTGACTTCTTCCCCAAAGGAGTAAGGTTGGGTGTGCGATTCCGCACTCTGCTCAAGTGCCTCCTTGCCTCTCTTGAACAGGTGGAGGAAGGAGAGGCCAGTGTCTCCTCCCCGGCCATGACCCTGTCATCGGCCATTGGCAGTGCGGACAAGGTCCCTGTGGTGAAGGCTAAAGCTACCCATGTCATCATGAATTCTCTGGTCACAAGTAAGCACCCTGCACCCTCAGAATCAGAATGGAGTAGGGACGGGAAGAGGTTAGGGGTTCTGCGAACACCCCTGCCTGATAGCCTGTCCTGATAATGCCTGGCAGATGGCAGCATGGCTGCCAGTCACGTGTTGAAGCCAAACATTGGGCGTCTCAGGGGACTGAGGTGCACCCAGGTGTCTGCTGATGGGGTCTATTCCCGGCACCCATCAGTGTGGCCCGGGGCACGTTACTCAGACTGCTTCCCCCTCGTGAAATGGGGAGCCTGGCTGGCAGCTGGAGGGAGGGTTCGATGGCTCTGTGCTCAGTGGCTGGAGCGACACTCCGAGGCATCCCCCACCGGCCCTGTATTATTATTATTATGTTTTCATTTAAATGGCTCAGAGTTGTTCCCCCTCTTGGATCTTTCGAAAGTTCTGTGCCTGAAGCGCCTTTAGTCTTACAGATTTGTGTAATTTGTGGTCCAAATGAGATCGGATAAAAAAGAGCTTTTTTTTTTTAAAACCTTTTCTCTGAAAGTCCCCTCTGGTTGCTGTGGGAAGTTAACGGTTATTAGATACGCAGCTCCTCGTGTCAGCAGCAGCCTCTGCCCACAACAGGCACACAGAGCTTCTTGGTGGCTCAGTTTTAAAGTTAGAAGCCCTTGTTTATCTGCTCTGGGAGGGCATGTTTGTCAGGGGCAATTCCTGGAGCATTCACCCAAGAACCAGAAGTCCAAACTCTTCTTGGACTTTCTCTTATTCACATGTAAATGCACCATTTGAGTCAGCGACTACTGCTTGTATTTTGCAAGCTTGAGAATGTGTTCTGACAGTGTTAGAAAGCAAGCTTTCTCACTGTTCTTTTAGCTC
Organism: Rhinolophus sinicus; assembly: GCF_036562045.2. Taxonomy (NCBI): domain Eukaryota; kingdom Metazoa; phylum Chordata; class Mammalia; order Chiroptera; family Rhinolophidae; genus Rhinolophus; species Rhinolophus sinicus. Next base: position 106,940,810 of record NC_133759.1, on the reverse strand, counting down.
GGTACAGCTTCGGTATTGCAAATACAGTACGTCCCATGGCCCAGGACCATGGTACCACTGTCTGTACCACTGTCACTCAGATGCGTGGCTTTTTCACTTTCACTCATGTTGAGCATGTGTAATAGCAGATACGGTAGACATGCCATTGTTTTCGGTTCACACTGCCATGAACTTTTGATGTTGCTGTAGTCTGATATTATTTTAAAAATAGCTGCATTTAAAATCCTGGTGTTGGTGTGCTGTAATGCATTAAGTCCTTTCCTGCCTTTTAAATTTTCAGGTGACTTCTTGGTAAGAGAGGAAAACACCTTTATACGTTTACGTTTTTTTCCCCCTGTGCTTCTATTTCTGATGGAAATTAAATAGTCCCTTTAGCAGGAATGTCATAAAGGACATCTGGTATCTAGACTTTTGCTCCACAGCTGCCACAGTCCTCCACATAGAGGTGTAGTGTGTAGTATGTACAGATTAAGCAAAACATTCAGCTGTCAGTCATTCCACAGTATTTGATTATGAGATGAGTGGGTCAGACTGCCCTGACCTTGACGTGTCTGTCTGCTGTGCCAGGCACCCTGAGCGCCATTTGCACACGCGACAAACACTGGTGCAGGAGACCTTGGCTAGTTCAAGGCATGTTCTCTGTGGTTTGCATCTGATTGGTACCTTGGTGCCATCCAACCCAAATGTGGCCTGTTTCTCTTTGGTGATGGTCTTTGGGTGGGTCATGAAGGTGGTGAGTCTCTTAGGAAACTGTATTTGTAGAATTTTGACTGTTTCTAAATGTCAGCTGGCTTCTCCATGTTGCATTTCCAAATACAAAGAGAATGTCACAGTGTACAAATTAGAGGCAGGTAAGGAGTGTCCCTGGAGGTCATCTGTGTGCCTTCAGAGTGACCGTTCTTCAGCTTGGTATGAGGGAAGGCTTCCTTCTGGTTACAGGTTCAGGATTACTGATGGTCTGGGGGAACGCTCCTCCTTGATGGTCAGTGTGGTCTCTGGCTTCCAGGGAGAAGAGCGGATATTTGCGTCGTTCATGTTTGTGATGAGAGTGGGGTGGGCATGACCGTCATCTGCTCTGTTCCCAGGACAGACCCAGGAGAGCATTCAACGTTTTGAGCAGCAGGCAGGGCTGAGAGGTTCCGGCTACACACCCCACAGGGGCCTCACCACCGAGGAGACCAAGTACCTTCGAGTAGCAGAAGCATTCCACGTAAGCTTGTTTCTTCAGGAGCTTTCCAAACACAAAGCCCTCGTTAGTCATAGGCTGAGACGTGGCTGTGGTTTAGAAGTTGCCAGCTCAGCTCGTTGGGGTTGTGCAGAGTGATGGACGAGATCTGGGAAGCGGCTTAGAGCCGCTTCAGCCCCACCTGTGGGGGTCCTTCCTGGCTCGAAGCCCTGGAGCGCTCAGGCCTGCAGGTTCTGCTTCTCCGTCTATGCAGTGGGGGTGTCTGGTCAGGAGGGTGAGATGCGCCCCTGCACTTGTGCACATGACGTGAGCACATCACGCACAGTAAAGCCGGTGCCAATCGATCACTTCATGTACCAGAGGGATCGACGGGCAGGGGGGAGAGGAGAATTGGGCATCTCAACAGAGGTGACACTTTAGCTGGAAAGGAGTGTCATGCTCTACGTTTAATTTTTTAAAAATTAAAAGCAAATGTAGAATTGGAATGTTTTTAGCTCTTTTACTTCTAAAATTGGAGTAAATGAAGAATAATTTTTGTTAAGTTTAATGGTGACCAGACAGCTATATGAATAAAATAATTCCAAATGACTTCATTTCAGGGACGACCACTTTATACTTAATAGTGCTTTTTGATTTAGGAATCACTCACATTCACTTCGTCTTTGTATTAATCCTTTAAGGTAGAAACTATTTTCCACGTTTCATAAATGAAGACTGAGGACCAAGGTCATGTATTGAACCAGTCATAGCGCCTGAACTCAAGTCTCCTGGTGCCTTTTCTTGTTGTTTTTGCCCTTCTGTATTCCAAAGTTGTCTGAGAACGTGGCTCCTGAAAGGGTTCAAAGGATCACGATACACGATACCTAGAAGGAGGAATAAGGAGGGTCTGGTGGTCTGTGGGTAGGGACATACGACCTTGTGGACTGTTGCGTTTCGTAATGAGCGTCACAGATGATTTTCGCTGGAAGCTGAGTTTAAAAACCACTGCTGTGGGGCATCAGAGTTGGGTTGGTGGCATTTAAGTTCTCAAACAAGACAAATGCTCCCAGAGAGGGCCACTGTCGCTCTCTGACACTGAGAACTTTCCAGGCTAGGTGTCAGTCAGAATTCCGGTCGAGCAGTTCACCCTGTATAATGGTAGAACTAACTTTGGCCCCGGTCCTGCGTCTTGGCCACACGAGTAGCACAGGTAGATGGCAGAAATGCCGGCTTACACAAATTGACATGTTGAGTGTTTGAGAAAATTCAGTCATGGTCATTTGTTTGGAGCGTGGCTTGAGCTGAGCGTTGGCAGACTAGACATGGAGCATGGAGGCAGCGGGGGAGCCTCGATCGAGAACTGGGAGGTAGATTTGTCTCTCCCCCAGCAGCCTGCTAGTCTGTACATTAGAGGTGGGTTTACATTGCGGAGGGAACCCAAGGTGACGGGTTACGGGCCAGAAAAGGGAGCGAATGGGCAGGCTCCGCAGAAGATGCTGGTAGCTGGTGTCTTGGCTTCGAGAGATTGGCAGTGGCAGGAGACGCAGTGAGGGAAGAGTTCCAGGCCCGACTTAAAAGACCCAGAAGGGCTGCAGCTTGAGTTCTGGCTCTTCCACTTCCTGGACGAGCAAATACAGGAAAATTAAAATCTCTAGTGTGGTGTTTTAGTATAGAGATGTTTGAGGAATGTTGTAGAATGAATACTTTTTTTTGAAAGATGGAATTCTATCTAGTATGGCAGAATCAAAGGAATATCTGTTCTCTAGTCCAAAATTATTCCACCTGTTAATGTTTTCCTTTTGCCCAAAGTTGGTGTGAAGCAGGTTGTTGATACCCAAACCTAGCTGTTGTGCATGGCCTTGGAGTTTTAAAAAGTCTCTCTTACCCATCTGAACAGACACTGAAACTACAGACTGGAGAGATAACGAGAGAGGAGAAGCTGTCGGCCTCAGCCCAGTCCACGCCGAGCAGCAGCCCCCACTCTTCCCCTAAGCAGAAGCCCAGGTGAGCCCTCGCTGTGCCCCTTCCGCGCAGTGTGCTGACAGAAGGCTAGTGCTGCGTATGAAATTGGGACTTAGCCTGTGGTTGCAGAGCAAGAAGGGGGAGGTGACAGTTTCTCATCTTTCGGCGTGAGACACTTCCAGAGGTGTAGGAAGAGGCTATATTAGGATTTGTTTTATTGTTTCTCTGCCAGAGGCTGGTTCTCTTCTGGCTCGTCCACAGCCTTACCTGGCCCTCATTTTAGCACCATGGATTCTGGAAGCGGAGATAAAGACAGAAACTCGGCAGATAGGTGGAGCCTCTTTGGACCAAGGACCCTGCAGAAGTCTGATTCAGGTAAGGCAGCTCCTTCAGAAGAGAACACGGTGTGGCAGGCGTCTGACCGTGTGTCTCGGGAGCTGCCTACTGATTTTGAAATCGTTTGCTCTGGTTTGCTTCTGTAGGAGGCTTTGCCACCCAGGCCTACAAAGGAGCCCAGAAGCCTTCTCCAATGGAACTGATCCGTGCACAGGCCACCCGAATGGCCGAAGGTCCATCAACCTTCCAGCCACCCAAGATGGACCTCCCAGTGATTGAAGGGAAGAAACAACCGCCACGGACCCATAATCTCAAACCCCGTGACTTGAATGTGCTCACACCCACCGGCTTCTAGAGCTTTCTCTTCCAGGGACTCTGGATCAGTGGCTGTCTTGCACCCGCTTCCCTTTCACCTTGGCTCTGACATAGGAAAGGTTTTGGTTTTCTTTTTGTTGTTTTGTTTTTTTCAAAACCTCTTAATCCGAGGCTAGAGATGGAGACATAATTGGTTTTTGAGAAACATTAGTGCAAAACTTGTCCTTGTGGAAGAAGCCATTGTGTATTGCTTTAGTTCAAAGTTAGACTCAATAATCGCAGCAGTGACCTAGGGGCCTCAATACTATTTCGGTGTCATTTAGCCTAGACCAGGTCTGTGATCACTGCTTACTAGGTAACTAGTGTTTGTGTTGTTCCCAGCCGAGGCCACTTGATTCCTTGACCACGTCAGCGTGAGCATGCACAGGTCGCAGACAGAGGTGCTCACTGGCCTGGCCATCCTTGGCCCTCTCAACAGGGCTGTGCTTGCGCGCCAGCCTTGTCAGTTATGGGGACCTGCGACCTGTTTGCCATCTGGGCACGGTTCAAAGCCAGACTTGGCAGGGAGCCGCTTCCTTGCCTCCTGGCACTGCCTCCAGGCCTGCTGCGGGAGCAGTCACGGGTCAGAGCAAACAAGCCCTGGTATCCTCTGTTGCACTTTTAAAGTGAGGTTTATTTAACTCCAGTTTGGTTGAAAACTTTCTAAGGCAGAAAATTCAGCCTGCTGGTTTGATCTCCACAAATGGATGTTAAGCTCTTTTACACAGAAGGTGGGAACGATGCTAGTGATCGTCTTGAGGTTCGTGTGAGTGAAGCCTGTGTTTCTCGATCTGATTTCCTTGTTCGGGCCTGAGAGGTGGGAGGAGGAGAAAACTTCTATATGCAATCTTTGCCCCCAAATGAGCCTCACACCTGTATACACACATCGCTTCCGGAGGAAAGGCACCGGGGGACGCACCTGTCCTCTCCTCCCTGTGGACGTGCTCAGTCATTGTCACGAATAGTCTCAAGTCCCCTGTTTGTGCTTTGGACAGGATCGTGTCTGCATAGTGGAGCTGGCCTTTCCATAGGGAGGCCTGCAGCCTCCAAGGATCAGAACAATTAATTTATTTGTCTTCTGTGATGCTGGTATCTCTTACTTATTTTGACAATAAAAATCCATACCACTTTCTCAAATGTGGGTGGCTGTTTTCTTTGTCCTGTTAAGAGTAGTTACTCCATTCTGCTACTCAGTCACGGAGCCTAAGCATGGGAAACTTGATATTTTGAGAAACCATTGCCTTTTTATTATCTCCTTTTAACATCATATTTTTTGTAACGTACTCATCCTTTTGTTGCTAACCCGCCCCCCACCCCACCCCCATTACATTAAATCTTAATACACTGGCCACAAAGTCCAAGTTCATAGGCAATATTAACAGGTCTAATATTGATGTTTATGTTCCATTAGGGAGAAATGAATACATCTTTCTCTTTTGAAACAGGTCATCAATACCTTGAGTAACAACATTGACGTCTAGAATTTGTTCCGCAGGGGGATTCTTTTTTCACATCTTGAATGGAAATGTTAAACATAAGCGCATACAGTAGTACCTGTTTCAAAAAAAGTATAAATAATTTATTTAAAAAATCTATACACCTTGTGTCCTTAAGCCATGTTTGAGAATGGGCTAGGATAGGATTATAAAAAGAAAGACGTTTACTAAAGAGAAAGTGGGAACCTACAGATACAGAAGCTAGGTTTGGTCCTCGACGAGCTCTAACTCCTTTTTATGCTTGTAGGACTTCCAGGGAGTTGCAGCTAGTTCAGGAGGCATTCTTGGTGTTCAGTGCGTAGAAGGACCTCAGGGGCTGCTCCAGTTCTCCGGGGGGCGGCTCTGCGTCGGGGTTCAAGCCCGCGGCATAGAAGAGCAGGAGCTTCAGCAAGTGTACTTTGTCTTGGAGCTGGGGGACGAGCGGCTCCCCCAGCATCTGGACCAGGCGGCTGCGGAAGGCCTCGATCTGCTTCTCCACATCCACGACGGTGATGTCGTCGCCTTGCTGCGGCTTGGGCTTAATCCTTTTGATGATCAAGTCTTTGCGATCGATCACCGAGCTCCGTAAGTGCTCTGCAAGAGGGAGAGGGTCAGTGGGGCTGCCCTGAACGGCGTTATTCCTTTAGGACTTACGATGAAGCCCTGCTTTAGGAGGTAGGGTCTGGGCAAAGGCTTGTTGACTAGTTACTGGGATACAAGTGAAAGGCCACGCGAGGCCTGTGGTAACTCCATTTCCAAAAGGTCCTTTTGTTCTTGGTTCTCTCTGGTCCTCAAATTCTTCATGTTAAAAAAAAAAAATCATATTCCATTTGTTTTTTCCCTTTGTTGAGTTAAATAGTGAATCTATATTAAACAATGAAACTATTTAAAATTAATATAACTACTTGAAAAATATTCAGGTGAATTTTGAATATCTTCAGGGAGATTTCCTAAGTGTGAAAGAATTACAAAGAAATATTGAACTTTTACTTACTAAGTTCGTTGGTTTTGGAGTAATAATTCTGTTTATAAGGAACCATTTTGTATATATTGTCAGAGAGTCCAAATGAGTAAATATATTTGTTGTTCAGAACAAGGGATCTCATTATGGGAGAGATTCAGTTATGGACTAGGAAGAGAGGGAGAATCCTGTGGGAGTGGAAACTGAGACATCAGTATGAACTTGTATTTTGTTTTTAATTAGATGTTATTAGCTCTGTTGTCAGAAGGGGCCTAGAAGCAGACATTCCAGTAGCAACCAGCATACTTAGCCCCCAGACCTGGGTTTCTAATACTGTTCCCCACTCCCCGCTAAGAAAGCAGAATCTGTTTTGGAGTAAAGGCTGATTCTAGGACCATTGCAAGGAAATTACAAGGTGAACCAAGGACGTCTTTACAGGGAAGTAAGGGAATGCTTAAAAACGGATGGGGACGTGTCAAAAGGACAAAGAATCCAGTTTGAAAGGGGCTCCTGTTGGCTACATTTTGGACATTGTGATCATAAAAATGACAAAAATGAATTATAACACACTGAATTTTAAAAAGTCTCAAGTTCATAGTTGAAAAAAGGAGGAAGAAGGGAAAGGTCCTTTTTTCCAGAAGAAGGCCCGTTAAATGTAGAAGGAATGTATAAGTAGAAAGTAACCCCTTTTCAGTCTACAATGATCAATTCAGGTAAGAACTCTTACTAGAGGTTAAAACCATTGAGTGAAACAAGATACTCCTTGAACAAGATACTCAGTCTCAAAAGTTCTCCCCTCCGGATTACTTAGTGTGTTTCCCCGAAAATAAGACCGGGTCTTACATTAATTTTTGCTCCAAAAGATGCATTAGGGCTTATGTTCAGGGGATGTCATCCTGTAAAATCATGCTAGGGCTTATTTTTGGGTAAACATAGTATAATAACAAAGCACAATGGAGAAATCTGATAGACACGACCTTAGTCAAGTGGTCAAACTTAACATCACCAATAATGGGACATCATACACTGTGGAAGGAGGGTACATCTTCACCTACTCGGTGGCCTTGCTGATAGGATTTAACATGAACCTGATCACAAGGAAATAATTAGACAACCCTAATTATGGACATTTTGTGACATAACTGGCCTGGACTCTTCAAAAATGTCTGTGTTATGAATGAGAAGTAAAGGCTGGGAGCTGTGTTAGATCAAAGGAGACCAAAGAGTTAACAACCAAGTACAATGCATGATAATTGACTGAATCCTGGTTCAAAACAAAACCAGCCAGGTAGAAAGGATATTGGGCCGTATGAGATGATCAAGGAAAATGTTTTGAGTGTGATAATGAACAATGGTATGTAGTAGAAGACCCTTGTTCTCAGGCTGAAGTATTTAAGCATGAAAGACTGGGATAGCACAGTGTGCTCTCAGCTGGTTCAGAAAATAAAGGGGGGTGGTAAGAAAAGTATCCAGACGGATCAGAGATAGACCAAATGGGGCACAATGTTAACAGCTGGGAAGTCAACACAAAGGGCATATGGCTGTTCATTGTACTCCTCGTTCAACTTTTCTGTAGGTCCAAACTGTAAATATTGGGGGGAAGTAAAAAGTTATAAGGGTCTGTCATTCCAAATCTAGAGACCAGCCCTCGTAAGGGTCTGGAAGTGTGTGGAGTTGAGGCCAAGGAGCATGAGGTCACATACAAGAAATAAGTGGAAAGAGGATGGGATGGCTCCCAAGGGACTGCACAGAGACCATTTCTCAGTGTCCTCATTTAATGGCGCTTCGTCAGTGGGTCATTACGACTGAACTATACAGTGTCCAAAATTTGCGAAACAGAATAAACTTATTTTTAAGCAGTGTATTTGGTTACATTTTCAAATAATATGCTCAATGTGTTTTTCCTCAACCTTTAGATATCTTTTCAGGTAAACTCCCTCAAAATTCATAGCAATCGATCTAACGCTAATCTGAAAAAAAGTACAATAAATACACTACAGTGTCCAAAAAGTCTGGAAACAGGAAGCAAAGCTGCCTTGAGATGCCATTACAGGGCCCTTTCAACATTCAATCAACAAACTTTTACAGTGAGCACCTACTATGTACCTGGCACTGACTAGACTTGGCATACAGTGGAATCAGAGACGGGCCCAGCCCTCATGAACTGACATTCTCATCACAGGAAGCCGGACAGGAAACAAGGCAACAAAACCATTATAGATTTGGTGAGTGCAATCAAAAAAGTTAGATGCTGTGATAACAGTAACATTGGGGAGATGAGGGAAGCAGCCTCATCTCCCCAATGTTATCCATCAGGAGGGGCCTTGTGGCTGAGTCGGGCAGGATTAGAAGGGCAGCCATGCAAAGGTTTGGGGAGAAGCAGTCAGGCAGGGAGAACAGCAAGTGAGGGGAGGGGAGGCTAGGCCCCAGATCAGAGGGGAGGCGATCCGGAGTTTCTGGGAAGGGGTTCTATTTCACTGCCACCAGTGGAGAATGGTCACAGGGACAAAAGCCTTTTAGTAGAATTTGATTTTCTTAAACAAGGCATGTGCTACTCTGAAAGATAGAAAAATGATTTTGAAAAAACGGAATTGGCTGAATAGTGGGGTAGGGAAGACGGGGCAGGGGCAAGAAGAACTTGCAGTTTGTTAAAAAAACACAGGAGGGCGGCTGGTTAGCTCAGTTGGTCAGAGCACGTTGCTACTAACACCAAGGTTGCCGGTTCCATCCCTGCATGGGCCACTTTGAGCTGCACCCTCCTTAAAAAAATAAAAGAATACAGGAAATTCAAAGAAACAAATGTCGGCAGTGCCCATCAAAGCACTGTCCAAGGGGGAGGAAGTCTTGGCCAGTGAACTTGAGATACCTGGTCCAGCTGGCAGGCAAGGCCTTGAACTTGATGCTTCAGTAGGGACAAGAATTGTTACAGCAGAGGTGGTTGTGGTAACTGAGGTGATTGATCAAAAGGGTTTAGCACAATGCCTGGCTCAAGATATTTTGGCTGTAGTTCCTGGATCAATACCACGGTTAGCTGTTAGCACTGTATCATCATCATCGTCACTGTAGGAATCTCCACCCTAAGTCACACCGAGCCCTTTATCTTCCCTGCAGACCTTTTCCTCCATTTATCTGCATCTCAGTTATGGCAGAACCCTGGGCGTCATCCTTCGGCCTCCATCACCCATGTCCTCAGACTGACCTTGACAGTGCGCTGTCCCCACTGCACAACCCACCCCCATGGCGCCATTCCCCTTCCCCGACCTCTCTGGTCCCCCCTCAAACCATTCACCACATATCAGAGAGAGCAGCCTGACTCTAAACCACTTGGATGGTTTCTCTTCACTCTTGGAATCAAGTTGAAATTCCTTAACCCGGCCCAGAGGCCTCGCGTCCCAGCCTTGGCACTCTTCCATCTCGTCCCCATCTGTTCTCTTGCTCAGTACGTCCCGATCCTACTGGCTTGTTCTGTGCTCCTTGGACTTGCTGAGCAACTTCCTGCCTCGAGGCCCTTGGACCTGCTGTTCTTTTCTTTCTGGAAAACGCTGCCCTCCCTATTTGCCTGGCTAACCCCAGTACTTCATATCTCAGCTGAAGTGCCACTTTTTCAGACCCTTCCCGGTCCCTCCAGCAGTCGAGGAGTAGGGCCTCCTATTCTGTGCACTTGTACTGTCCTTCACAGCGTTTATTTTAACAGTGATTATGTGACTTGTGGATTATTTGTTTAGGGTTAATCTCCACTAGACGAGAAGCGCTGTGAGGGCAGGGGCCACGTTGGTCTCACTGACGTTTCCTCAATGAGCCAGGCCCAGGGAAGGCATTCGGTAAATATTTGTTGCCTGGATAAATGTACAAAGTGAGCTGATCTTGCGAGCGCCTGCTTTTCTCCTCTTTGTGGACAGGGCTCTTTGCAGGAAGGCTGTGTGTGACTCCTCGGAATAAACTAGTGTAGGACTTCTGTGGGCTCCCCCGTCGGAGCTGTATGCACGGTGGGGTTCAGGTAAGGCATGCCGTTTGTTCCTTTAAAAAGTGTATGTTTAAATTCCTAGAATTCATAGTTTGAAAGTGTGAGGCTGTAGCTATTCACAAGCATCAGGAAAACTCATGGCACATGGCAAACATGTAATTTTGCTGAGGCTCCAACTTGAGCCTCACGGCCATGAAACAGTGTGCAGGTGGCTGTTAGCCAGAGGACGTGAGCTCAGCGTCTCGGTGGGGCTGCTCTGCCCTCTGGGGAAAGGTGGAGGCTCAGGATCGACTTCTCCCCGAGGTCAAGAGTCTGTACAAAAGTAATTTAACCACGTATAGAGAGTTTGGAAAATGGAAATTCCTTAGAATCTCACCTTCTGATCTCAACCAGTGATTTCCTAGAAAAGTAATTCCTTCTAGTGTGTTTTAATTGCACACAGACTTTGGCAACAGACATAAGTTTGAATCCTAGCTCTGCATTTACTTTTTTTTCAACCTTTGTTTTCCCATCCGTAAAAGGAGATGGCACTCACATTCACAAGGGCATCGGATGCTATAAGCCAGTGTATGTGAATTTACGTAGTCTTCCTTCCTCTCTCCCTCTCTTCCCTTCTCCCCAACCTCTTCCCTTCTTCTCCCACCCATGGAGCTGGACAACTCAGGCTGACCTCAGAATGCCCCAAACCGCGTCCTCAGACCACTTGAAAAGGCAGATGACTAAGGAGCCCTCACAGTGACATGCCCACTGACCATTTCAGGGTACCATTCCGCTGTGTTCTCTGTAGGACACTTTTCAAACTGCTGGTTCTAAATATTTTTTTCTCCTTTTAACTCTTGGTCTCCAAAGCGACTGGAGAGGATGCCAAGGATAAAACAGTGTTGGAACACAGCCCATGTGTTCAATGTACTGGTCTGAGGCCTTCCTCACCCTTGTTCGAAGCATAAGAATATTCTGTAACAAAACCAGACCCCATGTCCGTGTTAGGTCACTACTGCCCATGACCCAGGTGTATTCCTTGGGAAGCAAAACAGAAATGAGCAAGAAGTGTTAAAGGTGAACTTTAAAAACAAGCTGCTTTAATATTCAACTTTGTGCTAGAGATCCAAAAGGAACAATTACATAAGCCTCAGTGAAGCTAAGGACACGAGGAATTTGCCTTTGGGGCTTTGTCCTAAGACGTGTATGTACCGTTCTGTGAGCGTGCTAAAAATGCACAAACAGTACAACCACATAATTGTGGCCTTGACGATGCACTCTGTTCAGTTTTAGTTATAAGAACCTGAAAGGGGAAGACCCTCATGGCCTGCTCCTGGCTCGGCAGACAGGCCCGCTGAGATTCACTCGCATTGAATGAGCGCTGACTACTTTTTTCTCACGCCCTTTGCAGCCAGCCTTGGCAGGGTAAATATGACCATCCCCCTTCAACAGAAGGAAGAAACTAAGGTCTAGGGACATAGAGTTAGCTGCCCAACGCAGAGCTAAGTGCTGAGGTTGGAATTTAAGCCGTGACATTCTGTCTTAAATCCAGTGTTTTTTTGAAAGTTCCCCACAGCAGCTCCCCCAGTTGTAGGCCTGAGAGGGTGTAAGGGCTGTGTGACCTTCCCAAGTGCCATTACGGAGCTAAAATCCATCCCAGCGTGATCACGCCAGGTAAATGCTGTGTCCGTACTTTCTCCCTTTGTTTGAGAAGAAGTTGCAGACACTGTGGCCCGCTATCCCTCAGTACTTCCGTGTGGGTTTCCTAAGATCAATAACATTTACTTTCATAAGCCAGGACAATTATCAAAAATAGGAAATTTAATAGTAATACAATTTTATTATCTAATCGATGTAAATTTCACCAGTTATCCCAATAATGTACTTTGTAGTTTTTTTCCCATTCGGGATCCCATATAGGGTCATGTTTTTCATTTAGTATTCGTGTGCTTTTGTTTTTGTCTTTTTTTAATGGGGAACAGTTCCTCTGTCCTCCTTTGTTTTTAAGAAATTGGTACTTTCGAAGAGTACAGGCCAGTTATCTGTGAAAGGTCCCTCCAGATGAGTTTGTCTGATCTTCCTGTGATTAGATTTAGGTCATGGATTTCTGGTAAAAACACTACAGAAGCGATGAGGTGCCCTTCTCAGGGCGTCACTCAAGAGGAATGCCAGTTTTCTTCCCTCTAAAGTTAGTTTCTCCTTTTGTAATTAACAATTGCATCAGCTTCCCAAGAGCCTCATTAATCCTGGACCAATAAATCCTCCTCACTTGGAGCGGCTGTCGCACCACTACCCTGGTCGGTATTCCTCTCCCGAGTGTGAATCAGCCTCGCTCTTCCAGCCCCTATTGCCCACTGGCTTCGCTGTGGTCTCGGCAGAGCCGTGCTGACAGACTGTAGGGCGTCGCACACCTGTAAGATGTGCACGTCCCCCTTGCCACTGGTCTGCTCTGTGTTGGCGTCATCCTGACAGGTGTTGGCAGTGTCGTCAGCAGCAATCGACCCACCAAAGACACTGCAGTGATGGCCCGGATAAGATGCCAGGCAGGACTCATCAGGTTGTCACTGAACACTTCCCAGTTATGGTGACTCGTGCTTATCTACACAGCCTACCGCCGTGAGGACCAGTGTGTCATCTGCCATAACGGAAATGTGGGACTTCTTGTTTCTAGCTGTGCCACTGCTTGTTCCTTATCGGTACAACCAAGGAACAAGCTTTTCGTGAGCTGACAAGTTGGAATCCCCTGTGCACCGTTCATGCATAGTAATGTCCACCAGCAGACTCCCGCACCATCTTTGTGAACAGATGCTCCTTACCTCTTAAAACATGCTGATAACTGGATAACAGAAACTGCAGGTGCTCAACCAGCTCGTCCCACGTCTGCCACTGGCTTTTATCTGACTGCGGAGACAGTGAGAGCACTCAGTAATCAATGGCCTCCTCGGCGACAGGTTTTGTAGTTTGCATGTAGTTTTGTACGTTTACATTACCCTCAAGCATTAGGGGAAAGGTTCGAGGCAGGGAAACACGTACCTGACACTTGAGCAGTGACGTGGAATTGTTCAGAAAATAGAGGGTCTGGGCCAGAGACAAGGGCAGGCGGGTGGGCGTCTCGCAGCTGTGCAGGAAGATGATCTCCAGCACTTTGCAGCGCAGCAGGTGGCTCTCCATGGTGGTGAAGAACATCTCTCTGTGGGGAGAAGGCGCTGCCCGTCACAGCCAGCATTGCAGGGACGCGTGCCACCATTCCCCCTGAAGGCGCCCGCCTGTGCCCCAGGACAGCGACGGCTAAGAAAGGGTATGGTGCACGCCCCCAAAACCACAGCGCTTGTGGACAGGGCCGAAATGAGTTTGTTCACAAATTTACAAGTGCCAGGAGCGGGGACAGTGTCTGACATTTGGACGAGACATGTTTAGGACACATTAAAAAGAATGACTTCGTACCGTGATTAGGAATTAATGCCGAGAATAAATATGTCCGCACACCCACGCTGTGCCAGCTACTGTGTGGCACAGCAAAGACTAGGAGGATGAATAACAGCACTGGTCTCGAACAGCTGGCAGCTGAACAGGGCGAGAGGGACACAACCAGGGTCAGCACAGGGCAGGCCTGGTGCACAGGTGCGTGAGGTGCTGTGGTCCCAGAGACACAGGAAGACTGCAGGCAACCGGGAGCAGCCTTCTCAGCGAGGAGCATCAGAGACGGCTCCAGGCAGGACGCATCTCAACAGAGGGAAGAACGGGGGGCAAAACCAAAGCAGTAAGAACTACACAGCTGTGGCCCTGCAGCTTCTTACATTTCAAGTCTAGGACTTGAGAGTCCCAAAGGGACGCTTGCCCTTGGCTGTGGCGCCCTGCCCCGGGCAGTGCTCGACCAGCAGGGACGGGTTGGAGCCTGTTCAGAGGCCTAGAGCAGGAGGGCTACACAACGGGAGCGGCGCTTCAGGAGGGCGAATGGAGCGCGTTGTTCTAAAAGGGATGTCAGCTTCCAAAAGAAAAAAAATTATGACTCTCCGATGCACAGTGTGCTTCCCTGGGCTGCCTGAAGGATTTGGCTGCAGGTTTGGAGTGGTCCTGGCCAGGTCTGCTCGCCAGAGCAGTGCTGGGAAGCACACGCTCCAGAGCGCAGGAGCGGCAGCACGAGGAGCAGCCGGGCTGCCCGTCAGCCGGCAGCAGAGCTGCCCCACGTCCAAGGGCCCTTCCTCCTACTCGTCCTGCCCCTTTGCAATTCTGCAACATCTGGAAAAAGGGGGCTCTTGCACCACTGCCATTTATAAAAATGATAAGTAACAAAGTATTCTTTTTTTTTTTCCTTTCCCTGTGTTTTTCTACTAGGCACATACGTTATTTGTGTAAAAGCGAAATTTAAAAAGCAGAATGAGTATTTTTTAAAACTGCTTTTTACTATTCAAATTTTTTAAAAAGTCTACAATATTTGTGAAAAATCCGTTTTACCTCTTTAATGTTTAAAAAATCATTCTCAATATCCTCTCTGAAAAATTTTCTTTTTTAACACAAAGAACTCCAAATGATTATAGTTGAAAGATAGTCCCTAAATTCTTTTAAAGTCTAATTTCTGCCCTGATTACTCTCACAAGACAGTTTTCCTATTCAATAGCCTTTTATTTCAAACTGTATTTTCTCTTCCAATTTTTATTCCAGGGCCTGTATGTGTCCTTGTTTTATACTCTACAGATGGCAAACTCAGAGCTATACAGAGGACAAGATGGTCATTTTAATGTATTGGACATAGTAGGAAATGGAGGTACAATTGTCTATAGCAATTTAAATTTAAATTTTAAAAACAAGACAGAGGAAGGCTAATATCCAGATTCAATCTTAACAGAGTAGCAGGTATTGGATTTACCCTCCTGTCAGACAATTCTAAAATGACAAAATACATGGAATAACTTTCCAGGTATTGGACTAGCTGCTATAAAGGACTGTTGTTCTCGAGAGAAGGGAAACAAAGGTGCTCAACCCTACATTTACCCCAGATCTCTTGCTGGGGATACTTTCTAAGACAGAGGAAAGTGTGGGTCCCAAACAGAAAGCAGTGGGCTTGTGGGGCAGAGGAAGGAGAAATTGGAGTTCAGGACGTCTGAGGTGGGTGCTATTTGCATCAGAGAAGAGGGAGCTCAAGAAATGTGTGTAAGGGGCCCCCTTGGCACAGGTGCAGGGAGAAACTCCAAAAGTCTAAGAGAACAGCCACTGGGGGGAGGGGCTGTGGCTGAGTGGGGATTCTGGAGCTTTCCCACTACTGAGAGACCCTGGGGCTTCAATAAGCTAGAGTGAAGAGGCCTCACTGAACACCTTGGGCCGTCAGCTGAGACCCCAGAAGGACTAAGCCTGAAGGCTTGAGCCCTTTAATGAGGGCTGCTTTAGAACCACCCTTACAAATCCTAGAAACAAGCCTCAATAAGAGAAAGTTACTCTGCCAGCAAATCGAATGCCTGTGAGAATAAAGCTCAATACCCTTTAAAAGAAGACAGCAAATTTCAGACTCAACGATGCAGGCATTCACAGTGTCCAGCACACAATAAAAAATGATTAGACAAGGAAAACGCAGGAAAATGTGATCCATACCCAGGAGCAAAATGTCCAGGAAAACAGACTAACAGGTGACACAGGACTTTAGAACAGCTATTATAAATAGGTTCAAGGTTAACCAACCAACCAACCAACCAAGATGTACATAATGAGTGACTAGATGGGGACTGTCAGCAAAGAGAAATGGCAACTATAAAAACTGCAACACCAAATGCAGGCCAGAATGCAGAGGGACCTCATCACTCATGTATTGCTGGTGGGAATGTAAAATGGTACAGACAGTTGGGGAAAGAGTTCGGAAGTTTCTGCAAAAGCTAAACAGGTAACTATCATATGACACAAACTCACACCCTTTGGCATTTATTCCAGAGAAATGACGACTAATGTTCACATGAAGATTTGTATGTGAATGTTTATAGCAGCTTTATTCACAACAGCCCCAAACTGGGAACAATACAGATCTCCTTCAGTGGGTAAATGGTTAAAAGAAATCCACAGTACACCCGTACCATGGAATACTATTCAGCAATAAAAAGGAATGAACTACTGACAGAACAACCTGAATGACTCCGGTGAAAAAAGCCAATCCAAAAAGGTTACATACTGTATGATTCCATTTATACAAAATTCACTTAATGGTCAAAGACTGAATGTTTCCCCGCTAAGATCTGGAACAAGGCAAGGCTGTCTCTCATCCCTTCTCCAACATTTTACTGGAGGTACAGCCTCATGTAATAAGGCAAGACGAAGCAGCAAAAGCATACAGATTGGAAAGGAAGATGTTAAACTATTTTATTTGCAGACAATATGACTGTGTGTGTAGAAAATCCTAAGGAAACCACAAAAACATTCCTATTAGAATGAACTTAACGAGGTTGCAGGATGTCTATATACTATCCATGAGCTACTAGAAAATGACAGGTCACACGGGTGTGTGCGTTTGTCAAAACTCATGGAATGATACTTATGTAAATTAGTTTATATGATTTAATTGTGTGTCAATTATACCTAAACTTTAAAAAATTAAGATAAACCAAGGTAAAGGCCATATTAAGTATCTCCTAGTATAATTTGGGTGGTTGCCAATTTGCCCCTTCTGAGAGAGTTTTAAAGTAGGGCCAGGTTTTATTTAAATTGTTTTTGTCTCTGTTGAGTCTGAATTTGTTTATATTTACCCATTCCTTAGATTTCTCATCTCAGCAGAATCTGGGCTTCAATGAATGACTTAGGTAGGAGAGTTGGACTCAGATGAAGCAGTCCTGAAACAGTGGCAGCACAAGCGTGGCATCTGTGCACACTTCCTCTGACTGACCACTGTACCCTTCAGCCTCCTTTGAACCGTGAACGTGAGAGTAAGCAGTCCTGGGTTTAAATTTGGATTCTGAATCTGATTAGCTCTGTAACCCTGGGCTAGTTAGTTCACTACTTTGAGTATTTTTCTCGTTCATTAAATAGGAATAATGTTATAAAGTTTCACGGAACTCTGAGATATCATAGGGACCCAGTAAGTGCTTGCCTTAATCGTAGCGGGGCATTTTAATTATTTCTTCATTACAGTACGATTTGGTATGACATTTTCTTTAAATAGAGGAACGAGAGCTGTACCAGAATAGTCTTGGCTGCCAACTGGGAGCTTCGGGGATGAGGATGAGAGGCAAGGAGCCAACAGATAATTTTCCCAGGGGTCACCCCTGTACAATGGCTCTCTCATAGTTACTTCCTGTACCAGCAAGTGTTCATGAATTCATATTCATTCCAGTTTATTTTTCTTCCTTTGGATTCTACAGTTACTGGTTCAAAGAAGGAATCATTAGTTCTAGCCAAGAACTCTATTTCTCTATCTTCTAATGGAATGCTTTACAAATTCACCCTTAAAAGAACTGAATTTCTTATTCTTACTATCGGGTCCAGGTCCACACACTTACTATAGGTCCAACCCTATTCATTCTTGGGTCACCTCTTCTCCCCCTAATATCAGAAATGCCTGTTTCATTCATCCCTCAAGCCTTCAGTGAACAGTTACGCCAGGCTCTATGGCTGAGGGTCAGGGAAGAGGGTCACGCTAAACAGCTGAATCTTGAAGGATGAGTGAAGTTGTAAGCCAGAGGGACAAAGTAGGAAACGTCAGGCTCCATTTAAGGTATCCTACCTCTTCCCAAAAAGTTATGCCTTAGTTGCAAATAATAATAAGTTGAGAACGGCTTTCTTCCACCCACTATCCAAGAGCTATCCCTCCACCTCTTTTCCACCTCAATTTATTACGTGGAATTTTCTTTTGAAGTTATGTACCCAGAATATAAAGCGTAAACACAACTAAGACTCACCTCTGACTCCTCTCAGGAATGTCCAGCACAAACCCAAACATCATCTCAGCGATTTTATTGGAGCTGCAGGTGGGGGTCCGGTCTACCTCCACGGCGATGGACAGCATTCTCTGCAGCTGGCAGACAATCCTGAGTCCAGAACACAGAGCCCAAGTGAGCAGGAGGCCCAGCCAGGAGCCACCCTGCTGGCCGGAGGAGGCCCCCACAGACTACAGGGTCTTGTGAAGCACACACTAGGTCAGGGAGAACTACTCAAGCCATCAGCATGCTTGGAGTTAGCAATGTCACCTACCTGAATCCCTTTGCCAGATCATACTATCTGAACCTCTCAGAACCTGGGGTGAGCTGCAAAAGCAAGCTGCTTTTAAATTCAAAAATAGAAACATACAACCTTAAGGATCTAGAGAACTGTAAGGATCAGCTAACCTACAACTTCTCAATTTTACAGATGAAGAAACAGGTCCAGAATGACTAACAATTACTTGAATTTCTTTGATCCGGGGAAAAGAGATATTTACCATAGAGTTTTCTCCTGTTACTGGTTCCTTTGCACTAATCGTTTACTAAGACTCGTCTCAGAACGTCAGCTGGTGGAACGTGACCCTCTCGCCCATCAGACCACACGAGGCTGACGTGGCAGAAGGAATCCGGGCAACCCCTCAGAAAGGTGAGCCTGGCCTGAAGCTGCCTTTTATAACACGCAGTATTATTTGTGAGGGAAGAAAGGGCTCTGTTTTCAGAAAATGTGCAGCCGGTGACACAATAGGTAGACCAGGGGTTTTGGCATCCATTCTGGGTCTGCAATGACAAGCTGTTCAACTTCTGGCAAATTACTGACACTACCTATTTCATAAAGTTGTGAGTGTTCTGTAAGATACATGGCAGACGGGCACTCATGGTGACTGGTAGCGCCTGTCGTTGTTAAGACAATAATAAATCAACTGTTAGAGGGCCCTATTTTTATTACTACTATTTATTTATAGTAAATTTACTGTTATTGTTTTTTATATGAGATCAGCTTCCATTGAAGGAACAGTGTCTGCCTCTCTTGGATCTCCCAATCTGCCCAAGTAAATGCTTCATTGTCCTAAAACATTCTCCTTATAGATACAAGATTGTCTACTAAATTAGTTAAAACCCATAGGTCTTATATGAAAATCAGCTTGGTGCACCTAGATTACACTATAGCATTGCGAACTTAGGGATAAATGTCAAATATGTGGCTTTTAGCAGTATGACTGACGTGGAGTAAGGGGTGACTCATGCAAAGGTAGCTCCAGCCCCTAAAATCCTGGCATCTCTCAAAAAATGCCAGGACAACCCTCAACCCCATAAAAGAAATGCCAGGAATTTCTTTCCAGTGCAGTCTGAGGTCACGGGACCTGCCTGGTCTGAGCCATTGCTGTCATAACGTGTTGGAACGTGCAGGTTGAACTGCCATTCTAATCCCAGACTGGAGGAGACAGACACAGGTCCTTGCAGACCAGACGCTGCAGGAACACCCACTACCCATGGCTCCTTGTCTTCTGTCAGTGGCTAGCTGAAGGGGTGAGGGGCTGTAACCCTCTGTTGACTCTTGGAACCCGGAGAGGGAGGGTCGTGTCCCTCTTTTGGTTCCACTTTAGCTTTGTAAATTTGTGTGCCCTTAGTGAAGTCCTAGCCATCTAGGGGGAAAACGTCTGCTCTTGTCCTACCTTTGGAAT
Source organism: Rhinolophus sinicus (assembly GCF_036562045.2). Classification (NCBI taxonomy): domain Eukaryota; kingdom Metazoa; phylum Chordata; class Mammalia; order Chiroptera; family Rhinolophidae; genus Rhinolophus; species Rhinolophus sinicus. Next base: position 106,921,037 of record NC_133759.1, on the reverse strand, counting down.
TAGAAATTGAGCCTAATCATTCTGTTACAAGGGCTTGTTAATTTGGGGGCAACTGCTCTTAGGGAGTGGTTGTTCTCTACAACGGTAAGTCCCAACAGCCCCAGGAAAGACAGCTTCCGCCTGCCCCTTACAGCTGAGTGGTGTTCTTTGCCAGGTTAGGCTGGGGACAAGGGTGGCTACTGCTGGCCTTCAGGATTCCTGTTCGTGAAGAGGTCTGGCTCCCATTTGGGGGCTGAGTTAATCCGTCCTCAGTTACCACTTTGACCAACCACTTGATCACATCCCTGCAATGGAAAAAAGAGAAGGTTAAACGTCTGTTTGATTGTGTGGTGCTCAGAACTGCAGCCTTAACCTGGGTTCCTAGACCCCTAGGTTTCCCCAGTGGCACTCGGAGGGCCCATAGGCTGTTTTCAACATTGAAATAAGTCTAATGGAAACCATACATTTAATTGCAGTAGGGTTACAAAAGCTAATAAAAATATCAGCATTTTTCTTTCAGTTATAATTATTGAAAGGTACCTCCAAGGTCAAATAGTATTATCTGTGGCTTCCTGACCCGGAACATTCCTTGACAAGGTTGTAAGTTGGACTGCATGACCACAGAAGTCCTTGCTAGCTTTCTATGATTAGGTGTCATCGATTAATGCTAATAACCAAGGTTTAGAGTATGTACAGTAGGAACATACGCAGACGCAATAAAACTACATGAGAAGGAAAGGAAATGATACACATTCAGGATGCTGGTTACTTTGGGTGCAGGAGGGCACGAAAGTGGGCAATGGGGGATGGATGTGTGGTTAGATGTTGGTAATTGTCAAGGTCCCAGCCTTTGATTTGCGGGGTAAGTTAAGAGATGCTGATTACAAAACCAAAAGTAACCAATTAACTAAGTAAATAAGGCAAGTGAGTCATGTTTTAAGGATAATGTTTAATCTAAGTCTATGACTTTGGCAAAGGGATGTATTTTAACGGACTTAGCAGAATGAGAAAGCTGGGTCCTAAGCCCACAGTAGAGAAGAGCAATCTTATGTAAGTCTGTTTATCAACAAAGAGAGGAGAATCTTCAACGAGCTCTGCAAACCGTAGCACAAGGTTTCTCTGACGTACGAGGAGAAGGGGTACGTTAGAATAAGTATGACGGCTTGTACGCTGTTGGAGAAAATATTCGACCCCTGGGTCATCTTCCCCAGCGCTGCAGACTGCAGGCTAACTTGTGGAGCAGTAACACAGGGCTGTGGGCTGGGGCAGCAGGCATGGCTGGAAGGAGGCAAAGGCTCTGCCGCAAACCCGGCACTGAGGGAGCACACGCACGCCGAAGGCAGAGACGCTTTGCCGGCTTCCCCCAGCTGTCCTCCCAAACCTGGCTCCCGGTCCCTGTCCTTCACAGGGAGATAAGAAGGCTTCTGTGGAGAAACCATCCAGCCCAAGAGGAAAGACCTGGAGACATGGGCAAGGTCTTGTCTAAGAAATGGGCAGCCAGTTCCCCCTACAGGGAAGTTCAGAAATGACACGTCCTCCCCTGTGCTCAGACCTTCCGTCAGCTCTTGAGCCTGTCACCCTCAAACGTGGAGAGACAACCAGGGTTTACCAGACACCTATGGAAAGGCTCTAACATGAGAGAAAGTCCAAAAGAGCCCAAACTAACCCACCCCCACACCCCCAAATAAGCAACTTGGAGAAAACAGACATTATGCAGAGAGTAAACAAAAATAAAAGCTACCATTAGTCTCATCAAAGATATGAGAAGATACAGATCCGTGAAAGAAGAAAACAAGAACAGAATACTGTTAATTTTAAAAAGGAATATTTAGAGAAATAAGTAAAAGACCTCTTGGAAATTAAAAACATGATGGCAGAAATGAAAACTCGATTTTCCAGGAATGAGGGACGTGTTTCTAGACTGAAATGGCCCATTGAATGCCCAGCATAGTAGATGAATATAGACCTTCAATAAGCATACTGAGCAAGAAGAGGATTCTATAAACTTCCAGAGATAAAAATCAGGATACATAAAAAGAATCAGTAATCAAAGCTGACGACCTCTTAACAGTGATTCTGGAAGCTAGAAGACAATGGAAAATTTCCTCCAATATTCTGTAGAAAAGTTATTTCTAAGCTAAATACCTATACTCAGTTACCAATGTGTGGGGAGATAAAGAAAGATGTTTTCAGATATACAAGATCTCAAAGATTTCACTTTCCACATCTTGTTCTCTTTTTAAAACCTTATCAGTGAGGTGCAGTTCATACACCACACATTGCACACGGTTGTGTGAGTTTTGATAAATACGTGCATAATCCATGTCACCGCAACCTTAGTCGCATAACCATCCTGTACTGAAGCAAAGACAGCTGGTTTTTGCTCCATCTAGACCAGGTGACTTTTTTTCCACTGGTAAAGCACAAACTGGAGGACTTGGCTTGCATTTCATGTGACTGTCTTGAAACCCAAGAATCACACTGCACAGTGAGAGGCGCATAGCAGGACATGTAGAAATGAGAGCAGCTGATGAGATCGGCTTGAGTGGGATCCTGTCCCCCATCGCCACCCAATCCAGGGCCGATACTCACACAGCAGTTACTCTCATTATTCAAACGAGTTATTTTAAAACTTAAAACCCAATTACGCTACCCTGTGGTCTTAGAGATTCTCTGCTGAATCTCTACCTCTATACTAATTAACATGTAAACTTTACATAAAATGGCACATCTTGGCAAATGGATATGGGCACGCCAACTAAGGGGAAGAAGCTGAGCAACGCTCCAAACACAATGAAATCTATTTTTATCAAAGGTGTTAGAATAGTCAATATCCCACGTTGGCCTGTATCATTGATTCTTAACAAATACACAAGAACATATGGGAACATATAAAAACAAGTGGGAGAATTTCAATAATGCTCTGAAAAAAAGGGATGCTGGTGTACCAGCCTGGTGAGGACCATTTCCAACACAAGCAAGGGTTATAGTTCCAGGAGGATGGAGATCAATCTAAGTTTATAAAGGCCGTGGAAAGTTTTACGAGTTAAGGTTTCTCCTTGAATCTCATGATGTTCAGACAACAGTGAAAGAGACCCAAGGAAGTCGATGGCCTTGAGGGAAAAGCACACAAGCTCTGGGGCCAGCCATATGCTTGGCATTTCAGGACCGTCTAGTGTCAGTGCCGATCCTGTCACACTATCTCGTGACGAGACTCTGTCATCCACCGGATGTTCTCGGGCCCCCTTCCAGCCCCTGCCTCCTGTCCGCTCAGGGCACAGGTGGCTGGTTACCTGACGTTGTGGGGCTGCCTGTCGCAGGACAGCATGGTGCTTGCAATGGATTGCTGCAGGTGCTGTCGCTGCTTCCTCAGTACCTGCTGGAAGTCATCTTCCAGGGTCTGGACGACATAACGCAGAAACAGGAGTCGCCCAGGCAGATTTTGTCCCTGTGGGAGAAGAAATGAGAAGTGGCTATTTCCTGTCCGTCTCCTGGATGACTGAGAAGTGAGCCCCCATAAATACTAAGTCCAAAGGAAGGCCATAAGCCAACACGCGCGTCTGGGCCTAAAACGGACAGTGCAGGCAGCCTAGGTCATTACAAATGAGGGCGGATGGCAATCGTAGAGCCCGGAGGCTCCGGACTGCAGACTTACTGATTTGAAGAGGCAGCCAGAGGCCAGTCGCACTCTCTCACTAACCCTGGCTATCAGTGTCAGAATAAAGCCCAAACTGTGGCTATCAGAATAGGGACAGGAACTGGTTCCTAAGTGACCCTGCTGAGCTGCTAGATCAAGCAGCCAAGATGCCTGCCTCGCTGGTGAACTAGGAATGTGAGCTGATGCATACCTTTACTGCGTAAGCAGGGCTGCGTTGGGTTTTCTGTTACAGGTGAAATGATCCTAACTGATAAAAAGCCCAACTCACACAGGCAGAGCATGAGCTCTGGCGGCACACAGACCTTATTTCTTTGTTTTTGTTTGTTTGTTTAAGTACCTGTCACTTAGCAGGCAGGCCTGCGCAGTTTGGTGGTTTCCCTTTACTGGGAGACAAGTGCCGGGATCCAGGCCCAGGAGCTCAGGCTTTGAAACCTCAAGGAATGAGAAAGCACCAATCTGTGTCTGGGCTCTGTTGGGAACTTTTCGAACACCATCGGGTAGGCATGTTTTCTGGGAACAAACTCATGGAGCAGAGTACGGTTTGGTTGGCAGGAAAAAGAATGACCATTCTAAGGCCCTACCATTTCCTTCCCTTTTTTTGGAGGAGGTGGGGATGGGATGTGTTGCCTTCCAAATATGTCTTTTTCCCTCTAACCTTTATTAATTGATAGGAGTTTTTAAAATTCAAGTACTTGTGCTTGATTTATGATGAAAGAAAGTCTTCCAGGGACACCACTCTCCACAACCCTTTGTCCACATTCTAGCTGCTGTTTCCATGACTACTGTAGATACCCCACGTAAGTCAAACTATACAGTATTTGTCTTTTGTGATTGGCTTATTTCACGTGGGGTAATGTCCTCATCCTGCTGCCATCCATGTTGCAGTGTCAGCGGATTTCCTTCCTATTTAGAGCAGAAATAATATACCCCTGTACGTATATATCAGATTTGTCTCTGCTGTGATATGTCAATGGACACTTGGCTTGCTTCCACCTCTTGGCTGTTGTAAATAATGCTGCTAATGAACAAGGCATGCAAATACCTCTCCAAAGTCCTGCTTTCAATTCTTCTGCATTTATACCCAGAAGGGGGATTGGGATGGATCATATGGTAATTCTACGTTTCATTTTTTGAGGAACCACCATACAGTTTTCCATGGCGGTTGCACCATTTTTCAGTGTTAGCCACAGTGGATGAGGGTTCTAATTTCTCAACATCCTTGCCACTACTTATTTTCTGTTAAAAAAATTTTTTTAAAGTAGCCACCTGAGGGGTGTGAGGTAATATTTCATTGTGGTTTTGATTTGCATTTCTCTAATGGTCAGTGATGTTGAATATCTTTTCATATGCTTGTTGGCCATTTGTCTATCATCTTTGGAGAAATGTCTATTTAAGTCCTCTGCCCTTTTTAAAATCAAGTTATCTGGCTTTTGTTGTTGTTAAGTTGTAGTTCTTTATATATTCTGGATATTAACCCGTTATCAGATACATGATTTTAAAATATTCTCTCATTCTGTAGGTTGCCTTTGCACTCCTGATTGTGTCCTTTGATGCACAGAAGTTTTTAACTTTGACATAGTCCTATTTGTCTGTTTTTGCTTTTTTGTCTATTTTTGCCTGTGCCTTTAGTATCATTCTCAGAGAAATCGATGCCAAATCCAATGTCATGAAGCTTTCCCTGTTTTCTCCTAAGAGTTTTATAATTTTGGGTCTTATGTTTAGATCTTCGATCGATTTTGAGTTAATTTTTGCAATTAGTCTTACATAAAGGTCCAACTTCATTCTTCTGCATGTGTATATACAGTTTTCCCATAGCATTTGTTGAAGAGATTATCCTTTCCCCATTGGATGGTCTTGGCACCCTTGATGAACAGCATTTGACCACATTTACAAAGTTTTATTTCTGGGTTCTCTATTCTATCCTATATGTCTGTCTCTATGAGAGTACCACACTGTTTTGATTACTGTAGCTTTGTAATATGTTTTAAAATTAAGAAGTATGAGTACTCCAACTTTGTTCTTTTTCAAGATTGTTTTGGTTATTCATGGTCTTTTGAGATTACACATGAATTTTAGGATGGGTTTTTCTATTTCTGCAAAAAATGCGGTTAGGATTTTGATAGGGATTGTGTTGAATTTGTGGACTGCTTTGGGTACTTTTGACATCTTAACAATATTTACTCTTCCAATCCATGAACATTAAGGTGTCTTACCATTTATTTATGTCTTCTTTATTTTCTTTCCTCAATGTTTTGTAGTTTTCAGTGTACAAGTTGTTCATCTCCTTGGTTAGGTTTACTCTTAATGTTATTTTATTATTCTTAATGTTATTGTTAATGGAATTATTTTCTTAATTTCCTTTTCAGATCGTTCATTGTTTGTATATAGAAATACAACTGATTTTTGCATGTTCATTTTGTGTCCTGTAATTTTGATGAATTTGTTTATTAGCTCTAATAGTTTCTCTGTGTGGAATCCTTAGAGGAAAAGCTTTTAGTATTTCACCATTGAGTATGATGTTTGCTGTGGGTTTTTCATATAGGGCTCTTATCCTTATGTTCCTAGTTTGTTAAGAGATTTTATCATGAAAGGATGTTGAATCTTGTCAAATGTATTTTCTGCATTAATTAAAATGATCATGTGGTTTTTGTCCTTTATTCTGTTCGTGTGGTGTATTGTATTGACTGATTATTGTATGTTGAACCATCGTTGTATTCCCGGATAAATTCCACTTGGTCATGGTATATAATCCTTATGATATGCTGCTGAGTATTTTGCTGAGGATTTTTGCACCAATGCTCATGAGGGATATTGGTCTGTAGTTTTCTTGTAGTGTCTTTGGTTTTGATATCAGGGTGATGCTGGCTTCATAGAACAAAGATCCTTTGTATGATATCCACCTTTTAAAATCTACTGAGACTTAATTCATGATTTAACATATGGTCTATTCTAGAATATGTCCCATATGCACTAAGAAGAATGTGTATACTGTTGTTGTTGGGTAGAATATTCTATATATAACTGTTAGATCTGGTTGGTTTATTGTGTTCTCTTTTCTTATTTATCTGCTGTCTGGTTGTTCTATCCATTACTGAAGTCTCCCTTCAATTCTGTCAGTTTTTGCTTCATATTTTGATGGTCTGTCATTAGGTGCATAAGTTTATAACTGTTATATGTTCTAGCTGTACTGAAACTTTTATTAATACATAATGTCCTCCTTTGTCTCTTGTAACATTTTCTGATTTAGAGTCTATTTTATCTCATATTATTATAGTCACCTATGCTCTTTTGGTTACTATTTGCATGGAATACTTTTCTCATCCTTTTACTTTAAATCTCCTTGTGTCTTTGGATCTAAAGTGAGTTTCTTGTAGACAGCATGTCGTTGGATCATGTGTTTTTATACATTCTGCTAATCTCTGTCTTTTGATTAGAGAGTTTAATCCATTTACATTTAAAGCACTTACTGATAAGGAAGGACTTACTTCTGTTTTAATGCTGTTTTCTGAATGCCTTATATATTTTTTGTTCCCTACTTCCAGCATTACTGGCTTTTTTCTTTAGTTAATTTTATTTGTAGTGAAATGTTTAAATTCCTTTCTCATTTCCTTTTGGGTATATTCTATAGCTATTGTTTTGGTGGTTACCATGGGGACTACGTTTAATATTCTAAAGTTATAATACTCTAATTTGAATTTATACCAGGTTAACTTCAATAACATACAAAAACAAACAACATACTAACATAAAAAACTCTGCTCCTTTATAGCTCTGCCACCATCCCCTTTAGTTGTCGATATCACAAAACTACATTTTCATATATTGTGTGTCCCAAAACAAACTAATAAATCTTTTAAATGCATTAGTTATTTAAATTATGTAAAAAACAAAATGTGGAGTTACAAAGTTACAATACTAGCTTTTAGAATAATTTTTAAAAATGTACTAGTCACCTAAATCATATAGAAAACCAAATGTGGAGTTGCATACCATTGTTACAATAATAGTCACTTTTATGATTGCCCATATATATACCTTTGGCATCTTTATTCCTTCATATAGCTTCAAATTACTGTTTAGTGTTTAATTTTATCCTGCAGAATTCCCTTTAGTTCCCTTTAGCATTTCTTGCTGGGCAGTGCGAGTGGTAACGAACTCCATCAGCTTTTGTTTATCTGGGAATGTCTTTATTTCTCCCTCAATTTTGAAGGACAGTTTTCTGGATATAGAAATCTTGGTTGAGTTTTATTCTTTAGCACTTTGAATAAATTGGCTCACTGCCTTCTGGCCTCCAAACTTTGTGATGAGAAATCTGCTGATAATCTTATTGGGGAATCTTGTATGTGGTGTGCCACTTCTCTGTCGCCGCTCTCCCTAATGTTTGAAGGACAGTTTTGCCAGACATTCATTCTTGATTGACAGGTGTTTTCTTTCAGCACATTGAATACATCATCCCATTACCTTCTGACCTGTAAGGTTTCACTGAGAATCTTATACGGGCTCCCTTGTATTTGATGAGTCACTTTTTCCTTGCTGCTTTCAAGATTCAGTCTTTGACTTTTGACAATTTGATTATAATGTGTATTGGTGTGGGTCTCTTGGTTTATCCTTGTTGGAGCTGAGCTTCTTGAATTTGTGTATCCATTTCTTCCCTCAGACTTGGGACGCTTGGGGTCATTATTTCTTCAAATAAGCTCTCTGCTACTTTTTCTCTTCTCCTTCTAGGCCTCCCATACATGCATATATGGGTTACTTATGGGTCCCATAGTCCCTTAGGCTCTTTTCAGTTTTCTTCATTCTGTTTTCTTTTTGCTCCTATCTCATTGATTTCAAATGACCTTTCTTCAAGTTCACTGATTTTTTTTTCTTCCCTTTGATAAAGTCTGCTGAACCCCTCTGGTGAATTTTTTAATTCAGTTATTGTATTTTTCAGCTCTAGAATATGTTTGATACTTTCTTATAGTTTTTTGTTTAATATTCACATTTCGTTCATGCATCATTTTCCTGCTTCATTTAATTGCCGGTCTGTATTCTCTTTTACCTCTTTAAGGTAATTTTATAAAATTCTGTGTGAGGAAGTTGAGGGATCTGTGTTTCTTTAGGGTCAGTTTCTGGAGCTTTAGTTTGTTCCTTTGATTGAGCCACATTTCCCTGTTTCTTTGTATGCCTTGTAGTTTTAAGCATTTGAAAAAACAACCACCTTTGCCAGTCTTTGTCCGTTGAGTTCATGGAGGGCAAGACTTTCACCAATCAGCCTGGACAGAGGTTCTGGGACCGCTCAGACCTTTTGTAGGGATGTGTGTTCTTACGGCTTTTCTGTTTGCTTTTATCTAATTTCCTGAACGGTTTTCCTCTATTTCTTCTCAGGAGCCTGCAGTCTCTTACTCCCTTGGTACCTGCCTATGGAACTGCATATTCTCTGATATCTGACATGCTATAGTGCTAACCTCTCTTTTCAGCAGCTTCCAACTATGCCACTGTTCCCATCAGTGCTGAGTCAAGTGAGACAGAAACTATCCCTCGGGCAGCCCCCTAATAAGCCAGAACACTGGACTCGAAGTCCATTCTTTTGTTTCCATCCTGAGGAAGGCCCTGGGGCATGGGAGATTCCTTCCGAGTTGTGCTGTGCTATGCCAGGTGGGGGGAGGGGTACGGACACAAAATACCACAAGCTTTCAATGGAGTCCCTTCTTGGTTATGCATTGGCCTGGGTACTGTAGCTTCTCATCTGGTCTCTATAGTTTTCACAAAGATGTTCTGGTCCATATATTATTGTTAACATGGTGTCTCCCTGGGGGAACAAAGGCCTGGAGCTTCCTTGTCTACCATCTTGGTGATGTTTCCCAGATCATTCTTTCTTAAAGCCCTATGTTATTTCACTCCAGTCTGGACTGGTTGCTCTCCAGGTCTACTAGTCACTGTAATCTTACTTTTCTGGAATAGATCTAGTGTTTCCTGGATCCTGTGACTCCTTCTTTTTTCATTTTTCTCCGATTCTTTTGATGCATATCTTTAAATAATCTCCTAAGAAATAGGGTGTGGGGATATTTTTCAAGTTCCTACATGTCTGGAAATGTCTTTATTCTCCCCTCACACTTGGCTAATAGTTTAGCTGAGTATAGAATTCTAAGTTGAAAATAATTTCTTCCATCCAAGTGCTTTGGGGTGAGCTGACAGAAAGCTGGAAAGTTTAGGGATCCCTAAAGGTCAGAATGCAGAAGAATTTTTTTCTGGAGTACCAACTCCACACTAGCTGCCTTCATTTATGACAGACGGTTCATTTGATTTCTTTAGACAGTGAATCCTTTGGCTTTTGGCCTGAAGGGTAGGTAACCTAGCAACTGAACTTTCTGTACTCAAGAAAGGAGAGGTGGTTGGTTCCATCTACAAACTTTCAACAAATTTACAGCCCATATCCAACTCCAATGCTCTTATATATTGTATTTCTGAGTCCAAAAGCTCTGTGCTGTAATGGGAAGATTTCCTCTCTCCTGGCTACAGCCCCTCCCAGATGTATTCTAGCCTCTGACTTTCTCTGCCTCACGTCATCAGTCATCAGTTACATTGCCTTTGATCTTCCAACCTTTATTGAGATCTATTGTCCTTCCTGTTATTTTCATTGCCATGGATTTATAACTTTCTCTACTCATTTACTATGATTTTTAATGAGATCTCGAGAGAAATAAGTGAATATATTCAGTCTTGACTTGGAAGACAGCACATACCATGTCCATAGGAATTTTTTGGTGAGAATGAGAGTATAAGAAGGGAATAATGGCAAAGACTTTACTACCAGATTTGCTATTACTTTTGTTTCTAGTTAAAACTTCCTCTGCAAAAGATACACCCTCACAATTGTTATATTACCTCCTCTTCCATGACGTAAGTGAGCAGCTTCCAGTCCCACTCCACTGTCTTGGCATTGGCTGGATGTAACCTGAAAGTCAAGTGACATCGGTTAGCATTCTGGAGACTTTAGTGGAAGAGGGGATGGGATCTAGGACAGGACAGATGCAAGAAGCCTCCCCTTACCCTCAGCTCTTGCCCACCTTTTGAGACATACAATACCACATCATCTGAGAGTAGTGGAACTTCATATTTCTTTTGCTACCCAGTATCCACTTCTCTTTTGGGAGGCATTTGTGCCCCAATTTCACCTTGAAGAAATCAAGTTTTTATTAGTCAGCCTACAAGCCTCCCTACCAGTACTGTGGCATGAAGCCTGGGAAGCACGTTGAGCCAGTCAGTCATGCTGTTCTGCCCCTCAGTTCACAGTGACTGGCTCAAAGATGGGCTCATCGCTTACATTATGCCAGTGAAAGCCTGCAAGACTCAATTTCAGAGCTCTTATGTGATTAGAAGGGAAGCGGACTGTCTCTCCCCTGAGAGTATCACAAAAGCTACAGGCTGAGAAGGCTACCATGTGGAACCTGAAAATCGAAGCAAAGCAGAGCTGAAAAATGGATCCTTGCCACTGTTTTTAAACTGAATTAAGTCACGTCTTATTCCTGGGTTCCTCGGAACATGGGTCATTAAGTTCTCTTTTACTAGCTTTTAGAGGCAGTTTGGATTGGATTTCCTGTCCCTTGCAACCCACATAACACTGGTGCACTAAGTCACCCTCTCTAACGGTTAGCTGAATGAAGCTTAGGGAAGAGAAAGCTGTGCCCAAACCAGGTGCCCTAGGTGTGCCGACAGGTAAGGCTCATACTGTTGAATTTTCATGAGAAGCATGTAGGCCTCCTTTAGGACGTCCACGGCCTCAGAGTCACTGAGCAGGATTTTCTGGATGATGTGAGATACAATTTCTCTGGGTGGGTAATGCTCGGGTGACACAAAGTCCATCAAAAACTGTACAGTCCCCAGGGGAAAATTTTCTTCGATAGTGTTTGTTACCATTCTTAGTCTTCGATGAGGGATGGGTTCTAATTTTTGACCCTTGCTCTGTAGAGATAAAAAAGAAAGAAATCAGGATGGGTTTCTACAGACAAAAACAAGAGGTTCTGGAACAGGTTGAAGACAGCATAGTTTTCCACGCATTTGAAATACACATTTTTTTTAAAAAGAGACTGGAAAGGCTTATCTAAAAAACTTTTAGTGACATGGGGAAATACTTATATTAAATTAAAAAAAGAAGCATTCAAAGTTCTACATATAACATGATTTCATCTGTGTTAAAATATAGCACAGAAAGAAAAATTCAAGAGGCAAGAGCTAGCCTTTAGATTTTGGAGTGAGGCTGATAAGATATTTAGGGGTATTCATAAGAGTACATCAGATACTGAAATAAAAATGTTTTAAATATGTTTTATCGTTAGGAGAAGAATCCCATTTGGTTGATGTGGTTTTCTTTTTGAATCAACAGTAAATATTAAGTTGATTTTTGTCCTCCACAAAAGTATGTATATGAAGTCTGGGACAAAATATGTGACAAGTGGCTTTCTGTTACCTGGGTGGTAGAATGATGATTTATATTTTTCCTCCATATGTTTTTTTGTATTTTTCAGTTTTTCTATAATATACATGTATTACTTTCATAATCAGAAGAAAAACAAACATTAAAAAGTTGGTTTGATGTAGGAGTATAACAATTATAAAACAATAATTTTTGAACGTTTAACTTACCCTCAAGTCTCATGACAAATCCTAAGAAATACATACTATTACCGTGCCTGACTTATAGATGAGGACACTGAGATTTAGAAAGGAAGCATTTGTCATGCAGCAAATGTCAGAAGCTCACATATGTCAGTGGCATCCCTCCAGAGCTATCCTGTAAACGCGTACTCTCTAGAAACACCAACAATAATACATACATTTTTGTTACAAATCTCAATGAAAAAATTTTAAATGTGTATGTATGAAAAGGCAACCGGGAAGGAAATACACCAAATTATTATTAATAATAAATGCTGACTGATAGCATCATGGGTAACTATTTTTTATATTTTAAAATGTTTTATATTAAGCAAGCATTATTTTTGAAGTCTGAGAATAAGTATTAATTTTACAATACCAGCCAAACGAAGACTTGACAGCTTATATGTAACAATAAAACAGCGACGGCTGGATTTGCCCTTTCCGGAAGTCTCCTGGAGCACAGACGCCCCGTCAGCTCTCCTTACGTCTCAAATCACCTGAGGGAGACCCCTGACCTTGCTGATGAGACCAGTGCTGCAAAGTGGCGGGTGGTGAAGAGTGAGAGAAGGTAAGAACAAAAACCTTGCTTTGGTGACTGTTTCATATGTGATGCATTTCACAGGCTTGAATCTGTACTATTCGTTTCCTGCCTACAAATGGGGACATCTACAAACAGATAAAGTTTATGTTTTGATGCCTGTAACCTTAAAGGGAACAAATATTTATAGAGTACTTTTATGAGCCCTGAAGGTGGCTGTGTGCCTTATGTTTACCTTTAAGTGAAACGACTATGTGATGTGGGCATTATGACTTATTTTAGAGCCAAACAAAAAGAGTCTGAGGAGTTAAGGCCAATGGCTGGTAAGTGGCAGTGTGGGGACTGGCTGAGAAGTTCTGGGGGAAGGTGACCGAGTGAAGAAGTACTTGGTAAAGGCCCCGAAGAAATCGGGGGAGAGACAGAAAAGATGTCCAGGTGTATTCTAGACAGCTGAAGTAGGACGGTGAGAAACAGGTGAAGAAGAAAAACCCACTTTGTGTAGCCTTAACTGCACCTTACAGTATGTGTACAGAGAAGGGGACCCGGGCTCCCCACCTGCACCTCCTGACGCCTCCTCTAGGCGCGAAGCACCGACAAGCCTACAGCCTTGACAAGGGCAACACAAACTCTTTCATGTCCCCCAAGCGCTCCTGAGAGTGAACGGACAGACAGATCAGCAACCTGAGACAAACCCATGGGGACAAGGGAACGGGCTAGTGGTTGGGGAGAGTCGTTCAGAAGAGGACATAACCTACTAGAAGATATAGCAACAGTTAAAAGGAGAGAGAACGATTCACTCTCCAAGGCCCACGCAGGGGGAATGCCTGACGTGCTAAGCTGGGTCACCGACGGCTCCAACAAGGAGGATACACCTTGCCATTCCTTGAGCCACTTCAAGCCAGTGTCTTCACGTCGGCCTGTGGTTACGGGTAGAGAACAGCGTCATGTTGTGGGCTTAGCCACAACTTCTTTTCTACACATCTGGTTTCGTTCTCATAGATCAACGAAGACCAATGGGAAGTAGCAATGCCACTAAAATCTTAACATTGAATTTCCTCCCCCACAGTCAGAGAAGAATCATTTTGGAGGCACTGAAGTGTCCAGAGTATGACTATTTCGTTAGATGGGAGCTGTAATAAGGGCATCACGGAGGGAAAGACACAGGAGTGAAGTGTTGGCTGAAGGCCCACAATGAGCCAGACGCTCTAACAGGCACTGCACGTCATGTTGTCTCATTGAACGATCGTGTGAGGTATGTTCTTACCTCCATTTTACAGACAGGAGAGCTATGGCGCAGAAAGGTGAAGTGCCTTCCACAGTGCCGGCACCACAGTGTGGGGCTGAAATTTGAACCCCGATCTGACTCAACACTGAATGGTTCCACAAGTCGGGGAAAGATAAAAAGGTCAAGTTTACACTGGACCTGTTTTCTCACGTGCGGACTCCTTCTAGCATACTAACCTTATGCTAGGCCTGTACAAAGGACCTCTAATCCCCAGGAGAAGACAGATTGGCTCACCTCTCTTATGTCTTTATCGGGAACTAGTGTCTGGAAGAAGAGGTGATGCACCGGAGGTCGTAAGAAGTACTTCAGTCTATGCAGGCACGGTTTGTTGTACAGACCATGGGGACCTTCTGGGGCTCGGGCGTGCACCTGGCCAGACCCGGGGATGGCAGGCTCTGACAGGGATATCTCTTTTCTGGCTGGCGTATCTGTGGCAGAGAGCCACGGAACTTTCTCTAAGGAAGTTTCCGACTGTGGAGACGGTGGGCTGGGCACGCAGCGTGGAGAGGGTGGAACTGAGACATCCATAGGAGGGTCAGGGGTCTCAGTATCATTTTGGAGAGAATCAGGCCTGTCTTGTGGTAAGAGAAGCAAGTTTCCAAGTGAGTGTGGCATATCCTCCGGCACGTGAGGCCTGTCTCCAGGTGATCGCAGCGTTTCTCTTGGTAAGTGTGGGACTTCTCTAGGTGACCGTGGTGCATCTCTTGGTGACTGTGGCGCATTTCTTGGTGGTTGTGGCATGTCTCTTGGTGGCTGAGGCACATCTCCCGATGACTGAGGCATGTCTTTTGGTGACTGAGGCACGTCTCCTGGTAACCGTGACATGTCTCCTGGTGACTGTGACATGTTTCCTGGAGCTTGTGACACGTCTTCAGCTGACTGTGACATGTCTCCCTGTGACTGTGACATGTCTTGCAAATGCGCCACATCTTGTGGATATGACACGTTTTGAGGTGGGCCTGGTACATCTTGAGGTAGGCCCAGAGGTGGGCAGAGTGAGTCTTGAGGTGGCCTTGGCGAGTACTGAGGACGCCATGATGAGTCTTGAGGTGGGTTTGGCATGTCTTGCTGAGGGCGTGGCACATCTGGAGGAGGGCATGGCACTTCTTGAGGCAGGTGAGGCAAAGCTTGTAGCGGGCACTGCACGGTTTGTGATGGGCATGACAAGGCCCGTGGTGGGCACGAGGAGGCCCGTGGTGGGCATGAGGAGGCTCGTGGTGGGCATGGCAAGGCTCGCAGTGGGCAAGGCACGTCTTGCTGTGGGCATGGCAAGGGTGCCCTTCGATTGCTGCTGCTACCATTATTGCTTGTTGGGGAGAGGCAGTGAACATCTGAAGATAGCTGTAGGCTGGCCAAGAAGCCGAGGTCACCTTTGAATGTGGTTGAGCTACAGTTTGGCTCACAGAGTGAGCTACAGTTTGGATAAACAGAGTCCCCACTGATGGATGTAGGGGGTTGGGGAGCTTCAAATATGGTTTCTTCCAAAAGGTCCAAATCCACAGGATCACTGTGAATGATTCTCCGAGCTGTGGGCCGGGAGCTTCTGTCCACCCGCCCTTCCATCACCTCTTTGCTGGAGAGGCTGGCACATGTTTGAAGACTGGTTGGCTCCTTCTGGGAAGGAGCAACAGCTTCTAGAGTCAAGTCAAGAGTGGCAATAGGTCTATTGTCATCCTCAGTCCTTGTCAGGTCAATTACACAAAGTCCATTGCGATCCTTTGCTCTCGGTCTGGTTTCTCTCGTTAAGTCAATGAAGTCCTGTGGAAGGGTTGGGAGAAGATAAAGCGTTAATAGGGAATCTCAGCTTTACCTAAGAAGACTTAAATCTTAGCTTTTAAGGACAGGCATATTTTACTTTTTCACTTCACTGACCATTTGTACATCTTGTATAACATAAACATTGTCAATTTCCACACCCTCTTAAAATATCCAGATGCCACATGCACACCACTGAGGGCATAGTGGAAAATGTTTTCAGATCCAAGGTGGACAGGGAGTGGTAGAGAAGATTTCAACCTTAAGTCATAAAGTAAAAAGCAACCTTTGTTTGGCAAAACAAATACATAGAATAACCTACAACGGGAGCTACAGAAGGGAAGCTAATATAAGAGAACCTACTATGTGCTAAGAGCACTTTGAGTGCTTTCACATATCTGTAGTTTTCAGAATGACCCTATCAGGTAAACATTGTCATCTCCACTCTATAGATGGGAAACTGGAGTTCAGGACATAGTTATTTACCTAAGGATTATACAGCTAAGTAGCAGAGACAAACATGCAAACCCAGGTCTGGTTCCTTCTTTCCCTGTTAGAGCCCAGGAATGTACAACTTCATTCAATAATATAGCCTGTAGTCAGATATGGAGGATAATAATAGAATAAGGATTATAAAATCAGCAATGTACGTCTGAGCCCTAAGTAGATGAATTACTGGAAAACCTCCTATCGTCACCGCCCATTCCTTGGCAAATGATTAGGCAGCTCACAGAGCCAGATGATGCCAGCCAGAGGCACTGCACTCAACCTCTGTGCCTTGAGCCTGGAACACAATCTTGCTCTCCCTTCCCGGTGTCTCCTCACCTAGTTGGGTGCCTGGCCACTAGGAAGCGGGGTACCAGTCGCGGGGCTCCCTACCACAGCTACCATGCTATTAGTCTTAAGAGATGTGATGGTCACCACCATCAACACCACCAAAGCAGGGCGCAGGATTGTGGGTGGCTCGTGAGAATCGGCATGCACCTCATCCTGGAACAGGCGTTTCTTGGTGAAGCAGCCAGACGGCATCACTGCCTTTGGTGGCTCTCTACCGCTCGCTGAGCTCAACATGAAGAGTTGCAAGGCCACAGAGGGTCTGAGTTCACCTCCTCTTTCATCCCCAGCTGCTGAAAGGCAAGGGGGCTACACTGTCTCCAGTACCTGTGTCCTCATCTGCGTTTGCTTGTTCTTTCTTTTGCTCCGAATGACGATTATCCCCTTGAGTGTTGGGAAGTTTCTTGTGTTTCAACACTCAACACAGATGTCACAGTGCGTGAAATCCCTGCAGGTCACTTCTTGTCACAGATTTAATCATTTCCTCTCATATCCCCACTGCCTCTGTACGAACCTCGTTCTTTATCCCAAAGCATTGAATGCGCTTTGATTATATTGAAAACGGAAATGTGTCATTTTCCAATTGTTGATTACTAGTAGGCAGAAATACTATTGATTTATGTATGTCATCCTTGTATCCTCCGACCTTGCCAAGTTCCCTTAATTGCACCAGTGACTATTTTTGTAGATCCCGTAGGGTTTTTCATGGAAACAGTCATGTTGTCTGCAAATAAAGAAGTTTTACTTCTTCTTTTCCAATCTGTATGCCTTTTATTTCTTTTTCTTGCCCGTTTGCAATGGCTGAGGCATCCAGGGTAATTCTCAACAGAAGCGCTGAAAGCAGACATTCTTGCCTTGTTCTTGAACTTAGAGGAAAGAATCTCAGACTTTCATCATTAAGTATAATGTTAGCTGTGGGGTTTTCATAGATGCCCCATATCAGGCTGAAGAAGTTCCCTTCTGTCTCTACTTTTCTGAATTTTAATTGGGACTGGTTGTTACTTTTGTCAAATGCTTCTTCTGCACAACAGAGATGATCATATGATTTTTTCTTTGTCCTATTACTATCAAAAATTATACTCATTTTCTAATGTTAAATTAATCCCGAGGGAAACTCCACTTGGTTATGACGTATTATTCTTTTTCTGTATTATTGGGGTTAATGTATCAATATTTTATTAAGAATTTTTGCATGTTCATGAGGGATATTAGTTTGTAGTTTTCTATTCTTATGTCTTTTACTGGTTTTACTATCAGAATAAAACTGGCCTCATAAAATGACTTGGGTACTATTCCCACCCGCTCTATACTGTAGTTTAGAGCCTTCTTTTGCCAGCTTCCTGTTGGGAAAGCTTAGATAATTGATTTTTGACCCCTTTCTTTTCTAACATTCTAAAAATTTCTCTGTAAGTACTGCTTTACTTCATTCCACAGTGTTTAATATGTAATCATGTTATTACCATGTAGCTCATATTTACTTTCATTATGGTCAGAAAACAAACTGTAAGAGTTCAGTCTTTTAACATACATTGAGACTTGTCTTGTATCCTAACACATGAGCTACCTTTGCTGAATGTTTCTTGAGCACTTGAAAAACAATGTGTATTCTGCCGTTGTTGGATACAGCTCTGTACGTGACAATTAGGTCTTGTTCGTTGATAGTACCTTTCAGATCTTTGACTTCTTATACTTTGGGGGGAATCCAGTTGTGCTATCAATTACTGAGAAAAGCATATTAAAGTGTCCACCTATGACTGTGGCTTTGACTATTTCCCCCTGTGGTTCACTTAGATTTTTCTTCATGTATTTTGAAACTCTGCAGTTGTTGGGTGGAGTGCCAACTGTCTTTTCAAAGTTTTAAGGTAGTTCTTGGCTTAATGATGTACTAAGAAGAAGGAGAACAGTGATACCCCCTAACCCCCAGGCTAAGAGAAACTGATCTTGTTTCTAAATAAATAGGACCAATCTTTGGAACTTTGGAAATTTAAAAATTGCATTAGAAATCAGAGTCCAACGGATTCTAGAGCAGGAGACTTCCCCTTCATCACTGCAGTTACAGAAATCTCACGCAAGTCAAGCTTAACTCACTCACGATATTAAGATAGTAAGTACGGTATAGGTGCCTCTTACTTGGGGATTTGTTTCCAAAGTGAGCCAATAAGACAGACATAGTGCCTATTCACAATTACCCTAGAGCAGAAGCCAGCAAAAAGGGGCTTCCACTGGCCAAAACTGAGGCAATTTGAACACAAAATGAATAGTAATTCAAAGGGTACTGGAGCAATTGGACATCCACAGGCAAAAAATATGACCCTTGACATAAATTTCATACCTCATGCCAAAATTAACTCAAAACAGATTATAGACTTAATATAAAATGTAAAACTATGAAACTTGTAGAAAAAAATAGGAGAAAAATCTTTGGGCTCTAGGGCCAGGCAAAGAGTTTTTAGATAACACCCAAAGCACTATCTATAAAAGAAAAAAAATGAATAAGTAAGACCTAATCAAAATTAACAACTTTTACTTTGTGAAAGCCTATGTAAAGAGGATGAAAAGACATACTATAGACTGGGAGAAAATATTTGCAAGCCACATATCCAACAAAGGACTAGTAAGTAGAATATATAAAAAAACTCTCATAAAAACAAACAAACAAAAAAAGTTTAGTTAGAAAATGGGTAAAAGATATGAACAGATCTTTCACTGAAGAAGATAGATAGATGACAAATAAATACATGGAAAGATGTTCAACATTATTAGCCATTAGGGAAATGCAAATTAAAACCAAAATATCACTAAACGTATCAAAATAACTAAAATAAAATAAAAATACTATTAATACCAAATGCTGGTGAGGATGCAGAGAAACTGGATCACTCACATATTGCCAGTGGGACTGTAAAATGGTACAGCCACTCTACAAAAGTTCCGCAGTTTCTTAAAAACTAAATGTACAACCACCATAGGCCCTAGCAATCACAGTCCTGGGTATTTATGCTAGAAAAATATTCACCAAAAAAAGTGTACACGAATGTTCACAGCAGCTTTATTTGTAACAGCCAAAAGCTGGAATCATCCCAGATGTCCTTCCAAGGGTGAATGGTTAAACAGACTGTGGTACATCCATATAATACTAGTCAACAAAAAAGGAACAAACTACTGATACACACAACTTGGATGAATCGTTCAGGAAACACACTGAATAAAAAAGCCAATCCCTAAAGGTAACATACTACATTATACCATTTAATGAAGGCCAGATTAGTGGTTGCCAGGAGTTAGGGATGCAGGTGGGATGATGGTGGCAGTGGGAGGAAGTGGGTGTGATTATAAAAAGCAAGATGACGAATCCTTATGGTATTGGATCTGTTCAGTATTTTGATTGTGGTAGTAGATAAACTTACACAGTGATACAACTATAGAACTTAATACACACAAATGCTCCAATGAATGCAAGTAAAACTGGGAAATCTGAGTAATATAAGCAGATTGTATCAATGTCAATATCCATGATGGATGTTACACTACAGTTTTGCAAAATGTTACCATTGGAGGAAACTAGGCAAAGTGGACAAGGGGTTGCTCTGTATTATTTCTTACAACTGCATATGAATCTCTAATTATCTCAATAAAAATAAACAAATAGTAATTTTTATATGAAATATTTAAAAATCTAGAATAAATAAGTAATTATGGAGAATAACAAACTACCAAACTTATTCAAGAAATAATAGAAATAACAGAAAGGCTGGTAGACCAATAATCCCAGAAGAAATTAAAACTCAAATCAAAGATCTACCTCAAAGAAACAAAACAAAACAAAAAAATCCCACTAAGCCTAAATATTCTAAATTTATATTCATTTATTATTTTTAATAAAAACTAATATAGGGTTTAAAAAATTAGAAAGAGCAAAAGGTAGAAGGTAAACAATTTCCCTCTGACCCCAGTCACCCTCCCCAGGAAACAATGACTGTTATCTACTTCTTGTGTACAGAGGGTTTCTTCAAAACAAATTCTACAAAACTTAAGAGAAACATATAATATTATTTATCCTATTCAAGATAATTGTAAAAATGCACATAAGCTTCCTGTTTCGTTTTGCAAACCTCACATAATACATAAAATGTGATTGAAAGAAAAGAAAAATTGATAGGGTAATCCTTGTTTGCCCTGGATGGTTCTGGTTTATGCCTCTTGTCCTAGTGTAATTATTATCAGCACTCCCTTTCACTGTGAAAATTGTTCAGTGTGTATAATAAATAATGTCATCCTAATTATTAACCAGTATCACTCATGAATGTGAATACCACTGTCATCTATAAAATATTAGCAAATCAATTCCAGTATTCTTTTAAAAAAATGAGTTCCATTTTTGATCATAAGGACTAACTGGATACTCTGATCAACCAACCTAATAAAAGCTAGAAGTGATACATAAATGCAAAAACATGGGAGAAGATATAACAAGGAAAAACCCACTAAAATACAGCCAGTGTCGCTATGCTAATCTGAGACAAAATAGACTTCAATGAAAATAGTGTTACTAGCGATAAAGAGGGGCCACTGCACAACAGAAGATGTATTTAATCAAGATATAATAATTTAAGAACTGTATGTCTAATAAATAGTCTCCATACAGCAAAAATAGATAAAAGTAAAAGGAGGAAAAGAAATAAATACAGTCATTATGAGAAATTTTTATAAGTCTGTCTTGGTTGGTAGATTATGAAAACAAAAATTATTAAGGATACAAAAGACTTGAACACTTTTAACAAGCTTCACCTAAAGGACTCAGAATTATTATTCACAATTACATGAAACATTTACAAAAATTAACCACATACTAGGAGTCAAAGTACATCTTAGTCAACGTGAAAAGGTTAACATTAGTCAAACCAACATAGTAACTAATAGGTTAGAAATCAATACAAAAAAATAATTAGGGAAAACTTCACACAACCACAAATGAAGAAGTATGACCAAATAACTTACAGATCAAAGAAGAAATCATAGAAATTATAAAAATTTTAGATCTGAACAATAACAAAAATACTAGGCATTAAAACATGTGACATGCAGCAATTTATTAGAAAATTTAGAGACTTAGACACTTAATTACAAAAGAATGAAAGGAAATTAATGTACTAAGCATGCATCTTTAGACAACAGGGGGAAAAAAACAAGCACAAAGAAAACAGAAGGGAGGAAATAATAACAGAAATGAATGAAACAGAAAACAGCAGAGATGAGCAGCAATGCCAAAGTTTTGTTCTTTCAAAAGACTATTAATATTGTCAAACATTTGACAAGAAAATTAAGAAAACAAAGAGAAGGCACAAATAACTAATATCAAGAACAAAAAGGGACAAAATTACAGATGTTTTCAAAGTAAAAAAGATATATTATGAATAACTTTATGTCAAAAAACTTGGGAACTTAGATGAAATAAATTCCTGAAAACATAAAGCTTGGCAAAATTGACTTAAGAAACTGGGTGCTAGGTATATGGGGAATCATTATATGATTTGCTCTATTTTTTCGTGTTTGAAATTTTCCATAATAAAAAGGTATTTTTAAGTTGACTCACGAAGAAAGAGAAAATCAAAATAGTCCTTTAACCAATAAAGAAATGAAATCAGTAGTTAATTTTTTTCCTTCACAAAAATGCCAGACCCAGGTGATTTTAAAAGTTCTGCTAAAAATTCAAGGAAATAAATGATTCTAATTTTATACAAGCTATTTACAAGTATAAAAAATAAGAGGATACCTCCAACTCATATTATGAGCTAGCATAAACTTAATCCAAAATCTAAAAGAACAAGAAAGAAATAACATAAGTCAATGTCATTTAGGAACATGTAAAAGTGCTTAAAAATAGTACTATTAAACTAAATCCAGCATCATCAAGATGAGTTTATTCTAGGAATCAAGACTGTTTTTTAACAGTTTTAAAAAATCAATTAATGTAATTCACCATATAAAGGAGAAAATCATATGCTCCTCTGAAGAGGTCATAAAAAGCAGTTGATAACATTCATTATCCATTCTTAAAAAAAAAATCTCAAAGTAGAAATGGAAGATAACTTCCTTAATCCATAAAAGTTATCTACAAATTACATGTAACAAATGTTACAGGGAAATGCTGAAAACATTCCCTTTAAAGTCAGGAGCACAGCAAAGATGTCTGCTATTGCTTATTGTATCCAGCCAGAGTCGTACCAGCATTGTACATGCAGAGCAGGAAAAATAAGAAAAAGATATAAAAAGCATAAAGGTTAGAAAAAATAAAACTGGTTAATTTTATAAATATTGGGGTAAAAAGAAAGATAATAGAGAATAACAGACAACATGATTCTGTAATATTGCAATATAATAAATATATATTTGGTCTTTGTCCCGGCTTCCTGGCACAGAATTCCTAAAACCCATGTACTTTCCTGATAGGGTAAGAGGCACATATTTTGTTATTCATAATAAGCCCCTTTCAACCACATGAGTTTGTTACTGACAAGACTGATGGCTGAAAGTCCCTCGATAGCTTCAGAATTGAGGCCAGTTGCCAGGGGAACCAACCATGGTACAGAGTTAAAATTTTCAGCCCCATTCCCTCAGCCTCTGGGGAGGGTAGCAGAGCTGGAAATCGGGTTAATCATCAAAGGCTGCTGATTTAATCGATTACACCTGTGTCATGGAGCCGTCATCAAAATCCTAAACAATGGGGTTTGGAGAGCTTCCGTGTTGGGGAATGCATCCGTGTGCCAGGAGGGTGGTGTACACCAAATCCCACGGGAACAGAAGCTCCTGCTATCAGGACCCTCTGGACCTTGCTCTGTGTGCCTCTTCATCCGGTGGTTCATTTGCATCCTTTGTAATAAACTGGCAATACTAAAGTGCTTCCCTGAGTTCTGTAACCATGATAGCAAATTATTGAACTGCAGGAAGGGGGTTGTGGGAACCCCTGATTTGTAGCCAAGTTGGACAGAAGTGTGGGTAACTTGGGGACCCATGACTTGAGATTGGCATCTGAAGTGGGGGCGTGCATCTTGTAGAATTGAGCCCTTTACCTGTGGGTTCTGTGCTAACTCCAGGTAGTGTCAGAATGGAATTAAATTGTCGTACACCCAGTTGGTGTCCAGAGAGTTGGAGAATTAGTTGGTGTGGGTAAAATTCCCTACACATTTGGTGGTGTCAGGAGTGTGAGTAGAGAAACAGTGTTTTCTTTTAACTTCCATTCATATACAGTTCCAAAGTAGGCAAAAGTAAACTATGTTATTTAGACACACACACACACACACACACACACACACACACACACACACAGTAAAACTACAGAGAGAAGCAAGTGATTACCGTGGAAATCAGGAAGCAGTTGGAAGATGGGAGGGTAGCAGGGTATGCCAGTAGAATATATATTGAACCAAGAAACATATTGAAGACTGGCAATATGGTTACTGTATTGGCATAGAATTAACTTCTGGTCGTTTGCAGAACGTGAAAGCATTCACGAGACTCTACAAGAGTAAGAAAAGATTTATTGAAAGTCAAAAAGAGAGAGTTCTGTTTGGAATAGGCAAAACTCCTTTTGCCACAGCAGAGTCTGATGGAGACAGCTGCCCTGATGAGGAGTGTTGGGATTTTATATTTTTCCATCCAGGATGTAGGGTGCTTGTCAGCTTGCAAAGGGGCTGCCATTATAATTGTCTTCTCCTGGGAACTGTCCTGTTCCCATCTATGATGGATGTCAGCTTGCAGGTGTTTGCTGCTGGGATTGGGAACTGTTCTATTCCTGCCTATGATGTAAGGTACTTGCAGCCTGCAGGTGCAGTGCTGGCCCGGGGAGTCAGAGCCAAGCGGTTAAGGTTTAGCTCGTTCCAGTTAGCCCACAAGCTCACTCCTGTTAACTCCTTGCCGGTCCCATCCTGCCAGCTCACAAGCCCACTCTGGTCAACTTTACTTGTCTCATCAGTTACATGGGCTTTAACTTAATTCACTCTACTATATGTATGCTTTATACATTTTCCTCTGTGTGTGTATGCGCACGCACATATGTGTCATAGCTCTCAATAAATATCTTTTAATAAAAGAAAAAGTCTCTGGAACAAACTTACTGGAAAATTTCATGACCTACATGAAGAAAATTTTAAAAGCGGTATTGTAGCATGGTCAACTCTTCCTACGTTAATCTCTTCATTTAGAATGTTGATGATTTTTAGAAAATGTGACAAAATGACACTAAAGTTCGTTTGTTTGAAACTTTGATTAAAAACTAAAAACTTTGTTAGTGAGCTAGATAGAAGGAATCTTTTCACAATGTATATATATCAATGTATATATATCAAATCACCACAATGTACATGTACAGTTTAGATATCTTATAATTTTGTCAATTATACCTCAATAAAGCTGAAATTAAAAATAACTAACTTAAAAAATGTGACAAAAACCAGAAAAACTGGAAAATAATGAGATGGGGAGTAATGCTATCCTAATTTTCATTGTATGCCAATCTCTAATATTTGAATTTTTCAGACTGGTACATGTAATTTTTTTTAATTAATAAACTTCATTTAGAGCAGTTTTAGGTTCGCAGTAAAACTGAACAGAAACCACAGAGTGTTTTCATATACTCCCTGTCCCTCAGATCAGCACCCAACACCACTGTGGTGTATTTGTTATCATTGATGGGATGGCCCTAGACTGACACATCATTACCCGAAGTCCAAAGTTTGCAGTGGTGGACAGTCTATGGTTTGGACAAAGGTATGATGACTTGTACCTCCCATTATAGCATCATACAGAGAGTTTCACTGCCTGGAACATCCCCTGTGCTTCATCTTTTATGCTCTCCCTCCACGCTAAGCTCTGGCAACCAGTGACATTTTTACTGTCTCCATAGATTTTACTTTTCCAGAATGTCATATAGTTGGAATTGTACCGTGTGTAGCCTTTTCAGATTGGCTTATTTCACTTTGTAATATTCATTTAACTTTCCTCCATGTCTTTATGGCTCGATAGTTCATTTCCTTTGAGCTCTGAATATTCCACTGTCTGCATGTCCCACAGTTTCCTTGTCCATCACCTATTGAAGGATGTCTTAGTTGCTTCCAAGTTTGGGCGATTATGGATAGAGCTGCCATAAACATCTGTGTGCAGGTGCTCCAGTTCATCTGAGTCAATACTAAGGAGCATGATTGCTGGATTGTATGGTAAGAATATGTTTAGTTTTGTAAGAAAGTGCCAAACTGTCTTCCAGAGCGGCTGCACCATTTTGTATTCCCACCAGCAATGACTAAGAGTTCCCGTTGCTCCACATCCTCCCCAGCATTTGGTGTTGTCAGTATTTTGGATTTTGGCTATTCTAAAATCCAAAAGTAGTAGTATCTCATTATTGTTTAAATTTGCAATTATATAATGACATATGATGTTGAACATCTTTTCATATGATTACTTGCCATCTGTGTACCCTGTTTGGTGAGGTGTCTGTTTAGGTCTTTTGTCCATTTTTTAATTGGGTTGTTCATTTTCTTATTGTTGAGTTTTAAGAGTTCTTTGCATATTTTTAATAATTGTCCTTTATCAGATGTATCTTTTGCAAATATTTTCTCCCAGTCTGTGGCTTGTCTTCTCATTCTCTTGACTTTGTCTTTGGCAGAGCAAAAGTTTTTAATTTTAATGGAATCCAGTTTATCAGTTCTTTCTTTCATAGATCATGTCTTTGGTCTTGTATCTAAAAAGTCATCACCATAGCTAAGGTCATCTAGGTATTCTCCTATGTTATCTCCTTGGGGTTTTATAGTTTCACATTCTACATTTAAATCTATGATCCTTTTTGAGTTAATTTTTGTTAAGGGTGTAAGGTCTGTGTCTAGATTCATTTCTTTGCATGTGAATGTTCTGTTGTTCCAGCACCATTTGTTGAAAAGACTATCTTTGCTCTTTTGTATTACTTTTGCTTCTTTGTCAAAGATCAGTTGACTATATTAATGCGGGTCTATTTCTGGGCTTTCTATTTTGTTGCACTGATTTATTTGTCTATTCTTTCACCAATACCACAGTCGATTACTGTAATCTGTAGTAAGTATTGAAGTCAGGTAGTGGCGGTCCTCTAACTTTGTTCTTTTTCTTTAGTATTGAGTTGGCTATTTCTCGGTCTTTTGCCTCTCCATATAAACTTTAATCAGTTTATTGCTATCTGCAAAATAACATGCTAGGATTTTGATTGACATTGCATTAAATCTATAGATCAAGTTAATAAGAACTGACACCTTGACAACATCGAGTCTTCCTATCCATGAACATGGAATATCTCTCCATTAATTTACTTATTTGATCTCATGATTTGTAGTTTTCCTCATACAGATCTTGTACCTATTTTGTAAGACTTTACACCTAAGTATTTCATTTTTTTAAGGTTCTAATATAAATGGTAATCTGTTTTTAATTTCAAATTCCAGTTGTTCACTGCTGGTATATAGGAAAGTAACTGCTTTTTATAAATTTTCCTTGCATCCTACAATCTTGCTATTATCATTTATTAGTTCCATGAGTTTATTTTATCAATTCTTTTGGATTTTTTTTTTCTACATAGCATTCATTAGCTAGGATTTCCAGTACAATGTTGAAAAAACGGTGATATGGGACATCCTTGACTTATTCCTGACCTTAGTGGGAAAGTTTCAAGTTTCTTAGCTGATCTTTATCAAGTTGAGTAAGTTCCCCCTCTATTCCTAGTTTGCTGAGAGCTGTTTTCATTGTTTGAACCACGAATGGAGATTGGATTTTATCAAATGCTTTTTCTGCATTGATATGATCATGTAATTTTTCTTTTTTAGTCTGTTGATGTCATGGATCACATTAATTGATTTTCAAATGTTGAACCAGCCTTGCATACCTGGGATAAATTCCTCTTGGTTGTGGTGTATAATCCTTTTTATGTATTGTTGGATTCAATTTGCTAATATTCTGTTGAGGATTTTTGCGTCTATGTTCAATGAGAGTTATTGGTCTGTAGTTATCTTGTAATGTCTTTGGTTCATTTTAGGGTATTGGGGTAACGATGGCTTCACAGAATGAGTTAGGAAGTATTCAGTCTGCTTCTATCTTCTGTAGAGAATTGGTATAATTTCTTCCTTAAATGTTTAGTAGAACACACCAATGAACCCATCTGGGCCTGTGCTTTCTGATTTTGAAGGTTATTAATTATTGATTAAATTTATTTAATAGATATAGATCTATTCAGATTGTCTATTCATAGAACTTTTATAACAAAACATTTAAAATTTAAAAAATATTGGTTCTTCCCTAATTAATCTATAAATCGAACAAATTCCAAACAAAATTCCAATTGATCCCATAAAGAATGACATTATATCCTCAACAGCGGTAGATATTAAAATTATAAACAGATATTATTCTTTAACTCCAAAATTCCACCGTAAGAAACTTGTCATACAAACATATTTTTATGACCATGAAAGAGAGTTCATCACATCATAGTCTGAAATACAAAAGAAAAATTAAATTCAGTAAGAGACTTGTTAAATAAATTGTGATTTTTAAAAAATATTGGATAAGATGCAGCTGATAAAACATTTATTTATGGAATACTCACCATGTGCCAGGAACCATGTTATGTGCTGGAAATATGATTGTGAGTCAAATGGACAATAGTTTGAATGGGATACTAATAGTTTTTTAAATGTTGAAAATATATGAAGTGGTTAAAAAAGTAAGACTCAACTGGGAAAAAAATTAGACATTAATGTATTTTTGTGTATACACACAGAAAACTTCTGGAACAATACACAAAAACAGGTATCGCTGGAGAGTGGGAATGGACATGGGTGAGTTCTTACTGATTGCCTGAATTATTTCCTTTGTTTGTTTGTTTATTTATTTATTTATTCAAGATTTTATTGGGGAAGGGGAACAGGACTTTATTGGGGAAGAGTGTGTACTTCCAGGACTTTTTTCCAAGTCAAATTGTCCTTTCAATCTTAGTTGTGGAGGGCGCAGCTCAGCTCCAGGTCCAGTTGCCATTGTTAGTTGCAGGGGGCGCAGCCCACCATCCCTTGCAGGAGTCGAGGAATCGAACCGGCAACCTGTGGTTGAGAGCCCACTGGCCCATATGGGAATCGAACCGGCAGCCTTCGGCGTTAGGAGCACGGAGCTCCAACTGCCTGAGCCACTGGGCCGGCCCCTATTTCCTCTGTTTATAATTTAAAAATATTTTTTATAATTTAAAATGGAGTATTTTTATTTTTCAAATGATATGATTGTATACCTAAAAAAACACCCAGAGAGCCTATTGGAGGATACAGGGTTTCTTTCTGGAGTGAAGAAAATGTTCTAAAATTAGATAGTGGTGATGGCTGTACAACTCAGAATTTTATGGGTGAATTTTATGTACGGTATGAAATTATATCTCAATATAGCCACGTCTCTCAATGCCCCTGAACTTTTACATGGTTATCCTATCACCCTATCTAATTTGTAAGAAAGATAAAAGGAGAAAAGCTTGGATTTTTCTTAGAAAAGAGTAAAAATATCTGGGGAAGCAAGATTTAAATTGGGTACTACTCTCTGCAACTTGCCTTCATTTCTCTTCAACTCAGAAGGCTCAAGATCAAAATGCTTTGGTTGGGTGGTCATGAGGAGGGGAGCAGTTTGAGAGTGCACCCACTTACGGTGAAGGGCCACCACAGACACACAGACTGGGGTAAGGATGACATCTGTGCTCTTGAAGAAGGAAGCTGGACTAGGTAGGATATGGGGAAAGGGACAACAGCTGGCACCAAAGGAAGCAGGCAGGGAGGACCACGTTCAAGGGGCACTGAAAGAAGGGGCAGTAGGAAACAGGAGGAACCAGGAGCAAAGGCAGCTGTGAGTTCTTCTGCAGTCTTTTTTCCTTCCACCTTTTCCCTCTCTGTACTCTTTGATGAACTGTCACTATTAGGACTTTGATGCTTTGTACTTCGGTGATTAGCAAATCTCTCCCAGTCCTGACTTTTCTCTGGAGATCAATGTCTCTGGACTGGCCACACCCACGTATGTACATTTCCCATCAGCACTTTAAATCCAGTAGGTCCAGACTGAATTCAGCGTCTCCTTCACTCCAAGTCTGTGACTACTCTTGTGCCCGCTTTCACTCATCAAACATCCACCGGAACTCTCCCCCATTCATTCCTACAATCATTCTTTTGCCCAACAAATATTTGTTGTGGACCTACTATGTCTTACAACACTGTCACAGCACTAGGTACATCCATTCACTTACCAAGCTGAATCACTTCTACCTTGAAAATCTTTTCTCTCATCTAAATTCTTTACTGAGGTTTATTGACAACCTCTCTAGCTTGAGCCATGGCAACAAAGCACTATATGTTAGTTGCTTTTGCACGCCATTCATTCTGTAGTGGCCACTAGATCTATACCTGGGGCACAGAAGGGGCTCACTGTGGGGGCTTAGGGACCAAACTGTCTGGGAAGGGGATTGGAGGAGCAGAAGTTAGATTTGTCTTGAAGGAATATTTGCATATGAAGAAAGGCGTTTTCCTTTAACGGTATGTTACAGATCTATAAAGGAAGCACGACCATTCTTCTGTTTCTGGGGTATGGCTTTGGGAAGCTGGGAAGGCTACCGGAAGTCTGAGATGGAGAGTCTTCTGATAGAAAGCCTGTACATCTCCCACCCCTTGAGAACTCAATAGCCACTTGTTGACTGTATCACCTTCTATGAGCGGGACCACGCATGTTGTGTTCTCCACTGTACCCCCAGCCTCTGAAACATCTGGCCCAGTGTAGTGGCCCAATAAATATCTGTGGAGGATTCTAGAAAGGCAGAGACCATAGATGTTTTATTTACCATCTTAGCAAGGACAAAGACCTGGAGCCCAAGGGAAAAAGAACTAGTGCAAGATGTTTCCCTTCCTTTAGAGCTTGGTAAATGTTTGCTAAGCGATCTAATTCACCCTCCTGAACTCCAAAATCGGGCCCCTCGCTCGGCCGCCAGGCCCTGGAGCAGGGCCACCATCTGGCCCAGGCCCGCAATTCCCTCCCTTCCTCCCAGCCCAGGCTCCTGTTACCTCCCTGCACACATCTGTACCCACCACAAGCCAAACAATTACACGCTCCCGCGTCCCGGCCTCGAGGTCGGGGGCTCCCCCCAAGCCCCTCCGTGCCCCTGCACCCCTAGGCCCGGGGAAGCCCGCGGCCCGGCCTGATCCCGCCGCCTGCTGTGGGCTCTAGAGGTCCCCACCCCCGGCGCGCCCGGACTTCGCCCATGTGCTCCGCCGCGGCTCTCCAGCCTCGGCCCACTCGGGCTTGAGCGCGCAGCCAGAGGCCTGGCCGCCCCCGCCGGGGCCCGCCGCGCTCTTCCCCGCCCGAGTGGCCCGAAAGGCGGCAAGGCGGGAAGCGGCTGCTGCTGTGAGGCGCCCCCGGGCAGGCGGAGGGGGCGCCGGGGACAGCGGCCCGGGCCGAGGGTCGCAAAGCTGCGCGGCCCGAGCGGAGGCGGCGCTGCGGCTGCAGCCGCTCGCTCACTCACCACGGTCCGGCGGGACAGCGCGCCGGAGGTCCGGGACAGGGCCCGGCGGAGCCGCCGCGCCCGGCCCGAGCGGGTCCCCTCGGAGCTCTCGGAGCCGCTGTCGTCCGAGATCACGATGAAATCATCCATGGCTGCGGACCCCGCGCAGCCAGCGCGCGGGTGGCCGGCGACCCAGGCGGCGGTGGCAGCGGCGACTCGGTTCCTGTTGCCGAGGCGGCGGCGGTGGCGACAAACCTGGCCATCACCCCGCAGGCCCCGCCCCTCCCGCCCCCGCCCCGCCCCTCCCGCCCCAGCCCCGCCCCTCCCGCCCCAGCCCCGCCCTCCCGCCCCAGCCCCGCCCCGTCCCCACCCCGAGTCCCGCCCCCAAGGCCGCGGGCCGCGGGCTGCGCACGGCAGTTCAAGGCCGTGGTCACTGAGCTTGGCGGTGGCACTCGTCCTCCCTTTCTGAAGAAACGAAAAAAGGAGAAAACCAAGTTGCAGCTGGTTTGGGCCGCTGTTAGGGGCAGGCGTGCGAGACGCTGCAGCTGCGAGGGCTTCCCCACCTGCTTTCGATTGACTCAAATGTGAAGCGGTGTGAACAAGCCACACGGAGAGGGCTTCGCTGACTGATCCGGAGGGGCTGGCGGGTGGAGCCCTGGCCTGGGGCTGAGGGGGGGGGGGCGAGCTTCGGCCTGCGCCTGGGGAGAGAGGCCCCACTTCTCTTTGTGCACGTGTGAAAGTACATCTCTAGGATAAATTCCTCCAAGTGGAATTACTGGGTGAAATGAGATGTTTCTGTTGTTTCGATAAATTATGCCAAATTACTCTCCTAAATTGTACCAACTTGCAGTTTCAGCAACAATCCATGTCACTCGGTGTTACAAGCGCCTGGAAGTGCAGTTGCCACATTTCAGTCTCTTACTGAAAGTCAAGGGGACATTAACCCCTTGGCAGAGTCCTACGTCGCTGTGTGGTACTCGTGACGCGAGTGGGGAACAAAGTCCTGACACACAGGTTCAGATAGAGTGAGTAACACAGCTTTACTTGGAGACCAGTGCCCCTCCGGAGGCCAGTGCTCTGGTCAGCACGGAAGGTTATACAAGATAAAATAGAATTGAATGACAAACCAAGTCCCAGAGTCAATTGAGGTGGAGAAGGTTACTGGTCTGGGAGAGGCGACTGGGCCCATGACGGGTCTGAGGCGAGCTGGTCTTGCAAGGAAGAGCTTCGGAGAGTCCCGATATCGTGGCTTCCACCTCCCAGAGGGTCTGAGCCAGAGTGCCCAGTCAGACTGCTCACAGCATTGCTCTGGAGTTCTGCCTTTATCCTCTTTTCCTTGGACTTGTTTACTTTTTATGTGATAACCAGAAGTGGTTTGGTGAACGTGTTTACCACTCCATAAACATGTTTACTTTCATTTTTATCAGTCTCACAACTAATATGATATGATATGATATGATATGATATGATATGATAAGATATGATATGATACTGGGCCTTATATTAATTTTTGCTCCAAAAGATGCATTAGAGCTGATGGTCCAGCTAGGTCTTATTTTCGGGGAAACACGGTAGTTGTTTTTTTTTTAGATTTTTATTGGGAAAGGGGAACAGGACTTTACTGGGGAACAGTGTATACTTCCATGACTTTTCCCAAGTCAAGTTGTTGTCCTTTCAGTCTTAGTTGTGGAGGGTGCAGCTCAGCTCCAGGTCCAGTTGCCGTTGCTAGTTGCAGAGGGCACAGCCCACCATCCCTTGTGGGACTCAAGGAGTGGAACCAGCACCCTTGTGGTTGAGAGCCCACTGGCCCATGTGGGAATCGAACCAGCAGCCTTCGGCATTAGGAGCATGGAGCTCTAACCACCTGAGCCACCGGGCCGGCCCCACAGTAGTTGTTTTGCAAACTTCAATGCAACAACAACTTTGTTTATGTGCTCTATACACTCAGGGATTTAAACTGTGAGATGGAGACTTGTTCAGTTGGTAGCAGGATCAGAAACTGAAAAAAACGCACAGAGTAGCCATGAGGTAGCAGATGCCATAAATGATTAGATGTTATGAATGAGCAAAGTTATAAAGATGGAAAATGATATACCCGGTAGAGGGAGCAGCAATAGGTAGTTGCCTGTAGGACAGGAGCATTAAAATCAAAACAGGATCTGTGTTACAATAAATGTGGGGTATTGACAAAATCCTGCCTCTCAGGCTCCAGCAACTTGGAAAAATGGATTAACAGATTCAAAGGAAAATGTGTTTATTAGAAAAGGGGTTGGTTCCTAAGGGATGGTTATTAGCTACTATCTAAGCATTGTCTAGTGCCGTATTCCTCAAACTAACTGTACTGAGTATCAGAATCACCCAGGAGGCTTGTTAAAACAGATCGCTGGGTGCCACCCCAGAGTTTCTGATTTAGTACGCATGTGGTGGGGCCCAAAATTTTGAATTTCTCACAAGTTCCCAAGTGAGGTCCATACTGCTATTCTGGGGACCACCCATTGAAAATCACTGGTCTGGGTGACAGGGAGTCTATGGCCAACAGATTTCAGAATGGCTGAAACCATCCTTGCTGTGAAGGGATTCAGGCATTGTCTTCTCCAAATGCCATTAAACATTGAGTCTATTTGACTCCCTGTGTCGTGGAACACTTTATTTTCTAGGCTTCTGTGAATCAGTACCACTCTCAACACTTCTTTTTAGTCTCCTTAGCTGATTCCTGCTCCTCTCTCCTCTCCTTAAGTCGTGATATTCCTCAGAGTCCTGGCATAGGCCTCCTTCACACACAATCTCAACTCTTCCCATGGCCTTCATGGTAATTCTTATGCTGATGATTTGTATGATTCTACTTATGTGAAGGACCTAGAAAAGGAAAATGCATCGAGACAGAAAGTGGAATAGAGGTTATCAGGGTTTGGAGGAAGGCAGAATAGGGAGTTATTTCATGGACAAAGTTTCCATTTGGGATGATGAAGAGTAGTCTGGGAATGGACCGTCATGAAGGTTGTACAAAATTGTGACCATTAGTACCACTGAATTGTACATGTAAAAATGATTATAATGGTACATTTTACCACAACAGAGATATGTGAATATTTTTCTTTTATTAACAAATTGAAACATTATAGATCAGGTTAAAAGGCCCCTTGACCACCTCCTCCATCCTGACCGCTATTTCCCCTCTTCAGTGCTTCCGTGTTTACTCCTAGAGCTTTTCTGTATATTTACCTGTATTCATAGGTACTGGTCAGAATGATGTATGTTTTTAGCTGTATGCAAAAGGTAAGTCTGCTTTCTTAGAGAAATTTGAAACCATCATTGGCAGTGAAAGTGTTCCAAGCAATAAGGTTTCCTGTCTTATTAATGGGGATTTTGGGGTTGATATACAACTTTGAAAGGTTTTTTTCTTTCATTTTTCTTTTTTTCATTATATGGCAGTGTTGGTGCCTGCAGACCTGCTTTTATTTGTGCTAAAGCTAGCCAGCTCAGGTTTCTCCCTACACTAGGGAACACAGTCCCTTCTGCTGCATTCCAGGTACAATCTTCCAGTTTCAGGACCCTCCTAGCTGTTCTGGACTGCTTTTGTAGGGGGCCTCTAAGTGTACATTACTTTATTTAGATTATTTTCTTATCCTTTTCCCCTTTTCCCTCCCAGATTCTAGTTTGCTGAGATATCAAGTAGATGTCAAAATTTGTGTAAAACATTTTTTTTATCCTCTACGTTCGAAGATGATGCATACTCGGTTTGAGAAAATTAAAGCAATTCAGAGTGGTTACAAAGCAGAGTGTACAACCATGTCACACTCTGATAACCTCTTTCCATTCATCTCTGAGTAGTCAAAACCCGCAGGTACAAATACGTCCATAATTTTATGTAAGTGGGATCATATCATGCTCGTTGTATTGCAACTGGCTTTCTTAAATTAAAAATCATGACTTACAGTTTTCTGTGTCAGTGAATATAGGTCTACATTGTCTATATTACCCATTTTATTGGCATGTAATAATATTCTTAAAATAGTATGACATTAGCTCTTCTTATTTTATAGAAAAGCACAAAGAAGCAAGCAAAAAAAAGTCACATTTTCCTATCCCTGATTCCTACAATGAACAGTTTGTAAAACTAAAAGAAACATATCTATGAGATTAGAAAATTCATGCTACAAAAAAATTACAAAAAGATAAGAAATTTCGCCTTCCGAAGGCTAAATGCCAAGTACCTAAATACCCAAATAAATAGTTTCTTGTGAATGCTTCAAAACATACAAAATTACTATATACCGTGTATACTTATTTCTTCTTTTATATCTTTCTCTTTTTGTTTGTTTTTAACACAAGAAAGATCACACTATACACAGTTATTTACTTTGCTTTTTTTCAGTTGATGTATCTTGGGGATTGTTCCATAACTGCAAGATAACTATATCTTTGTAACTCCTGCATAAAAACGTCGTTTGTTAGGATGTGCGGCAATTTATTTAATCAGTTCCCCATGATGGATATTTTGTTTCTAGGGTTTTGTTTGTTTGTTGTGTGGTTTTGATTTTACTATTACCAATCATGCTACAAGAATCTCTTTGTTATTAAACTTAACAAATCTTGCTAGCATATCCGCAGAGAAATCCTTAAGCCTCGGGGACTGGGTTAAAGGCTATACGGTACGTGTTTTATGTGTTGATAGAAATTACCAAATTGTCATCTAGAGAGTTTATACCAAACAACATTCCAATAAAAGTGTTGAGAGTGCTTGTTTCCCAAAATTCCACAAGCATTGGTTATCAAACTTTAATTGTTGCCAATCAAAGAAATTGAAATTGGTGTATCTTGTTCTGATTTCCATTAATTACGAACAAAGTTGAGATACTTTTAAAATGCTCATTGGCCCTTTGTAGTTTTTTTGTTCATACACATTCACTATATATTCTCCTAGTCTGTTCATCTTTTTCAATAGCTGTTACTAGAATTTGTATAACTAACATTTACTGAGCAAAGTATTACATTGCTTGGATAATTTATTCAACTAATTATGTAACAATGAACACTTAGGATGTTTACAATATCATACTGCCATTTCAGGCATTCTTGTACTTACGTTTTTGTACTCTGAACCAAATATCTCTGTTAAGTTAGATTTCCAGAAATGGAATTGCTGATTTAAAGCTGAATTCTTTGTCACAATTTTCAAAATAGCATTGTGTGCTGGGGCAATGGTCTAAGTGGGAAAATGTGAGAGAAAAGAAAGAGGAACTAATACTTGCTCCCAATTGCAAGGCAAATCAGCTCTAAGTTAGAGTTCAAGTCAAGAAAGAGGAACTAACAGTCTAAGTCAGTTGACCTCTCAGGCTCTTTGATGTTGTTTATCAGCCGCTGTCATCAATAAGCTGCTTAAAATTCTAAATCTCCTTCTCTATTTGAGTGTCCAGACCTCCTGGGAGCCCGCAAATTCGGTGAGGGAAAAAACCAAAAAAAATAGTTCTGTAATTTTTGAGTGAATAATAGTATTAAAAATAATTATTAAGCACATTCTGAATCGTTTTATGGCCACGCAGTGTTAATGGTGGCTTTACATTTCTGTTTCCAATTGTCTGTTGGCGCTTACTGTTTGAAGGAACAGTTGGCAGGATATTTGTGAATGTAAAGTGAATGGAGGGAAGTAGTAGGAGAATTGAATCAGCTTACTTGTGGGACCGGTGGACTCTTGGGGAAGCCGGGTTCAAAGAACCTGTGCACAAAGCAATCCATTCAATTAGAAGAACGTAGGAAAAGATTTGGGGTAGGATGCATTGCATAAATCCTGTCTTTGTACGTAACAGCTCATTCATTAGCAGTCAGTGTAGCAGAAAATAGAGTGAAGAAGTTTTACATTTCTGATTCAGGCCAAATTGCATTCATGACTGCAATGCCAACTTGAGCTTTCCAGGTGACATCGGGTGACACTGCACTAAACTAGGCATTCCAGGATTGCTAGGAAGCAGTTTTGACTAAGTATGAGGTCTGCCTTGAGTGAGTAAATAACCTGGGTTATTAATCCCATTGTGCACAACAGAATTATCTGAACGGACATGTTCTGCATTAGTGTTACTTATAGACAGAGTGAAATTGACAAAAATTGGTTTGCTTGATTTATTCTAGTACACATTTGATTATTATGAATGTACACACACATACACACACACACACACACACACACAAAATTAATCTATTTTTCTTTTTTCCCAGTGTTACTTTCTTGTGAAAAAAGTCCAAGATAAAATCTACCACTTAGATCAAGTTGTGCTTCATCCCTGTTACTACTACGTGCATATTCAGTTTGATATGTTTGAGGCGATACTATGGCTAGAGACTTTTTAAAATTATAGTTGACATACAATATGATACTAGTGTCAAGAGTTTTGATTTTTACATTTCATTTAACATATACCATAAATATTTTCCCCTTTTGCTAATCGGTTTTAATTCTTATTTCTTCTTGCCTTCTGCTCTCCCCCTTGACCACTATCATGTAACCACTGTCGTTTGCGGAGGTATGTAAACCCACACATTTTCCTCCGTAACCATGTAAACATTTACAAAGATATACAGACGTGTATGCATTCATACAGAGGGTGCAAAAAAAAATGTATGCACATTTCAAGAAAGGAAAAAACTGTATTAATTGTAATCTCAACATACACCAATAACAAAAGATGTGTGACTTCTGCAATTATAAGAGGTGCTCAGAATGGTTCCCATCAGCGTCCAGACACTTCTGATTATGGCAAAATAGTGCTTGTGAAACCAGAGGCCAAACAAGTCCGGGGCTTGTGCTGCCTGCACTGCTCAGCCAAGAGGCCGACACAGGGGCTGGGTCATAGAATAAGCGTTTATTATCAGAGCACCGGTGGTCTGAGAAGGCAGCGGGCTAACACCTCCAAAAACTGCCTTCACATTCTCACACCAGCCTGGGATATTTAAGGGAAAATCTGGGCCTTCCTCCAGAGGCCACGTGATGTGCCAGGGGTCTGCATGGAGTCTTCCCTCAGGTGATGTGGCTCCAATGTGGTCACCAACCCAGGTGATGACAGTACCCTGGAAAGAATGCTGGGCCACAGAGATTGGGATCAGTACGCAAGGGGTATTGTGATCATAAGCAAGCACAAGTTTCAGGGTAATTATCTAAAGCAGGGAACTGGGCAGGGAACATTTCAAGCTCAATCCACAAGGAGGGGTTTTTTCAATTGTTAAGCTCTAGGGCAAGGAGGGGCGAGGCCTCTTTTGTGGGGGTCCCAACCGGAGCGTTTCACTTGAGCATAGATAACATCTTTTAAAATGTGTATACATTTTTTTGGGCATGCCTGGTATAAATAAATGCATATATAAAATTTATATGAAAGATGGTGAATTTGGCATTTGTTTTTACAAAGGTGAGATCATAAACTACATATATTCCTCAGTTACTATATTCTTTCTTGCTTAGTTCATCAGGGCAACCCACCAGATTAGTAACTACAGCTACAACTTGATTTTTTAAGAGCAACAGAGTTATCCATAATATTGATATACACATTTATTCACCCTTCCTCCACTGAGGGACATTCAAGTTGTTTTCAAGATTTTTGTCATTACAAACAATGCCACCATACAGATTCTCACAGATGCATCCTTAGGTTATCAGGACTAGGGTCACTGTATCAAGGGATATGTATGTTTTTTGTTTTTAATGTCAAAGGCCACGTTCCTTATTTTAAAAAGCTTGTGTGTGGACCTCATTTGGATCTTGATTCAAACAAACTATAAAAAGAAGTATGACATTTATAAGACAATGGGAAATTTGAACACTGACGAGATATTTCATTACATTAAGGAATTTTTGTTATTTTTCAGATGTGATAATGGTAGAGATACATACTGAAATATTTATGAAAGAAATAATTTGCTTCAGAGAATATTCTTGGAATAATCCAGCACAATCCAAATCCTGTGAGAAGCTGCCCCTTTGAGTCCTCTTGCTGAGGCCTGTACAACTCCTCTGGAGAACTTTCCTTTCTCCCTTACTGCAGCAAGGTCCATAAACCGAACTTTTCAAATACAGATATGTTCCTGGAGGCCTTTGGTCAGTGGACTTGAAAGCAATCTTTTCAAAGTTTATTGTCCATTTGGATTTCCTCTTCCTTGGGACTGAACTCCCCAGTTCACTGGGAACTGGGGAGTTCTGACGTTTTCTCTTTTGTCTGAGTCGTCCGATTGTTTGCCTTCCCCATTCTTCTCTAGGAGCCATATGCACTACTTCTTAGAAGAGGTCAAAGTTAAGGATTCTCGTTCAGGCTGGATCATCCCAGGTTTGATGGCATTAGCAAGAATTTTCAGGATCTTTTCCGTTCACCAGTAAGGCTACTGGGTGGTGAGGTTGAAGGTAGGAACTGAGCTAGTTTGGACCTCTCTGTTTGCTCCAGACAAATCTGGTTATTTTCTTGGGCATCTGTCTAGTTTGGCTGATGTTCATGATGTGTGTGAGTGTGCGTGTGTGTGTGTGTGTGTGTGTGTGTGTAACATTTATTGCTCATCTCATTAGGTATTAGAGGAGAAAATTCATTGTCTTAACTCAGAAGTCTGATATTTATATTAGATTTTGTTTTATATATTTAGAAGCTCTGATATGAGACAAAAATTCAGTACCTCTTAATCGTTCTTTTATTGATATGAAGTATCACTATTTGTCCATTTTAGTGCTTTTCATCTTGAATTCTACTGTTTGTTACATTAATATTGTAACATACATAACACAGTCTTTTGTTTGGTGTGCTGGGAAAATATTTTGATCTTTAAACCCATGTGTTTTTATTCACTGTGTAACCCTTTCTCAATTCAGATGACTAGACTGTGAGTCACTCTTTGCCTTAGAGGAGATTGTCGAAATGCAACCAGAATACAAAAGAAGCAAATTCTTGGTTTGTGAATGTCAGAGCTGTGGCTCAGGTGTAAGACATTCTCAGCCAGTTTCTTCACCCTCAGAGGAGAGAAGAGTCAAGTCACATTCTGTTTGCCCTGTTCTATTTCCTTAGGTGTTACTTCTCTTTTTTGTGATGTGTGGGGTTTCTCATTTCTGATGTCAGAATTTTACTCAAATATTTTGCTATTCTTGGGTTGGGTGTTTTCACTTAATTTTTGAAGTTTCCTCATTAGCCCACATGTGAGTGCTGGATTGGTTTATGGCATCTCATTGCCAGGAATTTCAGGAAAGTGCTTTGCTGCTGGGGGGGGGGGGGCAAATGGGTGGGGGTTGGTATGTTAGTGTCTAGTCTTCTGGAAATGGGGACAACCACAGTACATGTCACCTACTAGTTTGCTTTTCTGGTTGAATCCTGACTTACACACACCTATATGTTGAGGCTCTGCCAGGAGTGATTTCTTTAGCACCAATAACTTCCCCAAAGTCTCCCACCATCAAAGGACTTACACATCAAATCCCCCTCCTTCCTTACCTACTCTTCCTTCACTGTAGGATGTCTCCCTCACCCCCTGAAAGTTCCCTCACACATCCTGTTATTTCTGACATTATTTATGACCTGATTCTGCTGTGAGTGATCCTAAAGGTCCTAAGACTCCCATATGTAAAAACATCCTTCAGAGTTGCAGCAAAAATCAACTCCTGCAAGGTGGTAGGTGGGACTATAAAAATGGACTATAATGGGAGGGAAAACTAGACACCAGTCTCCTACCCAAGAATTTAGTGACTTCATTGGTATTCTGTGGAGTCCTAAAGGCTTTGAAGTCTCTAAGAATTTCTGGGTGTCGTGCGGGAGGGAAGAGAATTGGGAAAAGAAAAGGGGCTCATTTCCTCAGGCCCTTCTGGGAGCGATGCACGGGCTTTATATGTAGACTCATTTAGTATTTAGGACCTCATGACGCTCCCCTATGCTTCTGGTGGAAATGCAGATTGTTAGAACCTCTTCACAGGTGGTTTGGAAATGTTCAAATAAAAAAGTGTGTATGTGCACGATAAAGTTTGTATAGAGTCACTGCAGTATTGTTCCACAAGCAAATGCATGGGCACCAAATGTCCCTGAAGGGGACCAGATGAATAATACCAGTTGTATAAATGATTATCCATCCATATCATTAAAGACTCCATCCATGAAGAATGAGACATCTGCATATGCTGAGAAGAAATAATGTCTTACATGTATTTATCATAGAAAACAAGATATGTAAGGAATGCTACCGAACCATTTTTTTTTTGGGGGGGAGGATATGAACACACTGGTATCCCTCCCCCAAGGTGCTTATTTACACTTACACTATCTCTGGAAGTCCACAAAATAATTTGACAATATTTTTCTGAAAGGGAATTTGGGGACACACGAGGGAGGGAAACTTACTTTTCACTCTATTCTTTTTTGTGCGTTTTACACTTGTTCCCAAGTGTATGCATCCTTAAATTTTTTTTTTAAACTTTTTATTTTGAGATAATTGCAAATTCACAAAAGATTTGCTTTTAAACAAATTTCCAGCCTCCTCCTCATCACCCAAAGTCTCCCCCAGCCCACAGCCCTTCTCTAGGGTCTTGGCTGTAGCTGACAGCCTCCATTGGTTTCTTCAGCTGGACGCTGCTGGACCTGTGGTTTAAGGTAGGGATGTGAATAAGGGCATTTACCTTTTTACTCTGTATCTTTTATATTTTTTGCATATATAATCACGTACCTATAGTATCTTTTAAAAGCAAAGAACTTGCTTATTTAAAAAACCTCCCGACCCCTTCTCACACCCTGGTCCCCCCACCCCCCAGCCTTTTACTTGGGACGAGCTCACCAGCTGGCCCTTCTCCAGCAAGAAGTCAAGGGCGTTGTGCTCGGGCAGCAACCCTAGAAAAAAGTATTCTGCTGACGGGGAACCGAGGTGTAGAAGGATAGCGTTTGTTTCCGTCTTCGATCACACAGGGATACAAACATACCTACCAAGCAATAGGTAAAGGTTAGCTATGAAGCAAATTTGA
The DNA here is from genome assembly GCF_036562045.2 of Rhinolophus sinicus. Classification (NCBI taxonomy): domain Eukaryota; kingdom Metazoa; phylum Chordata; class Mammalia; order Chiroptera; family Rhinolophidae; genus Rhinolophus; species Rhinolophus sinicus. The sequence goes on along the minus strand of NC_133759.1, from coordinate 106,878,855 downwards.
AGCCGAATCACTACTGTTTGAAAAAGCAAAGGACGCAGCGCGCTGCATGCCGGGATTGGTTTCCCCTTTCCAGCTGGGCCATCGTGCGGCTGCGCAGAAGGGCGGCAACGCTTCCGAGCGCATGCGTGCGGCGGCGGCGGCGGCGGCGGCAAGACTGACTGCGCCGGGGTGGTGGCGCCCGCGCGGGCGCCGGGGAGCTCGGCATGGCGGTGCCTGCGGCGGCCATGGGGCCCTCGGCGCTGGGCCAGAGCGGTCCCGGCTCCTTGGCCCCCTGGTGCTCCGTGAGCAGCAGCCCGACGCGCTACGTGCTCGGGATGCAGGAGCTGTTTCGGGGCCACAGCAAGACGCGCGAGTTCCCGGCGCACAGCGCCAAGGTGCACTCGGTGGCCTGGAGCTGCGACGGGCGCCGCCTGGCCTCGGGGTCCTTCGACAAGACGGCCAGCGTCTTCTTGCTGGAGAAGGACCGGTTGGTGAGCTTTCAGGGCCTGGCCCAGGCCAGGGAGGGGGCGCTGGTGCCGCGGTGAGGGGGGCGGAGGGGCGAGGAGTGTGGCGGGGAGGAATGTGGGGGTGTCGGGAGGAGCAGGCTGCGGTGGGGGGGGGGCCGGGCTGGTAAGGGGAAAGGGGGGCTGTGTCAGGAGTGCGGTAGGAAGGTGTGAAGATGAGGGGGCGAAGGTGAGGAGAGGGGTCCCGCTGGTGGGGAGGAGGATGGATGCGGCCGGGGCGAGGTGGGGTGTGGGGGTGGCGAGGGGCCGTGACCTGATGGGGGCGCTGTCGGGGGAGGAGGGCCCCTTGGACTGTGATGGGGCCTCGGGTGGGGATGAGCCTCGGTAGCGGAGTAAAGGTGGAAAACCAGAAGGAAGGAGAAAGGCGGGAGGGCCAAAGAGGAAGGCGCGGGTGTGGGACGTAGCCTCAGTGCATTGAGAGGTGGGGAGGGAGGAGGACATTGGGAAGAGTTTTGGGGAGGAGGCTTGGCAGGACTGGGGTTTTCAAAATGCTCCGAAGTTTTGTTGGTCTCCAGAGACCTTGGTTTGAATAAAGTTAAGAAGTTTCACGTGGAGGCAGGTAGATATATGTGAAGTGACATCCGGACTCTGTTCTTTCAGGTTAAAGAAAACAATTATCGGGGACACGGGGATAGTGTGGACCAGCTTTGTTGGCATCCAAGTAATCCTGACCTCTTCGTCACTGCATCTGGAGACAAAACCATTCGCATCTGGGATGTGAGGACCACCAAATGCATTGCTACTGTGAACACAAAAGGTGACTCCAGAGAGAGGGCAATAGGAAGATAAGCGACTTATATTTATTCAACAGACATTTTCCAAATAACTTTTCTGTGCCTGGCCTTGTGCTACTTATGGGACATCCTGAGCTGAAAAGACACAACAGTTCAATGCTGGGAGAGACATATGCATAAAAATAAAAAAAAGCAACTAACATAATATGACATGGCTCATTTTATAATGGAGATGTCTACAAGGTGAATACCCAGAATGGAGATGCTTAAGTCTGTTGGGGGAGACAGGGAAGGCCTCACAGAATTTGAGCAAACTCATAGACATAGGAATTTGGTGGTGGAGGTATGGTGGGAGGATGGGGCACCTCTAAGGAGGGAAGAAGGTGTGCAGAGGCGTGGAGAGTTTGGAAAACTGCTGGTCAGCTAGAATGGCTGAAGCTTGGATGGTCCTGGTGGTCTGGGGGAAAATGACCTGAAAGTTGTGCAGGTTATTTATATGTTGTTCTTCATCAGATATTGTCCTGGAAACCTTGAGGTCATTTATTATATTTTATTGACTAAGATGTCATTGATTATAAGATGCACCAGTATTTATAAGTGCAATTAGGAATGAAAATAAAGCTTCCAAATAACCATGTATGTCAAAAATTCTGAGATGCATTTGATGCATTTTAAGATGCATTTATAGATAATAAAATGTGAAAAAAATATACATCTTAGAATCAGATAAGTTGATGACATTTTTACTGGGTGTGTTCAGTGTGGGCCACTGGACTTTGTTGACAAGACTTGTACCTGTAGGTGGAATGAAGCAGTGGTTTCCCCACGTATACAGTGGGTGATACATGCGTGATTTAGGTGGTATGTGGATGAACATTAAAAAATGGTTTTGTGTATGTTTTAATGTCTGTTAGAGAAAAAGAACCAGCTCATAGAATTTATTGCTAATGAAAGCTAAATTTTCTGAGCCAATTTTTAAAAAACTTTTCAATAAAGAAAAACATAGTTGTTACATGGATAGGACAAAATTTGTGAAAGTGGCATGTGAACGACTGGAGTTTGGGAAATGCTAGTGTTAAGAGAATAAATTTACGTTTAGATCTTGGCTCTATTACTTCATAGCTTTGACAGTTTGGCTCATTTTTCTTACCGTCCATTTCTTCCCCTGTAAACAGGGGATAGTAAAGTGATAGTAGAGTATTGTGAGGCCCACATGGGGAAATTTAGCTGAATATGCTGTGCTCATGGTCGATCCTTAGGTGGTGGTGGCTTTCCATGCACTACGACCTTAACGAAGGAGCTCTGGCGATCTCTCTGGTCTTCCTTCGAGGATAACAAAATAAACTTCTGGAGGATTAGGGGCAAACAGGTCATTTTACTGATTTACCTGGTTTCCTAGGGGAGAACATTAATATCTGCTGGAGTCCCGACGGGCAGACCATTGCCGTGGGCAACAAGGATGACGTGGTGACCTTTATTGATGCCAAGACACACCGTTCCAAAGCGGAGGAACAGTTCAAGTTCGAGGTCAATGAAATCTCCTGGAACAATGACAATAACATGTTTTTCCTGACAAATGGCAACGGTTGTATCAACATCCTCAGGTGAGGGGGTCCTAGCTCAGGGGACTCATATCTTTAACAGCTGGGTGTTCTGGTGGATACACAGTGAACTGGATGTGAATCTGTCCTGAAGGAGCTTAAAGGACACATGGTAACAAAGGATCCTGACCTCTGTTGAGCGCCTTTGAGTCAGGCACCTTGTATTTTGCTGGGTCCTCACAGAAATTCTCAGGGGTTGATGGTGTGCTTTCCATTGGCTAGATGAGGGTCTGGGATTCAGAGAAGTGAAGTCACTAGTCACCTGGTGAGCACTAGCACTGGATGCGTCTTGAATGATGGCTGATTTGTACGCTTAAAATCTCAGCCTAAATATTGTGTTCCCTCCAGGGAAGCCATCTTCAACACCCTCTCTCCGCCAAGGTTAGAGGCTTTTGTGCTTCCTTTTGGGAGCATTTCTCATTTTGTATTGTAATAGCATGTTTACCCGTCTATATCTTCCATTGGACTTGAGTCCCATGTGTTTAACTTGTTTACTGTTGAATTCTTACTGCCTAGGCTAATACCTGCTTCACATAGTAGGGATTTCGTTAAATATTTGCTCTCTAAAGGAATGAAATTGTGGAACTGAAATTCAGGTCTTTCAGGTTCTATTCTTTCTACTATCCTGGGTGTGCAATGCAAGGCAGAGTGAAATAGGTTTTACGTTAGAGAGGCTGGGAGTTTGCTGTGGAATCCCAGCGAAAGAAACTCATTGACTGGACGTTGGGGGTTGAAAGGTGCAGGTTCCGAGATTGACCTTGAAAGATAAGTAGAATTTTAAGAATTAGAAAAAGAGAACTGCACAATTGACAAAATAGGTTGTCCATGAGCAAGATTTATTTGGAGAGTAGTTTGTAGATCAGGGTTGCTGGTAGTGGTGGCAATTAAGGTATCTGAAGAGAGGGCCTGAAAATGGGACGATAGAGTTGAAATATAATTTGGGACCAGCTGATGAAAGGCTTGGAATTCTGTGCTTAGCAACTTGAGTTTTATTCTCTAGGCAGTGGGGATTCTATAACTTCCTTTTAAAGCTTTTTTATTAGAAAGTAAAACACAGATACAGAAAGCCACATAAAACAAATGTATAGCTTAATAAACAGTTATATGCATAGCACCTGTGTAACCCCACCCCGTTAAGAAATAGTACTTGGCTGGCGACCCCAGAAGTCAGTCCATAGGCTTTATCCTAATCATAACTCCTGCCCCTCAAAAGTAGGTACTATTTTGATTTTTATCGTTTTAGCTACCAAGTGTGCATCTCTAGATACTCTACTTCTGCCCGTTAAAACAATTTTTATATGTCTTTCAGGGTCCCCCTCCATCTCTTTCTTTTCCTTACAACGTACCTGTTGAAAAAAAACAAGCCATTAACCTGTAGAGATTCTTCCACTCTGGATTTTGCTGATTTCATGTGCTTATTTATTTGTCAGAATGTAAGAGACACTTCCTCTCGTCTGCTGTTTGGTTACCCAGGAATATAGTTTGTTTCGGAAAGACAGGATAAATCCTTGATTCTTTCCCTTTGTCATCAGATAATGAATGAGTTTCCTATCACCTTCCAAGGTGACCAGCTAAGAAGCATCATTATGGACGCGTGTATTTAAGCGTGATAGATGTCTTTCGATCTATTATAATTATTATCCTCATTGAAACTCAAATTATTCCATCACTGGCCAATGGGAACCTCTTCAAATTGATTCCTGAGTCTTTTTTTTTTTTTTTGGTCTAATCCTAGTGGTCTTTAGTTTCTTGCTGTCTGGTATGACAACATGGTTCAGCTTCATCTTGTACATTTCCTGCCCCAGGCCTTTGATCAGAAAATTCTCTGTAAATCCCTGGACGTTTTTTACGAAATAAGAATAGTGCTAGGAATGCCCATATTGATGGGTTGGTCATTGTTTATAGACCTTTCCAGGGGACAGAGCTGCGAAATATATCTATGTATTTTTAAAGGTAAAATACCTTGTGAATTTATACTGATAACTTCCAATTAAAATTCAGGACTACAGAAATTTTACTAAACCTCTTAATTTTACAAATACATCTCTTTCCTTCCAAACCGAGTATTGTGGATCTCAGAGATGCAGTGACATTAGGATATCCTGTGGTTACTCATCCCATGTTACACATATACTTATCTCGGAATAATCACCACCACCAGTGTTATTACTTAAATTAAAACAGCAAATTACGGTTTTTGTATATGCTTTCCTCATTCTTCCTCCATTTAAAAAAATAGTTAATACTATATATTGTCAGACTATACAGCCATGTCATATTATATTTTTCCTTTTAACCATATACAGTTTCTACAAGAAACTGTGTAATGCTCACTACTGGCCCTATGCTGATAAGTCTCTAGTCATTTTCTTGTCAAAGCTCATTCTTTAGATTCCTCTGGAAGGGTTGGTTCATGGGAACAATATTCCCTGAGTTCATACTTACTATAACTTATATACTTATAAAAGTTATAAATGCTTTATTATATTGCACTTACTATTTGAGCTCTTCGTAATTAATAATTAGTTTCGCTAGACGTAAAAAGCCTCAGTTTATGTTTTCTCGTGTATCTTAAATGTTATTCCATTTTCTTTTGGCATGAAGTGTTACTGTCAAAAAGTAATAATCGAATTTTCTTTTTCTTTAAATCTAGTAATTTTACTATGTGTCTTCACGTCTGGGTTCATGTTCTCAGGTGTGTGGTGTGCTGTGTGCTGTTTCGATAAGTTGTTTGAAATCTCTATTTCGGGAAAGTTTTCTTGAATGATAGTCTTCGATATTCTGTTTTATTTCAGTTTTCTTCTTCGTGTCTCCTATTATCATCTTAGCAGCGCAGTCCTCGTCCCACAGTTTCATTGCTGTCTGTCTTGTTTTTCAGCTACCCAGAGCTGAAGCCGGTGCAGTCCATCAATGCCCACCCTTCTAACTGCATCTGTATCAAGTTTGACCCCATGGGGAAGTACTTTGCCACAGGAAGTGCAGATGCTTTGGTCAGCCTCTGGGATGTGGATGAATTAGTGTGTGTTCGGTGCTTTTCCAGGTAAATAACTGCCAGCACCTTCCTTGTTGGAAAGATTAATGTTATTTCATTTTGGGTGAATTGTGCCCTCTTCCTGGGTTACTCTAATGTCTAATCTGTGTTACAGGCTGGATTGGCCTGTGAGGACCCTCAGTTTTAGCCATGATGGGAAAATGCTGGCATCAGCGTCAGAAGATCATTTTATTGACATTGCTGAAGTAGAGACAGGTAACTAAAACTCTCCCTACCTTAATCTTCTGTCTTTCATCTCTGGCCATCGGGACTTTTCTTTTCATGTGTTTTCATCTTTGCACATTACTAATTCACCAGCATTAGCATAAATGAATTTATTTTCTTAATATGACAGTCATAGTCAGTAATGAGGGAGCAAAGAGTTAGGAAAGACGGGCAAATCTGAAGGAAAGTGATGTAGGAAAATAGTTTGCATTTTATTAACTTTTAATTCTTTCACTATAAAAATTAAAAAAAATATTTAAAATATAAATATTTTAAATTTAAAATATAAATATTTTAAATTTAAAATATAGAAAATTTAAAATATAGAAAGTAGAAGGAAGAAAAAAGTGTCATCTGTGGTCCCACTATCTACAACCTCTTTTTAGCATTGTGGTATATTCGTATCTTTTGCCTGCATTTCAACACACACACACACACACACGCACATATGCACACATGTATAATAATACATATAAAACAGCTTTATTGTAATATAATGTACATACCACAGTTGGCTAATTTGAAGTGTATTGAGTGTATGCTGCATTTTTAAATTGGCAACACGCTACATGCTTTTACTACATTAATCTTTACTCTAAGATGGAAAAAAAGTTAAGCGAGACTAAAGGAATAACAGCTTTTGAAAATCATGTTTAATTTCAACAAGTGGGAGGAATGAAATTGGGGGAAAAGAGCGTGTATGACTCTATTACAAGGCATTGAGGTTTAGTGGATGGATCTGTAGCTTTGGCAAGAGACTGACTTTGTCTGTTGACTGTCTTGCTTCCTTGCGGTGTGACTGACTTGTTAAGTCACCTGTTTCTTTATAAAAGGGGGTTTAAAATCATTATCTGTCTTGCTGCATTGTCATTATTCTTTATGGAAATAAGGATCTGTCTGATTCATACGGGTGCTCAACAGACACCAGCCGCTGTTGAGTGTTTCTCCAGGGAGTACAGAATCGGGTTCAGAGCACAGGCTCTTAAGTTAATCCGCCCGCCTTCAGTTCCTGCTCTGCCACCTACTGGCTCGTGACCCCTCTGCGCCTCAGTGTTCTCTGTAGAAATGGGGTAATGATTGTATCTATGTCTTGGGGCTGTTACGTGGATTAAATGAGTTACTACAACTGAGAACGAGTGTGGTCTCTTACTAATGTATTGATTGGTTTCTCTACATTGATTTTTATAGGAGACAAGCTATGGGAGGTGCAGTGTGAGTCCCCGACCTTCACTGTGGCTTGGCACCCCAAAAGGCCTCTGCTGGCATTTGCCTGTGATGACAAAGATGGCAAATACGACAGCAGTCGGGAGGCGGGCACTGTGAAACTGTTTGGGCTTCCTAATGATTCCTGATGGGGGCTGGCACAGGGAGAAGGCCCTGGCCTGCCCGTGTGTGCATTTGGTCTGCTCTCCTGGAATGGGGGGCACCCAGAGTATTTGGACTTCCACTTGGTATAAAATGTAAAGTGTTCTGTTGGGTGGCGTGTTCCCGTTGCCTTCCTGTTGTGTTGGCTGTCCCATCCTTTCCCCCTGCATGAGGGCTTAGCTGTTTGGGTGCGGACGCCAGCATACTACGTCTGGGGGCCTCCTGCCATCTTGCTTTTAGGGTGGACTTCGGGGGGCTGGCTTCTGCTTGGACAGCACCTTATCTGGAGGGGAGGGTCAAGAACGGTGAGTTGGGGTTGGAGATTTTTTTTTTTTTTGAGTGTTTTTTAATATAAAATGTAATTTTGAGAATTGAGCATTTAATAAAACTGACTTGTGTTATGAGACTTCTAGGACTTTGAAATTATGGTGTTATTTTTATGTTATTATAGGGAGATGTTGCAATTTTGCATTCAAAAAAAAATTTCTAGTTTAAAGGTTGTAGTTCTATTATTTAATGTCTTACCACAAGAACTCCGAAATGCAGGGACAAAATGGGAAGTGCGTGGGCAGTGGCCGTCCTTTTAAGTCATCAGGTGTGTGTGTGTACGTGTACGTGTACCTGGCCTCGTTCTTCAAAGGATTTGTAGATGACAAATTTATAATAAGTACTGAGAAAATGAGTGAAATACAAATAACATCAGGATAAGAAATATAAATTAGAATAGATAGGCAAGACTAGGGAAATTAAAATAGAAATAAGCCAAGAATTAGGACCTAATTGAATGCGTGAACGACTTTTCCCTGCTGGCAGTGTGAAGAAGGGGGTAGTTAGTTAGCCAGTTAAAAGAAAAGCACCTGCCAGCAGAGCAAAGCTTTGGTCAGCTCTCACCTCCAAAAGAAATGGCTCATGTGGGGGATTCTTACTTGTGAGCAGTGTCTTGATTTTCATTATATTTGAATGTATTTTGGCATTAAAAAAATAGGAAGATGCCTCAGTAAGTGATGTTTGTAGAAAGATTTGGGAAAAGCAGGTAAGCCAAAAGAAAAATCATATTCCTAGCGCTTCAGTTGCAATGGTTTTTCTGTTCTCATTTGCGATTCCCATTTTACAGGTGAGTGACCCAGGGCTCTGAGCAGTCGACTCTTGGCCTGGGTTAGTGTCTGATGGCTTGAACCCGTCTTCAGGCTCAGCAGTATTTCCTCCTCCAGCCCCCGCAGCAGCCTTTGCCCCCGCCTTTTCTGACAAGATGGTCTTTCTTGTTGGCAAACCAACATGTGTCAGAAATTCAGTGCTGTTTATGTCACTAGGAGTAAATTTTGGTGCATGGTTTCTTGTTTTTGCAATTATTTATCATTCATGTGGTTGCTGCTGTGTTTATGTATCCCCCTTGTCGTTGGAACCAGATGCTAAAGGTTTTGGTATTTGATTGCATCCCTCCTCTTCCATCCATGTGGATTTTTTTCTCGGTTTTTGTAGTGATCCATGCCACCTGTCGCTTAAAGAAGAGATTTGTTGCTTTCAACTAACAGGAGTTGCAGCAACAGGAAAACTGCGAAGAAAGAGCTCCAGCTTGCGGCAGCCTTCACTGACTGTCAGGGTGGCGCTGACGTCTCTGTTTGGGCTTCAGAGTCCTTTCCTGGAGAAAGAACTGATTTGGCCCAGATCTGAGAGCCCTGTGGTTTGAGTGAGTTTTCTATTCAGCAGGAAAGCTGCTGTTCAGAGTCGCGTCGGGGTGTGTCGTGTAGTTACAACTCCAGACACTAGCAAACCAGACGTGGTCAGCTCTGACCTAGACTGGAGTTGGCAGGGAAAGTCGGATTTGCTGTGCCAGTGACCCCTTTCTGTTGACTTGGAATTACACGTCAGGCTAAGAAATAGGTAGTTAAGATTATGGTATTTCAAAAAAAAGAAAAAAAAGATACTGTATCTCCTGCTGAGATCCTGAATTCATTGTGGCTTGAGGGCCAGGAAAGGATGAAACGTGCCAAATGGTGAGCTTGTGTGAGGTGTATGTGACTTGAGGGTTGTTCCCTCCGTCCTAACCTGTGTTGCAGTGAGGCTGAGCAGCGGGGGGTGGCAGGCTGGGGGTAGTTCCTGGTGGCGTGTGTAGGGAGGCTCCGTCCTGGTCAGAGGCACTTAGATCCAGGGAGCAGGCGAAGTCCAAAGCAGGCTGTGCTGCCCACATCAGACGACAGGTGTGGCGAGCCAGAGGGCAAGCCAGGAAGAGGCCCGTTCTGGGAGGGCCCAGGGCGCGGGGTGGGGGGTGAATGTGTGTGTTACGAGCTGGTTGGGCTGTGACTGGGTGGGTTCAGTTTAGAATGACCAGGAATGGGGCACATACACTCTTAACTTCTTTCCTGTGTCAAAGATGTATTCTACTCCTGAAGGACTTTCGTCACAAAAGGGACCACGTAACGTCTACCTTCTGGGGAAGGGGAAAGCCCATCTTTCAGAGGGGAATAGAGGTCACACACGGAAGTGCATTGCACACTCAGTAGGTGGGTGAGGATTGCCTTCGTTTCTCCCTCTGATGCTGGAGCGGTGGAGAGCAGGCTGCCTGCATCCCTGAGCAGAGCTGGGTTTGAACCCAGGTCCAGCAGGGGCTGGTCCTCCTCACAGCGGGGGTGATGGATCCTCTCATCCTTCGGTTGTTAGAAGAATTGAAGGAGATCAAGTGTATGTGGAGTGTCCGGCACAGCACTTGGCACACGGGAGATGCTTAATAAACACCTGCCTTGCCCTTGAAGAAGGACACTTGTAATGAAGACGGTCTGGCCGCGGGACATGCCCCCGTCCATCAGCCGCCACGTTCATCATCGCAGGAGTGGGGGCTGTGAAGGGAGGACACGTCACACCCTGAGCGTGGCGGGAGAGCAGGGGAATAACAGGTCTGCTCTCCGCTGTGGCCTGTCTGGGCCCATGGTGGACACGTGTGCCTGTGAACAGTGGAGCGCATGTCAGAGCCGCGCGTGTCGGTGGTGGAAACAGCAGGGCCAGGGGCAGCCCTTGTTAGCTGAGGTTGCTGGGAAAGTGTGGGGAGGAGGGGACGTGTGAGAAGGTGCTGCAGCTGGGAGCAAAGCCGAGGTGGTGGCAGTGTCCTGGGATGGGGGTAGTGGTCAGGTGGCACAGGAGCTGGGCTTGGAGAGAGAAGGGAGGGAGGTGGCAGCTGCAGGTTGTTTCGTTCCCCTCTGGTTGCCAGTGTGGCCTGGGGAGTCGGCAAGAGTAGGATAGACCTCAACTGAAATCCTTTTCCGCCACCACCAGCTGGGAGGCTTTGGCCAAATGACCTCCCGTCCACGAGCTGCAGGTTGCTTGTTTTATAGTGTCCATAGTAACAGTACAGCTTACGAGGGTTAAATGACTTGACACATGTCACATGACTGCTAGGTTGTGACGCTTAATAGCTGTTCCTGTTGTGCAGGTGTTATCACCACCGCTGGGGGCCTTGTGGACCTTAACCTTTCGAGGCTTTCACTGCCCCCTAAGCTTAACCTCATTTTGTGCAATAAGGCGGTGGGGTGGGGTGGGGTGGGGTGGGATTTGGAGAAAAGGAGTAGTTAACACATTTTGTAATAGCGATGTGTAGGCGAAGGCCCTTTGCTCTCACTAACTTGAGAACCGGTCAGCCAGTGACGGCCAGTTTCCTAGCAGTTCACACGTCTGACGTCGTTGCTGACCTGGAGCCTCCAGCTGTTGGATTTCACGGCATCGGCCTCTTTGGAGAAGCAGGCAGAGTGTGAAAACATGCCCACCGGCCAGCAGTGCCCTGGCTGGAGTGCCAGGGGGTAGCGGGCCAGCGTGGATTTGCCAGGAACAAGTTCTAAGCTCATCTTGTTTCCTTTCACCCTCTTGGTAAGGTGCCTACAATAAGGGGCAGGCAGGGCGCCGAGCCAGCAAGCAGTCTGGCAGGAGATCTCGGGGTGTCCTTGAGGACCGAAGCAGTGGGCGGGGCACAGGCCAGTGTGAACCTGGTCATCGCGGCTGTACCCAGATGGGGCTTCAAGGGAACCTGGAGAAAGCTCTCCTGAAATGGGACGTCGCCGTGGAGTTCAGGGTGCAGGTGACATGCTGCTGATTGTTTACTGGACGTTTACGATGGGCTGCAGCTCCCAAACGGCGGCTCACGGGCTGCATTCAGTGTGCAGAGCGGAGGAGGCCCTCTCGTCCTCTTAGTAGGAAGGGTCATTGCTGATGGACCAAACGTCTGACCTTTCTGAGAGCTGGGCGTCGTACAAGAGAGGGGGAAACAGACTGCTGTCCTGGGGACCCATTTCACAGGTGAAAACCGAAGTTCAGGGGAGTTAGGGCCCTTGCTCAGGTCAGACAGTGGGTACATTAGTTTGAAGCCCATGTGTTTCCCACTGCTACGTCCTGCACGTGGGTCCCAAATCCCAACTGTGTAGGTTCAGCCTAGTCTAGATGTGGCTTATCAACCACAGAGGTGGAAAGGCCAGGAGTCTCAGGATTGTCACCTTCCACACGGGTTCGTCTGGTGCTTTCTGGCAAAGCTGTCCCGACGCTGGTGGGCAGAAACCAGAGGATAACTAAGAGTAGCTCAGTGAACTGAAGGGAAATAACACATGGAGGGCAAGAAGGTTCATTCAACCAGCCACTCAGCCCCTACCCTGTGCCAGGCCTGGGCGCCGTGGGTACAGATGTGCAGCTCAGCCAGTCTGTCCCAAGCCCCAGGAACCCACAGCCTGGTGTGGACATGGTGACAACACGGCATGATAGTGGTTTCATAATAGAGTAAGTCCGATCGTCTCCCTTGTGGGAAACACTGCAGTGGCTTCCGCTGAACTTTGCCCCATCCGCTCTTCCAGGCCGTGTGCTCTTCAGCATTTTGGCTTTAATTTCCTCCTTTCATGCCGCCTCGCTTTGCCCCGTTGCTTGATCTCTTCTCATTGTAAATTCACTGAGAGTACTTACATCAGAAGTTGTTCATAGCTTTGCTTGTCTTGTGACCATCTTCCCAACCAAACTGCCAGTGTCTTGGGACCTTTTTCCAGCACGTTCATTGCTTTATCTCCAGCCCCTAGCACAGTGCCTGCGACTACCAAGCAGGGGCTCAATAAATATGTATTAAATACACGAATGGCTGGGAAAGCTTGGGCAGAATGCCCTCTAGGCTGTCAATCCTGGCTTTGGAGGAGGGAAGGAAGGGGTGGTAGACAGCTAAGAAAGGTAAAGCCCTCGCTTTCCCCTCACAGTGACCCACAGAGGGAGGCAGTATAGCCCCCAACTCACAGCATGTGGGCCCCTTTCCTTGCTCCAGTGGTCCAGCTGTCAGCTGGAAGTGCAGCAGCTAAACCTCTGCAGTCCCAAGCCCAGGACCTTCTCAGTGGGAGGTTTTCTTGGCCCTGGCTGTTCCCTAGAACCCTCCACCTCCACCCCAGCTAAACCCCCAGCGGAGTCTAACTTCCCACTCGGCTGACAGCCACTGCCCTATAGCCCTGCTGTTTCTCTGGTCTGTAGAAAGGCAGGTGGCATCACAAAAATGGCCCAGGAAGGCTTTCTGGAGGAGGTATTCCGGTTGGTCCTAGAAGGTAGGCAGGAATCAGCCAGGCAACCCTTGGATTAGGTTGGAGGCAGAGGGCCAGTCGAGGCACAGGCATGGAGACACGGAGCAGCCTGGCCTGGTGTGGCAGCGATGGGGTGCAGTGGTGCGCTGGGCTTCCCTTTAACGGTGCTTGCCTCGAGGACAGAGCGTCCACCCAAGCTTTTCGATTCTTCTGCCTTGTCTGTTCTTCTCTAACCTGCCTCTCCTCTGGGTGTGGTTACCTGACGATATTCTGAGGGCTTTGGCTTCTCCAAGCTTCTGTCCCACTGTCATTAGTGTCACAGAGAAGGAGGTCAAGATGGATTTACCTGAAGGCTTTTTGGGTGGAATCGGCTGGATCTGGGCCTGGTGGCTCCATTAAATAAAGACCAGAACGTATACAGGAAGCCCGTGTGCGTTCAGACATCAGCGCCTGCCGGCGTGGGGCCCTGGCCCAGCTTCCTAACCAGTCTGGCCCCATCTGGCTTGGAAGCACGCAGGCTGTGGTGTCATGGTCCCGGGATCTTATCTTGGCCTTGCCACTTGCTGGCTGCGTGAATGTAGGCACCTCTCGTCACCTCTCCGAGCTCCAGTCTCCCCACTCTGGGCTGTTTGATTTTCCCACAGGTGAAGAGCAATATCCTGTGTGCTCAGCATGGGGGGAGCTCCAGCACAGGGGGTGCTCCATCGGAGCTGGGTTCTCTCCCCTCCCACCCCTGCTTCCCTGGATTTAAGGGAGGGGGATGGGAGTGGGGCTGGAGATACAGACTGGGGCCACCTGTGAAGGGGCCTGACCTCTGTGCTGTGGAGTTAGACCCAAGGCCTGTGAGCGGGGCTTTGAAGGGCTTGGAGCACTTGGGAGCTGTGTGTTAGGAAGACCACCCGGGTGGGTGTGAGCTCTCCAAGCTGCCCGGTGTGATGCAGAGCTGCTCACGCTGGGGGCCTCCGAACCCCCTCGAAGGCCTTTTAAAGCACACATTGTTCGATCCCACCCTACTGTGGGGTGGGGTCGGGGTCTAACAGATTTTTTGGGTACCTTGCTGCTGCGGGTGGAGCTATTAGGTCCATGGGCCGGCCCAGGGCGCTGCTGAGTTTATGTGTGGCTAGCCCCGTGGCCTCGGCCAAGTGCTCTCACCTGTGTGACCCTCGCTTTGCTCATCTGTAAATGAGATAACTAGCCAGTTCCAAAGACTTGAAAGGATTCAGTGGGGTGGTACGTGTAAGCACTTAGCTCCGCGCCTGCCATCAGCATTCAGTAGTTGTTTTATTATGTGTGTTAATACCAGTGAGGAGGCTGTTACAGGTGTGGAAGGGACAGGCTGAACCAGGCCAGCGGCCGCGGGGTGGAGCGGAGGGGTCTGGTTTCTCTGAGCCTCCGCGCCCTGGGATCCTTCCAGCACTCGGCTCTTGGTGAAAACCTGCCTGCTGGTCCCCGTGTGGCCACGAGAGGGCAGTGGAGCCAAGGTTGTACCAGGAAGGCTGGCGCTGGTCAGGGCATCCAGCCTGTATTCCTGTTCTGAAGGCTAATTGTGTTTGCATTGCAGTGCCCCTCCATCCTGGCGCTGTGCACTCGCTGATGGTTTTGAAAACACTTGGCATCGCCGGGCACCTTTGAGTTCCTGCTCGTCTTATGGCCCAGGATTAGCCACGGCTGAAGCGTCTCGCTTTCTGGCAGCTTGTTTATTTCTCAAGGGCACAGGCAGAGCAGAACGCGGGCGGCCTGGGCCCTGAACCTCGGCAGAGCCTCATTTGAACCATTGTTGCTCTCCTGCCAGTTCAAAACTTGGGGTCTATTCCATCTTACATTCCTGCCCCGCTCCCCAGCCCTCGCCTGCACCCTTTGATTCTGTGGGTGGAGAAATACAGGGGATTCCACATCTTTAATCCATTGTGAAGGCTGGCTGGCTTCAGGGTTTCCTAGGGGCCTGGTAAACAGCGCCAGTTGAATCCAAGAGAAGTGCAGGTGCTCTTTCAAGGTCATAGAATGTGGTGACGGCAGGACAAAAACGGAAAGGAAGCATGTTTACAATACTCGATGGCGTACTTTGTCCCCAGCCTTGTACATTGACGAGTAGCTTTATCCCATAAGGACGACGAAACGTACCAGTGACAGCACCTTGCACTTACGGATCGAGTGGTATGCTAAGTGGTTTTCACATATTCATTCTTTCAACCCTGATAACTGCCCTGACGTATTATTAATCCTGAAAAAACTGACTTGGAGAGGTCATAGAACGATCCGTAGGGCCACAGAATGGTGCTGTTAGAAATTCAAACCAGAATCCAAGCTTCCAGTTAGCAGCGTTGGGCATGGTCAGCTCTGCTTTCAGCCCAGCTCTTTCCAGAGGCGGGGCAGCTAGACGTTGGGAAGGAGAAGGCCAGGCTTATAACAGTTCAGCCTAGGAGGTACTCGTGACCCCACTAGTTGACCAGTTAAGAGCTTGGATTGGGGACCAGGTGGCCCAGGTTCAAATCCTGGCTCTGTCACCTGACAGTCTCTGTGACCTTGGGCAAATTCTTGACATCTGAGCCCTAGTTTCCTCATTTGTGAAATGGGGGATAATAGTAGCTCCCTCACTCGTTTGCTCTGAGGGTTAAGTGAGTTAATATATGTAAAGTGCTTAGATCAGTGCCTGGCACAAAGTAGTAACTCAGTAAATGTGAGCTCTTACTATTGTCACTATTATTTTTTTTAAATTAAATTTATTGGGGTGACAATTGTTAGTAAACTATTGTCATTATTTTTAACCATCATGCCGGGTTCACCTCTGTTCTCAGTTCCTGCATGTACTAGAGGTTGGCGAATGTGCCTTGAATGAAATGAGCCTTTGGATTCAGAAAATGTGATCTGAGCTCTGGAGGGTGCCAGGTGCTGGCGTGATACCTAAATGACTCCGTGCTCAGGACTAACCGTTTGCTAGGAGAGGTCAGCTGTGGGTGCTTACCGCTGCACAAGGCAGAAACATTCCGCAGACGTCCTGATGTGGGCGAGAGCAGTCTCGGAGTGGGGTAAGGCTGTGGGCCCGTCTCAGAGGGGATGGCCTTGGAATTAGGCCTGGAAGGGTGGGTGGAGGGCAAGGCGGGGGAGGGGGGCAGGCCAGAGAATTGAGGCTTCTTGGGTCCAGTGTGCCTCCAGCTTCACAAAGGATCACTGAGTCAGGTTGGATTCTTACTCATTCAACAAATATTCATCGGGCATGGCTGGAGTAAGGCACTGGAGACACAGTGGTGGTTTTGACCCAATCCCTGCCCTCAAGTGACCTGGATCTAATGGGGCAGCAGCCAGGACACACAAGTAATGCCAGTCATTGTGGGGAGCGGGCAGTATTGACTCGGAGCCTCTTACGTGCAGGTGAGAGACGCCCGACTCTGACTGGTTTAAACAGAAAGGAAATTCACTGGCTCAGAAACCTGGAATGTATTCAGGTGTGGCTGGATCCAGGGTCTCAGAATAGGTCCCTAGGAAATTCTCTCTCCCCACCTCTTGTCCCTGCTTTTCTCTGTGCTGGTTTTGCTCTCTGGCAGCCTGTCCCTTTGCAGTGGCCCCCAGCAGCTCCTGGCTTCCCTCTTTTTCAATGGTTTCTTCCGGTGCCAAGGACGGAGTTTCATTGGATATATTTGGTCACATGCAGTCCCAGCTGCACAGGGGAGGGAGAGTACAGGGAAAGTCAGTTCTGCTCAAATCACCTGGACTGAAGTGGCAGGTGGTGGGGTGTGGTGGGGTGATTCCCCTAAGAAAATGCAGATGCTGTCACCAGAGGAAGGAAGAGTGGACGTTTAGGCAAAATCCACGAATGTCCACTGCAGCTACCACATGGGAACAGAACAGCTTCCCAGTTAAGAACGCTGGCCCAGGACTCCAGTTCCCAGGGATGGAATCTCAGTTCCATTGTCGTGTGACTATTTCACCTGTCATTCTGAGTCTCAGTGTCCCCAGCTACAAAATGCAGATGGTCCAGCATTGTAACCTTGGGTGGCGTGGAAGCACATTGCAAAGGCATCAGGCAAGCCCCAGCAGGTGTCACTGCGGTTTGGTGTGGCATGGAGTCTAGTCTCTAGATTGTGACCTGACCAGTTCCAGGGCAGCTGTCCACAGACAGGCAGCCAAAGTGTCCCGGGTTCAAAGCCCCAATCTGCCACTTACTGGCTGCCTTTTCCTCCCCCATCATTCCTGCCTCCCAAGGAGGCTGGGAAGTGTGATGAGGTGATACATAGACGTGCCTGGCACGTATCAGTCTCTGACTAATGAGAGATGTGTTCTCAGTACTGTTATTACTGCAGAGCATGCTGGGAGCCAGGTGTGGCTCCGGCAGGACAGACCACGTGCTCTGTGAACAAACAGCCATCCTTCTGGAGAGAGGGTGCTTTTGGCCAGCAGCCAAGCCTCCTGGGAAGGCTTTGTGTAGCCTGGCCCTTCCCACCTTTTTTCAGCTGGGGGTGGGTACAGCCTCACAGAGGTTCACATTTCGCTCTAATTACCCCTCCGGCTCTACTGTCAGCCTGTCTTTCATTTCTACCACCAGGCTGTCAGCCGGTTTGAACAGAATCTCATCTGGAGTGTGTTAACTCTTGTCCTGTTGTTGGCAGAGATCTGGGATCGCCTCTGCATTAGGACAAGTTGTAAGTAAACACACATTTGCTCAAATGTGGCCCCGCCCCCAGTCCGTAGCCTCATCTTAGATTTGGGCAGCTTCAAATCAGGGAGCACAAGGTTGTTTGGAAAGGGCTGTAGAAATCATTTAATTCCATCCATTTTACAGAAGAGTAAATTGAAGGTGTTTGGTTAAGTTGCTCATGTACGTACAAATATCTTGAGGATCCAGACAGAGCTAGCTTTCAGGTCTTCTGACTCTTAGTCCAAAACTTTTATCACAATAACGAGGTCCTTCAATCATTTATTCACTCTTCAGCAATATATGTTGACCATGTATTACTATATTCTAGACTCTATTTTAGGCACTGTGAAAACAGAGCTGAGTAAGAAACAGTCTCTGCCCTTGAAGTGTTTATGATATATCCATCCACTTATCCATCCGTCCGTCCGTCCGTCCGTCCATCCATCCAGCCATCCATCCATCCATTCATTCATCCATCCATCCATCCATCCATCCATCCATCCATCCAGCCAGCCAGCCAGCCAGCCAGCCAGCCATCCATCCATCCATCCATCCGTCCATCCATCATCTGTTCCTCTTTCCATCAGTCTACTTCTCTCCACCCACCCATGAATACATCTGCTTATGTCTCCATCCATTCAATGTGTCTATAGGGCTCCAAGTCCTGGGCTGGCACCAGGGATTGAGATAAGTGAAACAACAATGTTCGCTCCTCAGGCGTTCACATCTGGTGGTGGGGACAAAACAGAAAGCTGCCTGTAAGGTGTGTGTGAGGAGCTCAAGTTGTGTGCAAAGGGGAGTCGCACTTCCGCCTATTATTTCTGAGAAGGCTTCATTCTGAGGGTGGAAATAGAGCTGCAGCTTGGGTCGGAGTTCCCAGTGGGGAAGATGAGAAAGAAACTTCTAGGCTGAGGAAACGACAGGGGCAAAGGCATGAGAATGCCCGGGGGGTTTGGGAGGGAGAGAAATTCCTTTCGATTTGATGACTTCTTAAGGCTCTGTTAAAAGGACCTTGAGTACCACACCCAGAGCCAGAACGTCACCTTGTAGGCATTTGGAAACCATTGCAGAGCTTTCAGCAGGAAGTGAGTTAGGGCTGTGGGCTTTTTAGAAAGATCACCGCAGGCAGTTGGGTCAGAGGGGAGAGAATGGACGTACAGGACTGTTTGAAGCCGGTTCTAAGGTGGGGGTTGCAGGTGCAGCCGACTCTCCTCTCCTCTCTTGCTTTGCATGATTGTCCCCGCTCCTCTTCCTCCTCTGAGTGCAAAATCAAGAACGGAGTCGTGAGTAGGTGAGGCGTTAGGGAGACAGCTTGCCGGGGTGGCCAGCACAGATGTTTGGAGGTGGTGGCAGGTGAACGCGCAGATCCCAGCTCTGAGAACTGGGTGGAGGGCGCCCAGCCTGGGCGTGTGGAGTCGCAGGTGGGGGCCCTGGTGCTGGACACCCCAGGGACAGGTGCTCCCTGGGAAGAAGGTGATACGGTCCCTTCTTGGCCACGGGGGAAGCTGTGACATGTTCTTGCAGAATATCTTTAAGATTCCTTTTAGACTGTTTTATAGAAAGTATGGAATGAAATTGAACACAATCCTTGCCGTTTATTAAGTGCCCTCTGTATGCTATTACTTTCCTATCACCATTACTTCTGAGGGGGGCTCTATGCGAACCCCACTGACAGGTGAGGAGTCTGAGTCTCTGAACAGTGGTGGCTCCTCTGCTTTGATTTCTTTATTTAAATGAGAGCAATGTGCACGGGGAGCCAGAGCCTGCTCAGACAGAGCTCCCAGGAGGGTTTTGTTTTGTTTTCCTTCCAGGCTCTGCTCTTCAGCTTGGCAAGTTTGGAGCTGGAGGGCAAGGTGGGGTTGGGGGGTTAGGAAAGAAAAGCAGTATCGAAGGTTCATGGGATGCCAAAGAGGAAAGGAAAGTTCACATACATTCTCCCCACAGCCCTGCCTTGTGAATATCGTGGAGAGGACTCCTCTCGTCTCGTCTACCCACAGACACTGCACGCGTGTGACCCTAGCTGTGCCAGGCGTGCATTCCATTTCCCTGGCCACACTGACTGAGCATGTGACCTAAATCAGGCCAATCACATCCTTCCCTGGGATTCTTAAAAAGTGGAGCTGACAACCCTTTTGCTCCCTGAGCGGAGCAAAGCTATCCTCTGACGTTCTTCACATCGTGTTGACACAGACTTCAAAGAGTTAAGCGGACATGCAGAACGAAGGAGGAAAGGAAAGGAGGAAGTTGTAGCATCATCGCCCTTCCCCCTCCCAAAGCCCCGATTTCTGTTTAGAGAGAAACGGGCTCTGGGAACATTGACCCCCCCCCCCCACTCCAGAGGGGACCACGTGGCGGGGTGGGGCCGCTCAGCACCCTCCACTCCCCCACCGCAGGCATTGCCAGAGATGGGTGGCACCAAAGCTGGTCCAGTCAGGGTGAATGACAGACTTTTACTAAATGCTGGGGCGCAGTTTCTCTTTCCTGTTGGATGAGAACTAGGAAGCATGTAGCTACCAAGTGAGCGTCCGTTTTAGGCTCAGCAGGTAAACCATTCATGGGATGAGGTTGCCAATTAGAGAGGAGAGACGAGCAAGACTCTGGGTCTAGTAGTGGATCAGCTCTTTCCTGATGCCCACTCCAGATGTGGACCCTCCAGCTCTGGGGACCATAAATCTCTATGGTTTCACGTGTCACCACGAGCTTCTCAACTGACAGGTTAGTCCTGGTGCTATTTGGAGGTCTGGTTCCAGGCAGCTCAGAGGCTGGTTCCATGGATTCTTCCCTGGCCATCATCTTGTTATATGAACAATTACACTTATCTTGCTTCTTTCTTTAAAAATGAAATGATTTAAAAACATTTTAATAGAAACATAAAACCGTATAGAAAAGTAGACAGACTAGTATAACGTATGCATTCTCAACCAGGGTGGAGGGGGTGGTTAAAAGGTGGCAAACATTGGTTTCTGGGGAGGGAGTGAATACATCTTAACTGTGAGAATGGTGTTTCTCCAAAGGGTCATGGTACGTGAACATCCACACAACACATCCTTGATGTTGAAATTTCAGGGGTGGGGGTGCCATTACAGAACAATATCGAAAAAGCTTCTTAGGGGGATGATAATGAAAAACAAGGTCGAGAAACACAGGCATAGTGAACCCCATGCAGCCATTGTTCAGCTTGGACAGTTGTCAACTCATGGCCAACCTTGTTTCAACTGCATACTCGTATATCCTCTCCCATCTTATTTGGAAGCAAATATCAGACATCGTATAATTTTATCCGTAAGTATTTCAGTATGAATCTCTAAGTGAGACTCTCAAACATGTGACCACATTATTATTGCACCTGAAAAATTAAAAATACTTTCTTAATATCATGGAATAGCCAGTCAGTTTTCAAATTTCTAATGAGATGTCTGCGGCAGATCCAAATCAGGGTCATTGCCATTACGTGATGGATGCCTTTGGTCTATTTAACATAAGCTTCTCTGTCATTCTCATTCTTTTTTTCTTGTAATTTATTAGTGGAAGAAACTGGATCATTTGCCTGTAGAGCTTTTTATAGTCTGGATTTTGTGGATTGCGTTCTTGTGTCATTTAACATCTTCCTTTGTGCTTAATGTGGTAATCAGCTTCAGGTACGGCTGATATACAGTAAACTGCACAATTTAAAGTCTACAGTTTTCTAAGCTTTGCCATATGCATACACCCATGAAACTGTTACCACAATCAAGATACCTCAAATGTGTCCTCTGGGACTATTATAATGGCTCCCGCGTGGAAATCAGCCTCCCTCAAGCAAACACCATTCTGATTTGTGTCACTATAATTTAGCCTGCGACCCTAGAGATTTAGATAGGTAGAATCACATAGTAGGTACTCTTTTGTCTGGCTTCTTTCACGCAGCATAATTATTTTGAGATTCATACACGTTGTTGCTTATATAAATAGTTCATTTCTTTCTATTGCTGGATAGTATGCAGTTTAAAATGGGTATCACAGTTTGTTTTTTGATGGGTTCTTGATGGCCATTTGTTATTGTTTCTGGCTTTGAGCTATTACAAGCAAAGCTGCTATGAATATTGCGGTGTAGGTCTTTTTATGAAATATGCTTTCCTTTCTCTTAGGTAAATACCTACGAGCAGAATGGCCGGATCGTAAGGTAAGTGTATGTTTACCTCACCAGCACGGGAGTTCCAGTTGCTCCGTGTCTCCAGCAACACTTGTGAAGGTCAGTCTTTTCAATTTAAGTCATTCTGACGGTTGTGTAATGGTATCTTGTTGTGGTTTTAATTAGCATTTCTCTAATGACTAATGAGTAATGATGTAGAGCAACCCTTTATGTGCTTCCTTGCCATCTGTGTGTCTCCTTTGGTTAAGAGTCCATTCAAATGTTTTGCCCAGTTTTCAAAATTGGCTTGTTTTCTTATTGTTAACATTTTGCGAATTATTTATTTATTCTGGATGTAAGTGCTTTATTAACTATATGCTTCACAAATATTTTCTCTGTGTGTGTGGCTTGTTTTCTTTTCTTAAAAGTGTGTTTTAAAGATGAGAAGTGTTTACTTTTGACAAAAATTGGCTTATTTGTTTTCTTATTGTTAAATTTTGCACGATCTTTATTTATTCTGGTTATAAGTGCTTTATCAGATAACATGCTTCACGAATATTTTCTCTGTGTGTGTGTGGCTTGTTTTATTTTCTTAAAAGTGTATTTTAAAGATGAGAAGTGTTTACTTTTGACAAAAATTGGCTTATTTGTTTTCTTATTGTTACGTTTTGCACGTTCTTTATTCTGGTTATAAGTACTTTATCAGATAACATGCTTCACAAATATTTTCTCTGTAAGTAGGGCTTGTTTTATTTTCTTAAAAGTGTGTTTTCAAGAGCAGAAGTGTTTAATTTATTGGTTTGTTCTTTTATGGATCATGCTTTTGTTGTCAGATCTAAGAAGTCTTTATGGAGCCCAAGGCCACAAAGGTCTTTTCCTCTGTTTTCTTCTAGACGTTTTGTAGTTTTAGGTTAACATTTCAGATTTATGATCCATTTTTGAACTAATTTTTGTAGATGGTGACAAGTATGGCTTCAAGTTTGCTTTTGCCTATGATATCCAGTTATTCCAGGACCACTGTTGAGAAGGCTATATTTTCTTTGCTGCATGTCCTGTGCAACTTTGTCAATTTCTCGACTCTCTTTCTTTTGTTCTACTTACCAGTGGGGTTGCTTTGATGCTGATAGCGCACTGTCTTAATGAATGTAGCTTTATAATAATTGTCGAAATCAGGTGGTCTCCCCAATTTCATGTGTTGAAGCCTTAGACCCCTTTTACAGTAGCCCCTCCCTTATCTGTGGTTTCCCTTTTCATGAATTCAGTTACCTGTGGTCAACCAAGGTCTGAAAATATTAAATGGAAAATTCTAGAAATTAACAATTCGGAAGTTTTAAGTTATGCACTGTTCTGAGAACTGTGATGAAAGCTCACGCCACCCAGTTCCGTCCCACTCAGGATGTGAACCATCCCTGTGTGCAGCGTCTCCATGCTGTATGCACTGCCTGCCCGTTAGTCACTTAGGAGCCGTCTAGGTGATCAGATTGGCTGTTGTGGGATTGCAGTGCTTGTGTCCAAGTCCCCCTGATTTTGCTTAAGAATGGTCCCAAAGCGCAAGAGGAGTGATGCTGGCAATTCGGATACGCCAAAGAGAAGCTGTAAAGTACTTTCTCTAAATGAAAAGGTGAACATTCTTGACTTAATAAGGAAAGAAAAGATCATATGCAGAGGTTGCTAAAATCTACAGTAAGAACAAATCTTCTATCCATGAAATTGTGAAGAAGGAAAAAAAAATTCATGCTAGTTTTGCTGTCATACCTCAAACTGCAAAAGTTATGGCCACAGTGCTTAGTTAAGATGGAAAAAGCACTAAACTATCATAGGTATGTACGTACGTATAGAAAAAAACATAGTGTATATAGGATTTGGTGCTATCCTTGATTTCAGGCATCCACTGGGGGTGGGGGTCTTGGCATGTATCCCCCACAGATAAGGGGACAGTACTGTACCTTAGAATGGGACTGTATTTGGAGATACAGATTTAAAGAGGTAAATGATGTCATCTGGGTGGGCCCTATGTATGACTGGAGTCATTTTAAGAAGAGGAAATGAGGACACAGACAGTGATAGACAGCAGGCACCTGTGCACATGGAGGGAAGACTTCATTGAGGCCGCATTGAGGTGGCATCTATAAGCCAAGGAGAAAGGGTCAGTAGAAACCAAACCTATCAGTACCTTCATCTTAGACTTTTAGCCTCTAGAACTGTGAGGGCATACATTTCGTTGTTAAATCACACAATCTGTGGTCCTTTGTGATGGTGGGTCTAATGAACTAACACAGAGGGGCAGTTGTTGGCCTCTTGGCTTCCTCCTTGCAGAACAGAAATACTGGTGGTGTTAGTTCATGTTCATACTGGTTTCCATAACGGTGTCCCCCAAATATATAATGGGTCAAATAAACTCAAAGTTTAGTTTTGCTCAAAACTGATGTTTCCGAATGGTGGACATTTGTCCTTCAACTGGGGATTCAGGGACTCAGTCCTGCCATTTGGTGGCTCTGCTGTCCTTCAAAGCTTGACCTTGAAAATGCTCATCTGCCTCACAGCCCAGGAGAGGAAGAGCGTGGAGGGGAATGGAGGGGAGGGCGTTAGGCGCAGTCCTGGCAGTGACAAGGCTGCTTCATTTGTGTTCACATTCCTTCTGGCCACACAGAACTGCCAGGGAAACTGTACTGAGTTGTGTGAGCAGGAGGAAGGAGACAAGGCGTGCAGAAAGCCAGCGAGTTTCCTCCATAGGAACAAGGCACAGACAATGACCCTTCCCCATCATTTTAGTCCAATCAGGTAGGATACTCTGATATCTTCTTTAGGCCTCACTTTCAAGCGTGACTATGTGGCTCAAACGTTGTTAAGAAAGTCTCCTTTGGTTCTGTAGCTTCTCAGAGACCCTGTTCAGAATCAAAGCAAAGCCAAACCACTCTGGTTTTCTTCTTGGGTCAGGGTGGCATTTTCTAGATTCATTGGCCAAGAGCTCTGAAGGCTTATCAAATAACCATGTGGGGACGGTGTGTCAGGCTCCGTTTCAGAGATGCAGAAATAGATGAGGTAAAGTCAAGTGGTTGCACCCGGCAGAGTCCAGTTTCAAAGCCAGGTCTGTTTGACTCGGCGTCTTTGGCCAGTGTCGTCTGCAGTGACCCTCGCCTTAAATAAGTGGAAACCGTTGTTAGAGCTCTCAGTCTCTCTTCAATTAGGAATTTATGATTGCGTTTCAATGCTGTCACTCATGGGCTTTGCCGTCGTGGATGGGTGTCCTTCATCTTGGAGCCCCACTTCCTCCGTCAATAATGTGGAGATAACAATACCTAACTCAGGTGTCTGTGGGCTAAAGAAGATGCGACCTGGGAACGGCCTTTCCACAGGCTGTGAGAACCTAAAATACAGGACCTGGCTCCCTTGCTGTTGATTTCAGGCTGGAGATGGTTCTAAGAACAGGAACTGGGGCCTGTTGGGTCTGGAGGACACATGAAGGTGCCATTGAAAGGGACAAGCGGCAGCTGCCGGGCTTTCCCAGCTGACTGTCCCCATATCCGGGAACTTAACCTCCTAGGAACTTAAATCTTCTGCTTTTCCAAGAGAAGCTGTAAACCTCAATTTGTTTATGAATTTCCTCAATGTTTAAATGTTGGCATCTAATTAAAACAGAAATCATATCAACCAAACAAGAAGTTCTTGACTGCAGGTGACAGGAGTTTGAGAAACAGTGTGCCAGGCTCTGTGCTAGGCCGGCAGGGGACAGAGGCAGGTGGCCCTGGCCTCCCCCAGGAGGCCGTCCTCCAGCGGTGAGAGGAGCCGTCTACATGGGAAAGTGGCACCGTAATAGGATTCGGCAGAATGTGACTTGACCCGCATTATCCTTCCACTCCTTAGGCCAGGGTGTGCAGAACGCTTTTGGCAGCTGAAATTGAAACAGTAAAGCAATTTGTGCACTCAGAGGGGATGTCTCGGGAAGTGTTTTCAGGGCTTTCGTGTTTCCTGGGGGCTTTCACTGTCTCGTTTGATGCCTTCTGTTCAATGAACAATAATCCCATTTTCCTGGGTAACAAGGCTGCTCATAGAAAGGGAGGGTCTGAGAGGCACAGGCTGGCCTGGGACCCGGTCTCAGGAGCCCATCTCACCGCTGCCGCACACTGGCTCAGGGAGGGCAGGGGGCTGGGGACGGGCCATATTTGAACAGCAGGTATTCATGGTGGCTCGGGGGGGTCTTCCATCCACGCTGTCAGTCTCATCACCCCCACTTTAGAGCCAAGAGTGTGGCTCAGCAGACATAGGAGCCAGGCGGCTCAGGAAAGGTGCCAAAGAGCGTCCGTGAGCCGTGGAGTCACCTGCGAAATGTTTTACGCCAGCACTTCCGCCCCTTCTCAGGGTAATGGGCCAAAAACTTGCGACAGATTCTCAAAGGTCAGTGATTCCAAAATGGGAAAGAGCGGCTCATTGGAGCCGAGGCCTTTCTGACTCCAAAGCCTGTGCTGAGTTCTCCCCCACTGGCTCTTGGTCAAGAGAATGTTCTTTAAAGTGAAACTGGTGTGAGCTCTGGGTCTGCATCCTGCATCTGGCTCTACCCCTTATTAGTGTGCTTCCCCGAAAATAAGACCAGGTCTTATATGAATTTTTGCTCCAAAAGACGCATTAGGGCTTATGTTCAGGGGATGTCAGCCTGAAAAATCATGCTAGGGCTTATTTCCGGTGAGGTCTTCTTTTCTGGGAAACACGGTAGCTGCTAGATCTCCTTCCTTCTTCTGTACAATGCGGTTCGTTTATCCCACACATATTTTATTGAGCCCCTGCTCTGACTCAGAGACTGTCGCTATGACCCAGCTGTGAACAATGTCCCTGCTGTCATGGATCTTGTGTCCCAGCGAGGGGATGAAGACATTGAACAAATAGCTGTATGAGGAGGTGGTGAAGTGCCATGGGGGAAAATGCGGGGTGCCGGGGGCTGGGGCGGGGCTACTGTTTTATGTCGGTGCTCAGGGCCGCTCCTCTGATGGCCACTGAGGCACAGAGCTGAATGAAGGGGAGTGTCACACGGCCGTCAGGAGGGAGAGCCTTCCAGGCAAAGGGGGGGAGTGTGGGGGAAGGGGAAAAACTCTGGCCCACAAGGTAAAGTCTGAGATCGACATTCAAGGCTTTCCTCAGTCCGGTTCCAGATTATTTTCTGATCCTTCCTCTGGGTTTGCTCGCGTATCCCTTGTGGGTTTGCTTGACTCTTTTTTCTTGTTGGTCAACTCGTGAATCGTACACTTATCAGTAGCTGCTCGGCGCCAGGCCTGTGCTGAGAGTCACACAGGAGCTCCCTGTCTGGTGAGGCAGGACTGTCAGAATATGGCTGATTCCATGACAGATGCCAGGAGACAGGGTCACCAGGGGCCGTAGGACCACAGAGGAGCGGGTAACGGGTCCTGCCCAAGAGAAGGGAAAGGTGTGCAGGAGACTTCAGTGAAGAGGGGACATGTGCACAGGGTCCTGAAGAATGAGTAGGTGTTTGCCATGTGGGTACAAAACAGATGACATACAGTGTTCTGGAAGCACTCACTGCAGACGGTCTCCTCGCCAGGAAGTCACCACTTTCTAGCAGTGAAATATACTTTTGCTATTCTCTACTTATTCTGTAGGATACACAGAGGTAACGGACACCTATCCCCAGGTGAAGGCAGGTGAATGAGTCCAGCTGACTCAGGGACTCGGGGTCTGAACGATAAATACCCGTCTAATGGGGGCTATTGATTGTGGCTCTGCAGAAGTGCGGGTTCAGTGTCGATACAGTGAAGCTCACCCCGGTTAGTGTATCATGCAGTGTTTTGACAAAAACTATACATAGTTGTGTGACCAGCACCACAATCAGAAGATATCTATCCATTGCCCCCCCAATTCTCCAGGCCCTTTGTAGTCAACCCTTTCCCCACCCTTAGTTCCTAGAAACTACTGTTCTGTTTTCTGTCCCTGTAATTTTGCCTTCGCAAGAATGTCATAGAAATATAACCCTAACGTGTCTGCCTTCTTTCACTTAGCATTTAAATTACATCTGCGTGTATTATTCATTTCTTTTATTTCTGAGGAGTGGCCCATTGAATGGCTGTACCACAGTTTGTTTGTTCATCTTCCAGGTGAAGGACGTTAGTTAAGACTATTTTCCAGTTTTTGGTGGTTGTAAATAAAGTTACTATAAACTTTTATGTGTAGACTTTTGAATATGGGTTTTCATTTCTTGGGTAAATATATATAGAAGTGAGATCGCTGGGTCATATGATAAGTGTAGGTTTAACTTTATAAGAAATTTCCAAATTGTTTTCCAAAGTGACTGTTTGTATTATTTTATATTCCCACCAGCGAATGAGTCAGAATTTAAATTACTTAGTGTCTTTGTTGGCACTTGGTATTGTCAGTATTTTTTTTAAAGGCCATTCAAATAGGTGTGTAGCTTATTTCATTGTGGTTTTAATTTGCATTTCCTAATGACTAATTATGTTGAGCATCTTTTCATGTGCTTAGTAGCCGTCTGTATATGTTCTTTTGTGAAGTGTCTATTCAAATATTTTGCCCATTAAAATTTTCGTTTGGGCTGGTCAGGTGGCTCAGGCAGTTAGAGCTCCATGCTCCTAACTCCGAAGGCTGCCGGTTCGAATCCCACATGAGCCAGTGGGCTCTCAACCACAAGGTTGCTGGTTCAACTCCTTGAGTCCCACAAGGGATGGTGGGCAGCGCCCCCTGCAACTAAGATTGAACACGGCACCTTGAGCTGAGCTGCCTCCCTGATGGCTCAGTTGGTTGGAGTGCGTCCTCTCAACCACAAGGTTGCCAGTTCGATTCCTCAAGTCCCGCAAGGGATGGTGGGCTGTGCCCCCTGCAACTAGCAACGGCAACTGGACCTGGAGCTGAGCTGTGCCCTCCACCACTAAGACTGAAAGGACAACAACTTGAAGCTGAACGGCACCCTCCACAACTAAGATTGAAAGGACAACAACTTGACTTGGAAAAAAGGCCTGGAAGTACACACTGTTCCCCAGTAAACTCCTGTTCCCCTTCCCCAATAAAATCTTTAAAAAAAAAAAAATTGGTTGTTTGTTTTCTCATTATTGAGTTTTGAGGGTTCATTTTTTGGATAACAGCTTTACTGAAACATTACAATTTGCATACCATAAATTCACTCATTTAAAGTGTACAGCTTATGATTTTTAGTATATTCAGAGTTGTGCAACCATCACCACCATCAACTTTAAAACATTTTCATCTCCTCAAAAAGAAACCCCAGGCCCTTTAGCTGTCATTCCTTAAGCCCCCATAGCCCCCACCCCCCCACTCTAAGCAAACACTAATCTATTTACCTATTCTGGACATTTTCTGTAAATGGAATCATACAATCTGTGGCTTTAAAGACTTGAGGTTCTTTATATGGTCTGAATACAAATTGTTCTATGTCAGGTGTATGATTTGCAAACACTCCCATATGTGGTCTTTTTATTCTCTTAACTGTCTTTTGAGGAGCAGAAATTCTTAATTTCAATGACACCCAATTTATCGACTTTTTCTTTTATGGGTCATTGTTTTAAAGTTGCAGCTAAGTAACCTTTGCCTAACCCGTGATCACAAAGATTTTTTTCTATATTTTCCTATAGAAATATTTCTTTTCTAAAGAGAGATTAGAAATCCATTTTTCATGTGAAATATCTCAATTTGTAAGTGTTTTGAAAAACAAAATATATCTATGGGCTAGAAAAGGACTAAGGGCTACCAGTTTTCATATATTACTTATGTGCAAAAGTGCTTATAATTGGCTGGTTTTGATCTGTTAAAACAGGAGTTTCATATGTTCCAATGTAATGCTCTTTGCAGGGTGTTAAAGCATAGGCAACCAACTGAGTCACAGGTGCAGCACACCTTGGGCTGTCCTTTTTTGTTTTTTCTTTAATTTTTATTTCTCTGGTCAAGTCCCTTGAGTTTGCTAAGCCATCCCTATGACAGCTGAGCAAACAGGCTCAATCAAGTGAAACATCTTTCCTGAGGACAGCCAGTATGGTGCTGTTAGGGGCATGGATTAGAAAACTCAGCGGGCCGCCTGGCACGGGGTTCTTCAAAGCAGAGGCCTCCACAACATTATAACCTGAACTTCACAGTTTAAATCCGTTTCCCTGTTTAAACCTTGTGATAAATGCACCAAGAACCCTCAGACGTGCTGCATGCTAAATGCTAACATCTCGGAGGTGGCCAGCAGTTTCTCATGCTGTTCATCTCAGTTTGTGTCGGCTTCACACT
The DNA here is from genome assembly GCF_036562045.2 of Rhinolophus sinicus. Classification (NCBI taxonomy): domain Eukaryota; kingdom Metazoa; phylum Chordata; class Mammalia; order Chiroptera; family Rhinolophidae; genus Rhinolophus; species Rhinolophus sinicus. Next base: position 106,848,880 of record NC_133759.1, on the reverse strand, counting down.
GACGTTTCTCCTATCTCTGTTTGTGTCCTTAAAGAGAGTACTGAAATTGCAAAAGCAAACTTTTAAATATCACTAGCATTTCCAACTCCTATTCCTGGGAACCTGGGATTTTCTTGATATTTACAGTTTTGAAAAGTATAGGGCTTTTAAAAAGTCAGTGCCGAGGTTGAAACATGACTGCATCTGTCATCCATAATATCTGATTTCCTGTTCTTTTTGATTATTAAAACAACCTCATCGTTCTCGGTGATTGACCTTAGAATAAGTAAATGTTACAGAGTGTGTGGCAGAGGTGCCAACACTTCTGTCACTTTCCTTTCTTGGTAGCGGAATATCGCATTTCCCGAGTCCCTAGCATTTGAATTGCGGTGCATGACTGGATCCTGAGAGGCATGGGGTGTGGGCGGAAGTGGTGGGCCCCCCTTCTCCTCCTCCCACAGAGGCCGGGGCTTAATGGTGCAGACTGATCAGGTGGTGGGTGACTGGCTGGGGGACATGGAGACCTGCCAGGAAGAGCTCCCCGACCTGCACTGAACTGTGACACGAGCGAGAAACAGATCTTTGTGTGTCAAGCTGAGATGTTGGGGCTGCTTCTTATTACAGCAAGTCGTGATCTACCCTGACTAATATAGGATTAAATAAATACAACTTCTAGTAAAACACAGTTTTTATCTCTTCTATGCTGGGTTCCATATATTATTTATGGAAAAGTAAAAAGTTCTGCTGCTGTAAAAGCTACCAGACTCAGTGATTGAGTTTAATGCCTGAATCTCACAGGTCAGGAACTCAAGGTCCAGAGAGGAGCAGTGACTTGTCCAGGGTCACACAGGTGAGGCAGGGCTAGAATCCAGTGTAGGGACATCTGTAATTTTAGCCCGTCCTTTCTTTAAGTAATTGTAGTTGAATTTTCCCATCCTCGTACTCAGGCCCTACTCTCCATGCAGGACTCACCCTCATCCCTCCCCTCTGGGCCTGGCTAATCTATGTATTACTCAGACCTCAATGGTGAGCTTGATGATGGACATATGACCCAGTCTGGACCAACCAAAACTGATCCCTGGATTTTTACTGGATCTGCTGGAAAACAGTCACTCTCTGTAGGTCATTGAGCCAATAGGCTCTGGGTCTCGAGCTGCTGAGGGCCATCTTAGTCTATCTAGGTTGAGACTGATGCTAACACAGGGGAAAGCAGAGCTGAAAGATGGAGAGAGACATGTGGTGTTTGATGATGTTGTTTGAGCACCTGGATCCAGCCATGCCTGAAGCCTGAGCTTTTAGTCATATGAGCCAGTAAAATTTCTTTTTTTTGTTGTTTATGGTTTATGCCAGTTTTGATCAATTTTTCTGTCACTTGTGCCTGAAATGACTTATACAAACTGTTTTTTGTGCTTTTTTTTTTTTTTTTTTCCCACTATGAGGAATTGCTGTATTTTTCTATTTTACTGACAAGGAGATGGAGGCCCAGTCCATTTGTAATCAGGTGCTTCAAGCCTCACAAGGTTCAAGGCTTGGTGACTCTTTTGTCTGAGGGATGCTTTGTCGCAGAGCAGCTCTTCACTGCTTCCAGGGCCTGCCCAGGTGTGGCCATCCGTTATCCTGTTTCACGAGGGGGACAGAGCATTCACCAGAGCAGGTGCTACAACATTGTTAAATTGAAAGAACCTCCCTACAAAGAATGTGCACAAAGAGTATGAAGAGGCAGTTCAGGGGGAAAGAGATGCACGTGGCAAACACGCACGGAAAGATGTCCAACTTCACTGATAATTCAGAAATATAAATAAAAAGGAGATAATGCGTTTTTTTAATTAGTTTCAGGTGTACGAAGCAATGTAATAGACATTTACACCCCTCACAAAGTGGTAAATCCCCCCGATCTACCACCCCTCCGACATCATATGTAGCTGTTACAATACCATTGACTCTATTCCCTACGCTGTACCCCACATCCCGTGACATATAGAGCTGGGTCTTATTTTCAGGGAAACACAGTGTGTGTATATATATGTATACATATATTTAATTATAGTTGACATTCAATATTATTCAACTTCAGCATGAGGTGTATAGCGCAATGGTCAGGCATCTACCGAGTCTATGAAGTGATCCCCCTAATAAGTCCAGTGCCCAGCTGGCACCTTACATAATCTTTACAACATTATTGATTACATTCCCCAAACTGTATTTCATATCCCTGTGGCGAGATACTGTTTTTCACACACGAGTTTGTCAAAGAGCTGAAGGTGGCCTTATACCTGGGGATGGGGAAGTAGGTACTTTCATGGGAGGAGGGTAAGAGGGCACAGCCTTTTTGTAGGGCAATCTGGCAATGTCTGTTACGTGTGAAAATGCATACGCCACTTGGCCTCCTGCTTGATAAACTCCCAAAAATATGCAGAGATGGAAGCGAAAGACCGCTCAGTACGGTATTTGTAATAGCCAAAAACTGGAAACAATTGCCCATCCAAAGAAGACCGTCTTAATGAATCATAGTACATCCGGACTGTGGAATAAATTTCAGCTGCTAGGAGGCATGAGGTGGCCCTGGGCGTGTGGGTGTAGAAAGGCGTCCAGGGTGTACCATGTTGGCAGGGGAGAACAAGGTGTGTGACTCGATGCGATTTGTGTTGAAATAAAAATGAAATCTTAGCAAAGTTAAGATGAATTCAGTTGGAAAGCAGGACTAGAGGGCCAGGGGACTTTGATTTTTAACTTATTAGCTAGTCTTTACAATTCTGTTTTTTACATTATGAACACATATCACCTTGTGATTTTGTTGACTCATTTGAATACTAATAATGAGGCACAAGGTGAAACATTCAGAAGGCACCAGGGGGGCTGCAGCGTTTTCCAGTTCCCCTCCACCTACCTGACAGAAGGAATGTACTCCTAGCCTGTACTTATCGCGTTTAGAAGGAGGATGGATGGGGAGGAGAGATGACTGAGAAGGTTGCATCTGTGGCCAGGTGTAGGGGGGGATTCTTGGGGTCACTCTCTGTCCTTGGCTCCAGCCTCAGGCCTCTTGAGACCACCTGAAGCTGGTGAAGGCCTTCAGGGGCGCCCCAGGTCTGGGTCCTGTCCCCCAGGGCTGGCCCTCTATCTGCCGGCTCCCCTCCGACAGGCCTGCCTGACGGCCCAAACACTCATTAGTCAGGATGGGTCTGTAGGCAAATATTTATCCCTGTGCAGCTGCGGGCTGAGCTGAGGCCGCAGGTGCTGGGCAGAGTCCTGTTTACCCAGCGCTGAGTGGGAGGGCACTGACTGTTTGCCGAGCTCCATCCCTGGCCTGGCTCAGGTGCCCAGGAGGAAGCTGAGCAGCAGAGGATATGCCAAAGTGGGGAGTCAGGGGTGCCTCCCTGGCAGCCAAGCCCTGCGTGGGCCTCAGTATAAAGCCCCGGGTCCTGTGACACTAGCCCCCAGGTCCTGTGACACCAGCCACTCCCTGTTTCCTCTTGCAGCTGTCACCAGGGGCCGTGGGGTGAACCCTGTTCTGTCACCAGGGGCCGTGGGGTGAACCCTGTTTTGTCACCAGGGGCCGTGGGGTGAACCCTGCTCTGTTCACCAGGGGCCGTGGGGTGAACCCTGCGCTGTTCACCAGGGGCTGTGGGGGTGGGGGTGGGGGGGTCTGCTTCGTCACCTCTGCCCCGTGCGGACTCCTGCTCATTCTTGGGTCACTGACCACCTCCCACCCCTAGTGGGTAGGTGCTCTGTTAGCTGTTGCCATGGTCCCACAGATCATGGAAATCATGTCTCATTTGCACACACTTTCCTGGTTAATGTTTGTCTTCTCCGCTAGACACTGGACAAGCAGGGACAGAGGCAGTTTCGTTGCCCACTGTTTCTGCAGCTCCTCTTACAGGGCCTGGCACCCAGTAGGTGCTTGCAAATATGTAAGTCTTAGCCTGAGGGAAGCCAGGCAAAGGGAACTGCATGAGCAAAAGGGGTTGAGAGGGAGGGGCAGGAAGTGGCCCGAAAGTCACACAGGGGTGGGGACTCTGAAGGCCTTGAAGGCTGTGCCAGCGACTTTGGTTTTATCTGGTCACAAATGGGAAATTGTTGGAAAGTAAAAAAAATGCAAATAATACCGCAATTGGTAAATTTGATCCTTTGAGTTGAATAGTATAAATCCTGAAGCTCCTACAGTGGCTTGCTGCCCCCACTGCACCCCGTTTCCCATCACTCTCCCCTCGGTCAGCCCAGCCCCACTGGCCTTGCTATTTCTTGAACACCAGTCCCAGGGTCTTTGCACTTGCTGGTTCTTCGGGCTGGGATGCTTCTCCCTTGAATATCATGGCGTACCTCCTGACGTTGTTTAACTCTCAGCCTCCTATGTCACCTTACTCGAGAGGAGCCATGGCCACAGGCGTCTCATTCCCCAGTGCTCTTATCCTGCTTAATTTTCCTCCATAACTTTTGTGTCTGTCGACTGTCTCCTCCCCAGGGATTTCAGCTTTTCTGTTCACGGCTGTATCTTCTAAGCCTAGAACATGCCCCTTTATTGCTTGCTTGTTGAATGAATGAATGAATGAATGAATGAATGAACAACCGACCGACCGAATGAGGACTGTTAGGCCACGCCCCGGCTGTGTAATGCTGCTGACAGGGCTCCCACGGGCCCAGCCCCTTCCTGTCTCCGTAGCCCTCACACAGCATTAGCTTCTTTGATCTGCTCATCAGCCAGGAGGGGCCACAGGACAAGGATTGTCACCTGCCTTGAGAAATGGTTACCTAGAGCACAGAGACACTGTGATCGCATGGACAGAGAGCAGCGTGAAATCGCCTACAGGCGCATGACTTCACTAAATCAAGTTTTAGAATGTGCTGAGCAGGACTTGCGGCGCAGACGGCAGAACCTGCCTTCTGAGGCCGGTCTTCCTTGCGTTCCGTTCCCAGCTCGGCTGTTTCCTTGCTCTGGGATGTGGGACATACCGAGCCCCTTCTCTGAGGCTTGGCTTCTCCTGTGCAATGGAGGTACAATTCCCTGAGATGGCTGTAGGCCAGGGGCGTTTTAACACGGGCATTTCCTGGGCCCCCCCGTCTCCTGTGCATCCTTTTGGGGAGTTGTGTGACAGTCCACCGAGTGGGGTCACCGGCTTTGCTTCATCGGCTGACATGGTGACATGACAGCTGGACACAGTGACAGGAGCTACCAGTCACTGAGTGCTGGGTCCTGCTGGGCTCCAGGCCGAGCACACACCGTACGCCAGTCCTTGCTACAACTCAGGCGGGGGCTGTTAATGCTCCCATTTTGCAGGTGAGGTTAGGCGGCTTGCCCAAGGCCACACGGGGGTCGCAATTGGAAGCCAGGTTGTCAAGCCAGGAAGCTTTAACTGTCTGTGCTCTCGTGGGATTTTTGTCCTCATTGTATAGACAAAGCAAAGGAGGCTCAGGGAGCACAGTGACCTGTCCCAGGCCCCACTGGGCAGGGCAGGGATGAGGGAGAGCCCTGTGCCCGCCCCCAGCCCCCGTGTGTGCCCTGGGCAGTGTCCCTGTGTCTCGTTCCTCCTGACCTGGGGTAGCACAGAGCTGAGGACGGAGTGGCTTTTTGGTGTCTGCCCTATAACCAGCTGAAGGCTTAAAGACGGGAGAAATCAGTGGCGAGCAGAGGAAACCTGTTCCTACTCAGGAACCACTCTTCTCTCCCTTCCCCTCCCCTGCCTCCCTCCAAGAGCTCTGTACCAATTAATCAGCAGACATCCAAGGCTCCAGCTGGGACTGAGTGGGCTGGACTCATTAGTGCAGAATGACATTAATATCCAAAAAGCTGTTGAGACAAATGCAATGATTCAGGGCAGGCACCTGTGTAGGGCTGGCTCTGAAGCTGCTGTGGACAAAGGCGCTGTGGTAAGAGGCAGACGGAGCAGAGCAGACGTGGGAGGAGGGCCAGCCAGGTGCCCCGGATGCCCAGGGGAGCAGCAGCTCCTGCTTGGGCAGCGTCTGCCTCGTCCCTCCTCCCCGCTCAGGAGGCCTCCGTGGACTGTGCACAAAAGAACTCGGGACTATAGTGCCCTTCCCACCCGTGGGTATTGTGACTTGGGCCAGTTAGAGAGGCCGTGCTGGGTGGTGGCCAGGTCCCAGCTCCAGCGCCTGTCACTCACAGTGTGGCCTTCAGCAAACTGCTCCGTCTCTGGGTCTGTCTGTTCGCTGGGACTGGGGATAATAACCGCTGCCTCTCAGGGTGGCTGTGGGGGTCGCGGATGTGGACGTGCTTTGTGGAACGTGACCCAGAGAGACAGATGCAGTCTTCTCCTTCCGCGTCTCCCTCATTGTTCTTTCCCCAGGAGAGCTAGGCTTCAGACTCTTTACTTTTCGTGACATCAGGAACCAAACCAGCCCTTCCCTGGAGCCTTAGGAACCATTCTGTTTGTTTCCTAGGCTGTTCATTTCTTCACTCGCTCATTCATTCATTCGCACGTTGACTGAGCGCCCCCACAGGCCGGCAATGTCCAGGCACTGAGCATTCCAAGGTGAGTGGGAAAGGTTCCCACAGGGGAGGCCTCCCAGTCTAGTGGGGACCCCTGGAGGGCAGAGGTCACCGCTGTCATAGATGGTGGATTCCAGGGCCTCTGCAGGCTGGGTTTTCTCCGGATATTCTGATTTCAAATCTACATCTCACAGTCCTCATTAGCATATTGCTTATTCCATCACTTTTTTTTTTAACTTAGAAAGTGGCTGATGCACTTGCAGTTCTTTGGTGCTATGGAGTGCTAGCCACTGCGACAGGCTGGATTGTGTGGTGGCAATGGGGACCCCAAGCCCCAGGAGCTCAGGCGAGCGGTGACGTCCTCTGCCTGGAGCACACGTGTGTGGTCAGGAGAGCCTGCTAGGACCGGCCATGGAGCTGTCCCTGCGGCTTGAGGTGGCCGGGGGCAGCACAGTGGGGACATCATTTATTCAGAAAACATTTATTGAGTACCTACTGTGTGCCAACCACTGCTCTAATTGTGGGGATACAGCCGTGAACAAAACAGACAGAAATCTCTGCCTTCGAGGAAATGACTTTCTGGTGGGAGGTGATAAGTGCTGTGGAGAAAGACAGGCAGGTGACAGGTGCCATTTGAGCAGAGACCTGGAGGAGGAAAGGGAGTGGGCCACATGGATATTTTGGGGGAAACTTGTGTTAAATGTTAAAGTTGCTTCCCTGCTGTTAAATAAGCTGTTCTGACTTGTTTGGTTAGGAGGGAACACCAGTTGGTCCCTGAGGCGGAAGCACACAGCTGGGCTCTGGGAAAAGCCAGGAGGCCAGAGCTGCGGGGGTGGGGGTGGGGGTGGGGCAGGGCAGGTGGTGATGCAGTGGGGGGGCAGGTGGTGATGGGGGTGCGGGTGGGGGGGCAGGGCAGGTGGTGATGGGGGGCAGGGCAGGTGGTGATGCAGTGGGTGGGGTGGGGGGGCCCACACCATCTCAGGCCTCATGGATATGGCTGCTGGAAAAATACAGCATGCCCAGTTAAATTTGAATTTCAGATAAACAACAACAAATTTTTTAGTATATGTTCCATGCAAATTTTCCTTTCTCTGAAATTCAGTTTAATTGGGCATCCTGTATTTTGATTTGCTAACTTTGGCCACTCTGGCTGTGGGCCTTCCTAAGACTTTGGCTTGACCCTGAGATGGAAGCCACTGCAGGGTCTGGAGCAGAGGAGGGACAGGATGTGATGAGTTTAAAGGGATCCCCGGTTTGTGCTGCGTTGTGACCAGCTGCAGGGGGCAGGGGCAGAGGCTGGGGGACCCGCCGGAGGTGAGCATGGGCCAGATGCATCCGAGCGGCAGTGTGGGGGTGCCGAGGGGGAGTCCGGATGTGTTTGGAAGATAGAGGCTTGGTAAGGGATCGGTTGTGGGTGGGAGAGAAGAGGAGTCAGAGGCCCCGTGGCTTTTGGCCTGAACAGCTGGAAGCATTGAGAGGATGGCAGGAGTGTACGTGCCTGTGCCTGCCTGCGAGTGTGTTTGGAAACACTGTTGCCTACCTGACAGCCAGGAGGAGACACTGAGTAGGTGGTCAGACACCTGGGCCTGGAGTTTGGGGAGAAGACTCCATTTCTTTGTTGCCAACATGGATACCATCGAAACCACGTGGCCGGCTGAGAGCACCCAGGTGGTATGTGGATGGCAATGGCCCCACTCAGGGCTTTTGCAAACGCCTGGAGACTTGAGAGTTCGGGGTGTGCTCAGGGCCCAGGGGTGGGGGGTGGTGAGCACTGATGGAGAAGCCCGGGTGGGATGCAGAACGAAGCTGCGTGGCCTTGAGGACCGGAAGCCGTGGAAGGGTCTGAGCAGGGAGTGCTAGGGCAGATCTGTGTGTTAGGGGGCTGTCCTGGCGCGGGCTGGAGAGCGGTGAGGGTCCTGGGGTGCCAGGCCTGACCCAGGACAGCAGCGGGGAGCCGGGGCCACAGAAGGCGGGTGGGTTTGTCTGTGGGACTGATGAGCTGGGTGGCAAGCTGGATGTGGGCAGTGGGACGATGAGTGTCCAGAGCCTTTGGGTGGCGCTCGCTGGGCTGTGGGGCAGGGAGAAGAACACAGAGCCGCCCACTCACCCAGCACCCTGTGGCCGCTGCGCTTGTTAGCAAGGAACACTCCTCAGAGGGAACATATGTGCTGTTATTCTTAGGTGATTAGCCACACATCGAGGAGAGTGCTTGCCAGTCGTGGGTAAACAAAAGCCATTTGTCAAAACGGGATGTTCCAGCCTCCTCCTCCCCTCACTGGCCAGTTGCCGCTGTGAATTCCTGTTCCATCAGCAGTCAGGCTAATTGAATGCCTGGCTCCTGGATAATGGTCGCCTTCAGAGCAGAGTCTGTGCGCCAGGAGCCTGCAAACGTGCAAACCTTGAAGCTGCACGAGATTCACAGGTGCATTTTTGTTGGTCACATTTTGGAGTTGGGGAAACTGAGGCTGAACATCTGCCCTCCCCCTTCCGTCCGCAGGCAGCAGCTTAGGAAATTGGACTGACATTGTTTGTACGGAGCCCAAAGCTGGCTGCTCTGAATCCCACCAAGAGGCCTGCTCTGTGTTTCCCCTTCTGGGTCCCGCACATGCTGACTTTCGGGGTTTGCGGGTAAAGGAAGCTGATGACCTAGAGGAAGGAACACAGGATGTACCCACTTTATGACCTGCTGGGTCCGACAGACCCCGCTCATGATGGGCAGTCCAGGATGCATGACCGCTCGGCGTCTCATGATGGAGCCCTCGGTCTCTACCAGGGCCAGTAGCACAGGACGACCTGTTTTCCAAAAAGTGTATAGTCCTTTGCTGCAGATTACATGCGCTTACTTCAAAATCCTCCCAGGGTCCCCACTGTTGTTCTCTATGGGAGCCGTACTTCCCAGGGCACCCCCTCCTGCTGCTCACATGGCTGAGCTGTGTGGCCCAAATGATAAGGCCTCATGGTACCAGCAGCCAGAACCTTCTGCAGAACCTCCCTTGCTCTGGGCCTTGGCAGCCGTCGTGCCACCGACATATGGGCTTGGAGCAATACTCCAGGTCTGAATACTTGTATGTGGCCTCCAGACCCCGCATCAGATGCTGTGCTTTCTTCCTACGGTGGGAGGTGAAAGATGAAACAATGTGGAGGGAGGTCTCAGACTCACTGGATTCCTAGAAGTTTGACTGAAGTGGTGGCGCCTGGGTCTTCGTCACCAGGGTTCTCCCTCAGCTCCGGCCTCCAGGTGCCATGTCCCTCTGTTATCTGCCTGATCAGCATGATGCCGTCAGGGTGACAGGTCCGTGTAGCACTCAGCAGGGTGTGCCGATGGTCCCGACCCCCGTGGACTAGCGTGAAGATGCTGAATGGCTGCTGTCGCCTGTCCTTGTCAACGCCTGCTGCTTCTGCCTCTCTTTCCCAATCAGGACAGAAGAGCATACATTTATCAAATTGATTAATGGCTTCCTAACTCATACCCGACTTCACATTCATTGCGGCAGCCACAGTGCCACCCCTGGCAAGGCTGCTGCAGGCGGGGCGGGTACCTGTTGAGTTTCTGGTTGTCACAGTCCTTCTTTAGGACCCACCTGGCTTCCGTGGGTGTGACTGGTGAAGTAGGTGGCACTGGGATCACCACCCGCATCCTTTAGACCTTTAAGAACGGCTCTGATCTTTGCCATCCCCACCCCCGTTCCCGGGATGCGATACTGGTTTTGATTTACTATCCTTGCCTGAAGGGGCCATTTTAGAGGCCTCCTCCCCGCCCCCCACCATGACAGATCTCACCTCCCAGGATGCGGGAGGGGGTAGTGCCACTTACTAAGTGTGTCTTTTCCAGTTATACATCTGGAGGTCACTGATGGGACCCAGTGGATCTACTGGAGCTGGGCCTGGGCTACACGCCCTTCCCACGGTCACGCTCTGGGTTCCAGGTATCAGTGTGGATTTCAGTTCTGTGTCCAGCTGGCCTGGAAATGCTGGGGAATCCCCCTTTCCCCAGTACTCAGCTATGTGTGGAACTTTGGGGAGGACTGGCGGGGGGGGGGGGGCGGGCACTGCTGTGTATCATTGAAGGGTCCTTCCTCCTGGGGACAGGGGCTTCCCTTCAACCACTGGGTTCCAGGTCCGAAAACCTGCTCAGGCATGGAACTGGGGAAGGGGTCCTTCTTATTGAGGGGACTCTCTTCAGCCTTCATCTTTTGGTTGTGCACGTGGCGTGGTACCCTGCTGGGTGCTAGCTGGGGCTGGGGAAGCCATGCTCTAGTAACTCCGTAACTCTGGGGCTCACACTCCCCGGCTGCCTCTCCGCCTGACCGCTCGGCACAAAGTCCCATCTTCCTGCCTTCATGTGGCTTCCAGGTTTTCAGAACCGTCTGCTCCCTGCTGCTGAGAGCAAGCCCACTGGTGTAATGGCGTCTCCCACCAGCCCCGTGTGCAGGAAGAGCCATCTCTGAGCTTTCAAGTGACGCCGGGGCTGCTCACCAGCGCCCTGCCGAGAGCCTGGCCGGGCGGTGTGTCCTGTGGTCCTGTGGCTGTCACAGGCCTGGGGCGGGGGCCGTACAGAGTACGTCTCCTGTGGCCTGTCCGCTTCTCTGGCCTTTCAACCATCGGCCATGGCTCTTCTCACTTGTGTGGGCCTCCATTTCATGCTCCATTGAGGAGAAAAAGCTCACACACCCTGACATGCAATTGTAAGGTGAACCCCAACTTCACGGATGTTAATGAGTGGAAATACGTGCTGTTGAGAACTGATGAAATACAGTAATTACCAACATTTGAAATGGGCTGTTCCACATTAAACTCCCATATTCCGGTTTCTTTGGAATAATTGGAAGCTCCAGCCACCCAGACACCGCTTCTTTGCACCGCAGCAGTCAGCTGGAGATGAGCCGGGCTTTCCTCTTGTGAGTTAAGATTCTTTTGTTTGTTTATTTTAAATAGTAATACGTTCCTGGAGCTCAAAAATCAAAACAGTATAAAACAGCATAGAATGAAACTCCCACACCTGTCGCCATCTGCTCTGTTGTCAACCCCTCACCACAAATAAAGCCTTGTATTGGATTAGTTTTTATGCAGACACAACAAATACGATAGATGTTCCTTCAACTCTCTTTCATTTACAGTAGACCCTGCCTTTGCTTTGATGACTTAATGATGTATCTAGCAGATATTCCAAATCTGTAGAGAGATGCTGGTCCTCCAGAGAGGCCGGGTTCTCCGTTAACTGAAGTCTCCCTTCCACCGGCTTTCTTCTTTGCATGTCCAGTGGGCCCCTGGGGGAATTAGAGTTCAGCCTTCCTGGCATATCCTGGGGACACCACTAGGGCTAGGGTGGGGGCCTGCAGGCTGGGGGAAAGGGGTGTGAGATGAGTAAGAGGAAATTTGCGAGTTTCCTGGCGGTCGCAGTGTGCGGGCGGATGCTTTGGTCTGGCATCAACGCTCTTCTTAAGGACTGAACGGGGAGGCAGGGATGAACAAGGTCCAGGAATTCAGAGCCGCGTGTGTGTGTGTGTGTGTGTGTGTGTGTGTGTGTGGAGAGCAAAATGAGCAAAATGGACAATTATAACCGCAGAGTGGACGGTGTGATCTTGGGTAAGTTAATTACACTCTTCGAGTTTCTGATGTCTCATTTGTGAAGCAGGGACATTTCAGTCCCCACCTTTCCTGTCCTTGTCCAGGTTACATGCAGCAGCACAATGCCAGGCGCTCAATATGTATTGTCTCTGTGGGGGGTTGTGGAAGGAAGGAGATGCTTCGAGGTGATACTGAGTGGGGTTTTGAAGGGAAACTAGGAGTTCACAGGCTGGAGAAGTGGGAGTAGTACATTGTAACACAGGAAATAGACCCCTGGCTTGTCTTCCGCTGTGACCTCCATTTCAGAGGACGTGACTGAACCTCATACAGGAGGTGTGGTCCCCCCAAGGTCAAGCCTGCAGGAATGTGGCCCTCAGCCGGGTCCGTCTGACTCTGAGCCCTGTGGGCAGTGCCCCCTTCAAAATGGGAGTGCCATCGCTCCCAAGGCTCATGCATGACGCGTCTCAGGTTTTATAAGTGTGGTTGCTGCAGAATGTGGGGCAGACTTGCCCTCTGAAGGAAGGGGTGTTGCCTGGGGCTCAGGGCTCAAACCAGCATCTCTCACCACTGCCCAGCTCTGCTTTCCTCTGTGTGTGCTCCCTCCCAGGTGGATCCCCCCAGAAGGTGGCCAGATGGCTGCTGGCAGCTCCAGGCTCTCACGGGGCCAGCTCGGCCACTGCAGAGGAGAGAGGCAGCGTCTTTCCCAGTGTTCCAGCTAAAGTCCCAGCGAAAGTCATGGCCGAGCCAGTCACTGTAGCTCGGTGAATGGGGTCCTATCGCAGGTCAGACCTGGGTCACATGGCCACACCAAGCCAGGGCATTCAGAACCTCAGGGGCTGAGAGTGGAGGAGGGTTGGTCCCCCCAAAGTGATATCGGGGTCCTGCACCCAGAAGAAAGGGAGATGGCTGGTAGGCAAACTCAGCAGGTGTTCCTTAGAACCCCAGCAGAGGCCACAGCCTGGTCTGTGAAGACAGACCTGGCCATTGGAGTCTGTGACCCAGGGGAAGCCAAGTGGTCAGGAAAGAACTCAGGCAGCCCTTTAGGGAAGGCATCCTGTCCCGGGCAGCGGCACACGTGGGGTACCAGAGCCCCTGACAGTGGAGGAGCTGTGCCCTGCAGGGGACTGGCACTGGCCCGGTCAGCCCTGGGGATGGGGTGGGCAGCCTCCCATTTCTTCCCTGCACTGCCCTGATTGCAGTGTGATCAGGGGGTGATGGAAGCATCTGAGCTTCCGTGAGTCATGAGCTCAACCATCGCTCACCTGACGAGACCCCCAGGGATGCACAGTGATGAAGCAAGAGGAGGAAAGGGTTTCACCAATTAGTACCCACCCCAGAGGGACAGACCCAGCCTAGGGAAGCCAGGGAGGGGCGTCCAGTCCCCATGGCATCCGCTGACCCTTTGTACAGAGAAACCTGTGTTTCCAGGGCAACAGCCACCTCCTGACTGGACACCTCCCCTTGCCAAGGCGTGCAGTTGGAAATATCCTGGCAAGTAATTGACTGCGAACGTTCTGTGCTCCAGGCCCTGTGTCAGGTGCTGCACACACATGACCTCCTTTCATCCTCCCTGCACGAGGGGACGTCATTGTCCCCCCGTTACAGACAAGGATCCAAGGCTCGGGGACGTTAGGAAACTTCTCCCCAGGTCACACACTGGGAGGGAGCGATGATCCCTGTTTGAGGTCCAAGCCCTTGTTCTTCCAAGCTGCGGCCCTTGGATGCTGGGGCCAGAGACCCAGCTGCAGCCCCTGCCCCCCAAAATGTGTCAGGCGGGCTGTGCTGCTTGTTCCCGGCAGCTACTCAGCATCTGCTCTGAGGACGCAGACAGGGTCATCAGTTTCTGCCTACGGGCTCCTGCCCCAGGCAGTTCCCTCAGCTTGTGGCCCTGGCCGGAGCCTGGCGCTCCTGTTCTCATCTGAAGCCTGGCAATTTGGGGCCCTGGGCCAGAGTGCTTCAGTGGGTGGGTGGGAAGTTTGGGAGAGGGGCGGGAGGGCTGGGAGTAGGAGGGAGAGGGGGAACTTGGCACCCCAGGCCTGCAGGAGGCAGCTTCATTAGACTGTCCCCAGGGCACTTGGCAGCCGGTTATTAAATGCTCCCTGGGATGGTGAGCCTGGCAGGGGAGGGAAGAAAACAACTGAGCGAGCTGTGGGGGGTGGGGGGAGGTTGACTCTGCCTCTGCCTGGACCAGGGAACCCCTTCTTCGCATTATGTGAGGGGAGCGCTGAGATAGGGGACTCTTCAGGGCCTAAACCTGTCGCCAGGGTGCAGGCCCCTTCTTGGCAGCAGGGATGGTGCCGTGGGCATCCTCGGATGCAGGCAGGGAGCTGGTCCCCAGGGTCTCTGGGGGCTCCCGTAGTGGCTGGGCTGGGGGCTGCGGCGTCCACTGCACCCTCCCTCCCTGTCCTGCTTGCCTCTGAGAACCCTGCCCGTTCTACTTGTAGCCTTGAGGCGTCTTCCTGCTCCCGTATGGTTGACCTTATCATTTCCCCTTCCCCCCGTGTAGACAGAAATCTGTGGAGTGACCGAGTCCCCAGGCCTCTTCCCTCCTCCCTTCCCAGCAGCCCTCGAAGCTGGTCAGTGGCGCTCATACCCGCCCAGCTCAGGCTGCCTGCTGCGCAGCTCCCAGGCCCGCAGACGCCACTTCTTCGCACCCTCCCCTCAGCTCATCTCACCTGCATGTGCCCCACCTCGGAGTGACTGCAGATATGTCCCCTGTGGGAGCCTGGGGCTCAGGGCTCGGTGTCTTGTAGGTCCTGCTGTTTCCAGCATCCAGCCCAGTCAGGCAGATGGTAAATGCTCAGCCAGGGCTGCGGCAAGAAACGAAGTGTCGGCCAGTCTCTCCAGTGCCAACGTCAGGTCTCTGTGAATTAGTTGCCTGTTGCCGCTGTCACAAGTGATCCCAAGCTTAGTGGCTGAAACTGCATGAATTCATCCCATATTTCTGGAGATCAGAAATCCTGGGCTGCCATCGAAGTGTGCACAGGGCTGCTTCCTTCTGGAAGCTCTAGAGGACTGTCCTTTCCTTGCCTCTTCCCACTGCCGGGGCCTTTTCCACTTTCCTCGCCTGTGGGCACTTTTTCCAGCTCGAACCAAGCAACGCGGGGCTGTGTCCTCCTCATGCTTCCATCTCTGTGGTTCTCTTTCCTGCCTCCCTCTTCCATTTGTAAGGACCCAGTGATGACACTGAGCCCGACGGGGTCATCCAGGGTGCTCTCCCATTTTCAGGCCAGGTCAGCAGCAATCGTAATTTGCCTCCGTCGTTCCTGTTTGCCATGTAAAGTAACAACACATTCACAGGTCCTAGGGATTAGGGCGGGGACGTCTTGCAGGGGGCACTGCCCTGCTCGTCACAGCACGGAAGAAGCTGGAGATGAGTGCCATGTGGGCAGGGGCACCGTGCTCTGTGAACCCCCAAGAGCCAGGGAGACCAAGGGCAAAAGATGTGGGGGAGCGGGTGCAGAGGGCAGGGTGATTTGATGCAGGTAAGAGAGTTTTGGGGAGAGCCAGAAAGGGATTCCATCTGCAGATGACAGAAACCCAAAGTCCTTTCAGCACAAAGAGTTTATTGACTCATGAAACTAAAAACCACAGGTCGGGATTCCTCTAAGTGCGGCTGGGTCGCGGGTCAGAGGACCGACCTCCCCACGACACCATTTCGCTTCATCTCTCAAATCACCTCTCTGCCCTGGCTTGGTGTCACCCGACCCACGTGAGATGGCAGCATGGCGGCAGCCACTCCCACCCCTCGGTGCCCAGAGCAGCTGCGGGTCTCAGCAAGTGTCACTGCCCCGCCTTGGCTCGCCTGCACCCCAAGTCTAGTCCCCATCCGATCACAGGGCCAGGAGACGACCTGGTGCTGGGTGGATTGGACTGCACCTAAATCACGGGGAGAAAACAGGGGAAGACGGGTTCCCAAAGGAAATCTGGGAGCTGTTTTACCAGACGGATGACACGCCTTTGCACTATCTTAGGCGGGCAGCATGGGGTAGCAGAGGGAGCGCTGGGCTCCCATTGTGGTGCTGTGGCTGACTTGCTGTGTGACCTGTCAACTTCTCTGGGCCTGGCTGGAGAACTAGGGGGTGAGGTGGGATGCTCTCTAAGGGCCCTGCCAGCATCAGTGACCTCACCACTCGGAGGCCTTTCCCCTCTGTTTCGTCCAGCTATTTTCTTGTGCCTCTAGATGCTAGTAGTAAAAATCCTTAGAAACCACGGTGGGTTCTCTGCAGAGCGAAGTTTGGGATGACTTCATTTTCCGCACTAAATGTTGGTTTCATGGGAGAATTTGGGGCCTGAGCAAATGGCTGGGGACTGTCAAGACTTAGGGCTTGTGTGCGACGGGGGTTGGCCCTGACTCCATGCCTGGGGTCAGCGCTGGGCGTGTGGCCAGGGTGGGGCCGTTGTGTGAGCTGGCGTCACTGTATGGCTGAGGTGAAACTCAGTCTGGGTCAGGGTGGCGCTCAGAAGCTGGTGAGCAGTAGACGGGCAGATGCCACCAGCTGGTACACGCGTGACTCGGTGTCCTCCATAGGGACTGGCCACATGTGAGTCCTCAAGCACTTATTCTCCTCTCACATACATATTTCAGTTGATCTTTTGTGTCTTGTCTGCCTGCTCTGCTCAGAATGTCAACTCCATGGGGACAATGACATTGTTCTCTATGGTACCTCCAGCTTCGACTACAGTGCCAGGAATACTGCAGGTGCTCAGTAAACAGTTGTCAGTTGACTAAATGAATAATGTGGGGGTACATCTTCCAGGTGAAGCCGATGCTGGGGCATTAGACTAGCAGTTCCCCAACTTGGCCGCCCTTTGGAACCACCTGCAGAGCTGGGAAGAACCCTGACGCCCAGGGTGTACCCCTAACCAATTGACTCTGAATGTCTGGTGGCCAGAGTCAGGCATTAGTATTTTTTAAAGCTCCCCAGGTTATTTCACTTGCTGCAAAGTCTGCGAGTCAGTCTCGGCATTAGACCAGGGGAAGGACAGGGGCACAGGCCCCGTGGCGAGGGCACACACTGCGGCCCGCACACGCAGGAGGAGGGAGCTGGCCGAGAGGCCCGCTGCAGTGAGGCTGGGTTCTGGGCGGCAGGATGGAGACTTTTTGTCCTAGATCTCTATCACACTCTCCGGACACCCGCCAAGGAGGTGATTACTTTGCTCTCACAGAATGGATTTTGGCAGCGAGTCAAGAAGAGCTCTCACTTCCCAGCTAAATGATGGCAAATCAATTTGAGGTCTCGGCTGGAGCTGCTGATTAGGGCTGGCGGCCAGGGAGCCTCTGGCCGTCAGAGCCGCGGCAGGGCCTGTGGGAGGAAGTGGCGGGCAGCAGCGAGGGGCCGGCCTCGGGCTCGAGAGCCCAGCCTTGTCTTGGTGGCCAGGGGAAGCCAGACGGGGCTGCTGTCCAGGTGTGTGAGTAAAATCTCCACTTATTTAGAGTAGTGATAGAATCGTGTTATTCACCATTTATTGAGAATGTGCTATGTGCCGGGCACTTTAATACCTGGGCAGTGCAGGTAGTATCATCTCTGTACGGGGGCCCTGAGAGGTGAACGTGTGCTCAAGGTCAATGGCTTCAGCATAACAAGCCAGGCGTGGGAGCAGGTCTGTCTGGGAAAAACCTAGATGTTCGCTCCCGACGCTCTTCTGTGTGTTGGTGAGCATGTCTGCACTCTGAGCTCGCGTGAGCATGCCAGGTGCAGGTCTGAAAGGCAGTGCCTGGCCAGAGGCGGCCCCTGGGGAAGAACTTGCTGAAGACAGGAAGGAATGGGGAAACATTTGCTGACTGGATGGGGGAAGGAAGGCGGGTTCGCTGACTAGGGGCTGAACAAAGAGCTGCACGTGGGAGAGCGTCCCGATGGTCCCCACCCCCTGTGATGGTCCTGCTGGTCTTCGTGCCCTCCCACCCTGTGTGGCCAGCAGATTCTGCAGACGTGATGGTGTGCGACTGCCGAGGTTAGGTCACGAAAGATGTTGCAGCTTCCGCCTTGCTCACTTGGATCACTCCCTCAGGGTGAGGCGAGCTCCCATAATGTGAGGACCCTCAAGAAGCCCCCCAGAGAGGAAAGGTGGCCTCCTGCCAGGAGCCAGCACCAGCTGGCCAGCAGTGGGACCGAGCCATCATGCAGGTGGAGTCCCCAGCCCCACTCAAGCCTTCCGATGAGACTGCGGCCCCAGCTGACCTCTTAATTGCCACTTCACGAGAGATGCCAATGCAGAGCTACCCAGTCAAGCCATCCCGAATTCCTGACACTAAGAAACTGGGAGAAAATAAACATTTATTGGTTAAATCCACTAGGTTTGGGGTAATTTGTTACACGGTGACACATAACTAATACACATTGCCAAGTCTCTTTTGCGCTGAGGAGAGCTTCCTGGAAGAGACAATTCATTCTCTCTGATCCCTTCTCACTTGCGACCCTTGCCTCTCAGCATGTTTTGTATTACAGTGAAAAGATACGAGATAGATTTGGTTTTAAATCCAAGTTTCTCAATTTACAGTTTGGATGACGTGAGGATTTTTATTGACATGAATTCTCCTCCTGATCTTTTTCACGTCTTCTCCCTACTTTCCTCTAGTCCGCTTATTTTTCTTCGTCAGTCTCGCCATGGTAATTGGAGCATTTCATTGTGCTGGCTACCATGTTTCAGTACCTCCTCTGTGCCACACGCTGTGCTGGGGGATGTACAGACACGGTTTTGTTTAATTCCCTCAACAACCCTGGTGGCTGCGGTGGGATTAGGCGTCATTCTACTCATTGTTTTTTAAAAAGATACGGAAACGAAGGTTCTGAGCCACTGTGTTATCTGCCCATGACCAGACAGAAGGAATCAGGATTCAAAGCCAGGTTTGTTGGAAAACCGGAGCCTATGCTCATTTCCACTGTACACTTCTACTTCTGAGCCTCAGTATTCTCATGTGTAAAATGGGCATAATCCTAACCTCAAGATAAGCAGAGGCAGCGCCTTGAAAGCAGCCAGCCCTGTGGGTGGCATGTAGCAGGGGCTTAGTAAGTGTAGCTTCCCTTGCTTTCCCCCGAACTCTGCCCCCCACCCCTCATGAACTTGAAGATGGGCTGTTTTGACCCTTCTGTAGACAAGGTCATGCCAAGCACCTCTCATTTTGAGAGTAGAGGGGAGTTGATGTGGTTGAGAGCTGGAGACCACTGGGCCTGCCCCAGGACGGGGTGGGTGCCCTGGGCCTGGAACCCAAGGAAGTGATAACACCAGATCTGGCCCCTCCCACGGAGCCTGTACCATGTGCCAGCTCCCTGCCCAGGGGAAGTGCCCTGCCCAAGCTCACACAGAAAGGAAGGGCGGGCTGGCGCTGGCTTTCATACCCTGGTCAGTGGCTGTGGAGAGGCTGGTGTGTGGCGATGGCTCCAGCTGGAGGATCCCAGCTGAGAAAACATTGTCCTCAGGGGGTTGGAGTTGTCTCTCAGATCAGGCAAGAAGCCCCAATTAATGACAAGTGTTAAGTGAGTGGTCTGGAAGCAGGGTTTTGCAGTCAATTAAAGGGCTGCTGGAGGAGGCTTCATTAACCCCCTGCCTCCTGGCAGCTTCTGGTTTAGGAGAAAGCGGGGACCTGTCTGACTGTCCTGGGCTCCCCACCCTACGACGACAGCAAGCAGAGTGCCCTCTACCGAAGATCGCATCGGAGGGAGCCCTGGGGGGTGTGGGGGGGCGGTGGACTTGAAATCCCCTTTCCATAGCAGGCCCCCGATGTCCTGTGCTCTGCTCCCCGTGGTGAGATCAGCGGTCAGGACTGTTCCGTTTGGGGGCTGGCCATGCGTCAGTCTGTGCAGCTCCTGTCCTCCCCAGTGCGGAGAGCAGATGGCCTGCTGGAGTCTCCCCAGGAGCACACGGGCAGATGCCCCAAAGCCAGCTCCTGTCTTCCTCCAGACGTGTCTCCCAGTGTTCCAGAGATGGGGTCACCAAGACGGAGACAGGGGCGTTGGCCGACACCGGCTGCCTGCAGCCCCCCACCTACAGTCCTCGAGGCCTGCCCATTTGCCCTGCTGTGTCCCTCCAACTTGCTTGCTCCTCCCTGTCCCTTCGCCACTGCCCGAAGTCAGACCTCAGCATCTCTCACCTGGACGTTTCACGTCTGACCGTGTCACACCTCTGCTCAGGCCCCTCCAGTGGCTCCACTTTGCCTGTAGGTCAAGTGCGTGCTCCATTGCCTGGCGCCCTGGTGGACGTCCCCCTCCCCATGCCAGACCCCTCCAGGCCCCTCTGCCTGCCCCTCTGCCTGCAGTGCCCTCCTTCTCTGCCAGGCTGACGCCTCCCCTGCACACTGAGCTCCCCCGACTGAGAGTCCAGGGGACCTGCTGCTCAGTGCACTCGCCCAGGTTGGTGGGCAGATCTGGGAGAACGGACAGGAAGGGTGATGTAGGGGCACAGAAGACGGAGGGGTCAGATTCTGCCTCCATATCCCCCTGTGCAGTAGGCACAGGGAGCCAGCGGCAGTGACTGGCCATCAAGTCAGTGCGATGGAGATTGACTGCTTGGGCCCCGAGTCAGCAGTGGGTCCTGAGCGCCCACTCACTGGAGGCTCGACTCAGTGGTGGGTGCTGGGAGCACCGGGTACCAGCCAGTCCTGCCCTGATAGGGCTCCCAAGTCAGTCAGAGACATGTGAGCGGCATAAATGCCAGTAGGATTTGCAAAGCGCCGTTTGGTGGATGGTGGCACGTGGTGCTGAGTGTGTGCAGGACCCCACTTACTCCTGTAACTGGAGGTCAGAACAATCACTGTTACTATCCCCTGAGAGAGCCCCCGGGGAGCAGCTGATTGACGCTCGGCACTGAGCCAGCCCCGCACTGCCGGGGGCAGGGGACAGGCTGTGTCGCTCAGGCGGGCCTCACACAGGAGGTGACCTATGAGCTGGGGCTTGAAACTTGCGCGGAGTGCACCAGGGAGGGGAAGGGTGCCATTCATTCCAGGCTAGGAGACAGAATGTGCAAACGTGAAGCAGCGTGGTATGTGGGGGTGGGGCGTGGGGCGCATGGAGCACAGAGATGGGGGGTCTGACCGAGCAGGGTGGCCATTTTGACAACCTTGATGTTACCCTATAGGGCATGATGGGTGTTGGGCAAGGGGGTGACATGGTTAAGTCTGTGTCGTTTAGGCGAGTGTCCTAGGCAGGGTGGGTGGGTGCAGGGGAGAGGCAGAGGCTGGGACACCAGTGTGGGGGGAGTGGGAGGTGCCCAGCCAGGCAGAGAGAAGAGGAGGCCTTGCTTAAGGCAGGGGGAGGGCAGAGGGCAGCCGAGGGTGGTGGTGTGGGGGATTCCGGCCCGGTCCTGACTCCCCAGCCCGGCCTGGGAGGTGTCTGTGGACAGGAGCGGTGCTGAGTGGGCTGCTGTGTGTCCCCAGTGTCCTGCACACGGCCTGGCAGAGAGCACGAGCTCCGTAGTGTTGGTGGGATGACCAGTGACGGACCTTGTCCACCCAGGTCACTTGGCTTTATGCCAGATGTCACACCCAAGGCTCTTGGCGGCTAGAGAGGGGGTGTGGGGCGTTGCAGCCAGGCTGGGCCACCAGCCTCTGGGCTTGTACAGTTGGCTTTGGAGGGTGGGAGGTGAGTGGCCCTGAATCCCTGCGGCCAGTCCTGATCTGGCCTCAGTTGATTTCTGGGGTGATCTCCAGTGTCCCAGCCAGAGTGAGGGTAAAACTGAAGGTTTTCTGGGGTCTCTTGAGCTGCATGGGTCGGCCTCCCCCATCCCAGCTGGTGCTCCATGTAGCCCTGTTGGTGCCGATGGACAGAAGAGGACAGACACTGAGAGCTGCTGTACAAGGTCTTTTCTTTGTTGTCATGGTTGGTTTGGTACATCTTAGCATCTGCGTCATACAAAGGGGGAGCAACAGCCATGGCTTTTGGTCAGGTTCAGGGGGGCATGAGGGGGTGCCCCTCCCCTCCCCCAGGCACTGACACGTTTAAAGGAAGCAGAGCAACAAGGACACAGCACAGATGTGGGCAAAGGGTGCCCCCGCGCGAGCAGGATGGTCGTCCTCACCTCATCTCACTAGGACCCCACCCTAGGGCCAGCATGAGCACCTCCCCTCTCTCCACCGTGAAGAGGGGAGCAGGGGACATGTGCGGGGAGGCATATCATCAGTCAGACCCCCAGTTCCCGTGCAGTCAAGGACCTGTGGGACCTTGGCAGGTGGAGCAATTGGGTGGTGTGGGGGCAGCTCTGCCAGCTGGGTGCCAGGGGCTCTTGGGGCTGGAGACCCACCCCCTTTCACTGACTCTAACCACTAGCCTTTGGGGTGGCTGCTTTGCCCACCAGCTGTCCCATCTGAGGGCCCTGGGCTGAAATACCTCTTCATCTTTCCCCTTCTCCTTCCCCCTTTCTCTTTTATCTATCTATCATCTATCTATCTGTCTGTCTGTCTGTCTATCTAACACCCACACACACCCTGCCTACGAGGGTCTCTTGACTTCGTCCTTGAGTTTAGGGGAGACCCTACAAGGCTTTGCTGGGAAGGACCCCCTGCAGGAGCTTCTGGACCTGGAGCGGAGGATGGCCACACGTGGGCATCTCGGCCTGTCCGCAGTGCCCAGCACGACAGGCCCAGAGATGCCCTGTCCCTTCTCTGGCGGTGACCTTGCAGGACACAGCCTGGCGGGGGCCCATGTTGGGTGGTGCGCGCTCCCTTGCACTGTTCTCTTCTCACCGTGTACAAGGTCGCACTGCCTATTTCCCTAGCTGGGGGATGTCTCCCATGTATGCTGTGTGTGTGCTCAGTTCAGGGGCCTGTCTCTCCTCACCCCCACCTCCCAAATATGTCATGCCCCTCCCATCCAGCCGGCCACACATGCCTCCATGTGCTACCCTTTCCTTGCTAGAACCCCCCCACACACACACACACTTTGTCCCCCCACGGGTGTGTTGCACATGGCATCCTCTCTGGGCTGCACATTAGCTTCTCTTCAGAGTCAGATCTGTGTCAAGAATGACAGTCATCTTATCCCCCTGCACCTCAGAGTGGTCCCCTGGCGGTGGCTGGAGCCAGGTGTGCCCCAGGCTGGAACTGTCCCCATTGCCGCCTCCAGGAAGGCTTCAGTCCTGAGGCTCAGGAGCAGGCTGGGGGAGGCTGGTGAGGCTGGGAAGTGTGCCAGCTGAACCAGCCAGCCTGGAGGGCGCTGTCATATGGGAAAAGCCCTGAGCCTGCTCTGGAGTGCAGAGGGGCTTTGGAGACCCCCAGGGACGCCCTCAGGCCCAGCATGGCTGGGTCCCCCTGCTCATCTGCGGCTCCCAGGCCTCGGTCTCCGCTGCCCAGCGGCACTCTCGGCTCTGGCCCCACGGTCCAGGGAGAGACCTTTCTGAATGCTGGGATCCACCCGTGTCCAGGTGTGGTTCTCCTATAGGGCCTGGGAGGCGGGGCTCCTGCACTGCGTCCTGCCTGTCTCTGCTCGGATGCCAGGGCTCCAGAGAATGACCATCCTGCCCAGGACAACAGACACGAACAGATAAGCGGACAGCAGGGGTGCGAGGTGGCTCCCCATCACAGACACAGGCGCAGACACAGGCCCCCTGGGGGGGCAGCACACGGGGCGGGGGCGGGGCAGGTCCAGGGAGCTGGAGCTGCTGGGCCCTGCTCCCCGGAGAAGGAGCAGACCAGGGGACTTTTCTGGTTCCCTAAACATCTGGATTGTTTTGTCTTGTCTTTAAAGTATTGCAGTCTAACTGATATGGCTTTAACTATTGGAAACGGACAGAGAAGACACATGTCTCTCTGAAATAAAAGCATAAATCCACTAAAATGGAAAACCTGCAGAATGCAAACAGGACCAATGGGGCAGGGGCTTCAGGGTCAGGCAAGTCGCCCCCTCCCTGGCCTCTGCTTATGGGTAGGCCCTGGCTGGGACCCAGCATGGCTTCTTGGGGCATTGACCTGGGTCCGTCCCAGGGGACTGCTGAGGACTCAGGCAGGAACCCCCAGGGTCAGGAGGACCGTAGGCCAAGAACAAGGTCTCCTGTTGGGTGTGACTGCTCGTGACCCATGGTTTGGGGGCTGAGAGGGGGCATCGCACCCATGTTCTTTCTCCTCAACTGCATGTTCTGCACACAGCGGCATTTTCAGAGCCACTCACATGCACACAGCAGGCTCAGCACATGTAGCAGCAATCTGAAACACGCATTTCTGCAACGTCTAACACATACCATCCTCCTGACACACAGGGTGTTTTGAAAACAGGCAAATACGAGCCAACACCTGCAAACTCTCATGCACATGTGAGATGGCGAGCACACATAAGACACAGGCCCAACCCATCCACACCACCTCAAACAGGCA
The DNA here is from genome assembly GCF_036562045.2 of Rhinolophus sinicus. Taxonomy (NCBI): domain Eukaryota; kingdom Metazoa; phylum Chordata; class Mammalia; order Chiroptera; family Rhinolophidae; genus Rhinolophus; species Rhinolophus sinicus. The sequence continues at coordinate 106,824,590 of NC_133759.1, read as the reverse complement.
CCCACACCGTCTCTAACACGGGCGTGATGACTCACACACATACACACCACACTCTAACCTTCCACCTGTACGTGCAATCGCTGGACACACAATTGTTGCTGCAGTTGCTGCCCCACGTACTCACGCATGACGGACACACGCCTTCCTCTCTTGTGTGTTCTGTGGCCCCCCAGTTCTCATACAACTGACTGAGCAGGAGGCCTTGACAATTTGGGGTGGGAGTCTCACACATCCCAGAGGAGAGTTTGTTCTTGGCCGTGGGATGAATGGACAGATGCCTTCTGTTAAGTGGAGACTGGCTTCTCCCCAAAGGCTTGGGGCTTTGTCCAGGAAGGGGCCTCCAGGGGACCATTGGGTCCTGGAAGCACGTGGACAGAACAGGGTGGGGAAGAAGGGTGGATAGGAATGGAGGCAGCTTGGCTGCACCAATGGGGTGGGGGGTCCTATGGCATGGGCCATCACTGCCCAATGGCTCCAAGTGTTTTCTAGGGGGCCTGGGCAGCCCCTTGGCTGGGCAAGCTGGGCCCAGACTGGCAGTGGGGCCCAGGACCCAAGTGGAGGGTAGGGGAAAGGAAGCTGCCCCACTCTGGACCCCTCCACAGAAGGGTTAAAGTCCAAAGAGGCTCCATGTGGAGGGACTGGCTTGACAGGGGCTACACCTTTAGGGTAAGGGGTTCGGGGGTGCTCCTGGGTTGGGTGTCATTGGGGGAGGGAAGAAGGAGCACCCCAGCCTCCTGTCCAGAAGACAGCAGGGCCTCTCGGGCTGGGCCCTCACAGGGCAGGCTTCCCCGGATGCCCTTCCCCAGAGCCAGGCAACACTACAGCCTGCCCTGACCTGGAGGCCCACGGCGGGTGGGGGGGCAGAGGCCCGTGGTCAGCATGCTGGGCAGGGCTGGAATGTGTCATTACTTTGGCTGGCTGGGGACAGTGGTCCTCCTGGCAGTGGGGTGCATGAAGGAATGGATGGGGTTACCACACTAGCATAGACCCCAGGCCTCTGGAAGGGGCCCCCAGTGCTTCCCGCGCTGGGTTGAATGCCTCCTTCTAGGGAAAAGCTGTGTTCCCTTTGTCAAGTGACTTGGGAGTGAGGTGGGGGCTGGCTACCCTGGATGAAGGGGGTGTGAGGGGGTGCTGAGGATGGGGAGCCCCTGGCCAGGGAAGGGGGGCAGAGGCCAATTGAGGTTTTCCAGAACTGAGACTTAACTGAGTAAAAAGAAAAGAAAGAACCCAAACAAAAAAGGAAGGAGTGGGGACAGGGCAGGAGGACAGGTTACTTCTTGAACATGTCCTGCAGCGGCCCGGGCAGGTATTTGAGCACCGTGTCCAGGATGCTCTCCTCTTCCTCCTCCTCCTCGTCCCCGCAGCCGGCGGGGATGGCCTTCTTGGGCCGCGTCAGGCTCCCCTCGCACGGCTGCTCCAGGGCCGCCTTCTCTTCAGCCTCTTTCTCCTCCTTCTTCTTCAGTCCGTACTGGGGGGAGGGTGGGGAGAAGCGCGCACAGGGCAAGGAGAGAGACTCAGCTGGGGCAGCTCCCGAGCACGCCCCAGCCTCAGTCCTCGCATCTGCAGAATGGGGACAGGGACTCCTGGTAGAAGTGTGCGTGTCCTCAGTAGGTGCTCACTCGTAAGAGGGAGCTGGTGCACGGGGTTGCCTTTCACATTTACACCCGCTCATAACAACTTCTCTGTTCTTTGGAAATCCCCCAAGGTCCGAAAAGCAAAATTTCTTGCATATATTTGGACCCAAATTTTGGTGACAAAACTTGACTTCAACTGACAGAAGGCTACTTGTCACCTTGATGTATTGCAGTGGTGTGACCAGACATGTGCTGGCCTGTTGGGCACACAGTGGCAGCCTCAGGCCCACTCGGATGCCCCCTAACAGTGCTCAGGGCTCTATGCTATTTTTCAGAAATCCCCACATTTTGGATTCCAAACCTATTTGGCCTTCAGGGTTTCCGGTAGCAGACTGCAGACTCGCATTCCCTATGTGCATTCACTATCTTATGGAATCCACATCGATCCTCGAGGGGGGTGTTCCCGTGGCACCCATTTTTCTGATGAGAAGTTTGAGGCTCAGAGAGAGCTCGGTCTAAGGTCAGAGCTGGGATTCAGGGGAGCCTGGGGCCAGGGTGTGGGGCTGCCTGGCACCGCGGGGAGCCTGGGGCCGGGGTGTGGGGCTGCCTGGCACCGCGGGGAGCCTGGGGCCGGGGTGCGGGGCTGCCTGGCACCGCGGGCCCTTACGCGCAGGGGTGCGCGGGCCGTGCTGACCTTGTCGCGGATCTGCTGCCGGACCTTCTCGCGCTCGGCCTCCATGCGCGCGTGCTTGGCCTTGCGCTCCTCCTCCTGCTGCCGCAGCGCCTCCTGCCGCTCCTCCTCCTTCTTCTGCGCGTCCGGGTCCTTCTCCTCCTCCCCCCCCAGCATCTTCCCCATGTCCTTGGTGGCCCCTGCACGGGAGGGGTCGGGGAAGGAGAAGGCGGGCTCAGGGGTGCCGGGCTGGGGATAGAGGGGCCCGCTGTTCTGAGGCCCTCTCCCACCCGGGCCGCGGCACCCCACACTTAGCGGGGTGCAGGGCTCTGGCCTCACCTCCAAGGGCCTGCTTCATGACGAAGTCCATGCCTGTGACCGGTTAGTGCGCCCTAGTCCACAGCCGAATTTGCATGCAGCGCCCCTGGCAGGCCTGGCTCCCAACAGACGAGAGACGCCAACCTGCAAAAGAGGGTTAGGGGTTGGATGGGCGACACTTCTGCACAGGCAGGGCAGGGCGCTGGAGTTACACGGATGGAGACCTCCTCCTGCCAGGCACCGGGCACCATCAGCCTCAGTGCCCTGGTACTGAGCGGACAGGACGCGGAAAGGGGCGTTTCTTGAGCACTTGCTATGTGCCAGGCACATACGTGCTGCCAAACGGCTTCTGATCCCTGTTTTAAAACCATCTGGACAATGTTGCTTGAATTTGTTTGAAGTCAGGATTCTTGGAAAGAGCCAGTAATCTGGATCCGGCCAGAGCAGGGTTCTAATGCCACCCTCATTCCTTATGTGCCATGTGACTTTCGTGCAAGTTACTGAAGCTCCTTGACCCGTTTCCTCCTCTGAAATGGCAGTGTCTCCTTTCCCAGAGCTGCTGTGGGGACTGGAGAGCATTCCAGCCTGGGCCGCTGGACGGACCCCTGGATGGAATGAGCATGTGCTCAGGGGCGGTGAAGAAAAGAACAGCTAGCTTGGATGAACACATCCAGACTTCTGAAATTAGACGAATGGAGAAACAAATTATCTGTATTGCAGCACACATGTAAGTTGTGTGTTTTACAGCTTAATTTGAATTGCACATAGGGGGTGAGAGACACAATAATCTTCTCCGGCCTCAGAGCGTTTAAAGTCGCAAGCGCAGGGCCTTGTAAACACTCAGCTTCTTCGTCCTCCTCTTCCTAAGTCACTCTCAGTTTTTATTATAATTTTTATTGTTATTATTTTGCCTCAGCAGATTTTGTTCAAATAAAACCTTAATGGGAATCTCAATATGCAAAGTATGTAAAAATGGAACTATTCCAGTGGTAGGGGGAGGGGGGGCGGGCCCTGGAGCTCCCCTCCCCCCAGCCTCCTTCTTACCCTGTTTCTTCCACATCCCTGAGAACTTGGCCCCCGATGCTCTAATTCAGAGATTTCCTTTTTATTATAACCATTCAGTTTCACTGGTTCTTTCACCACAAATCCCCTTCGGGGTGTGGATGGGACATCTGTGAGCTGTCCAAAGTGTGATATGGCTTAATAGTCAACCAAGGCCAGGTTGATTCCCCAAGACCTTTCATCCCACACAGCTTTGGGGTCTTTATGATTTGCTAGGAGGAAAAGGGGGTTCTGGGAAATGGTGGCAGAGAAGCCAGACCATATTGCAACCAGGTTGAGTTCAAGGTCACTGGCTGTTTGTTGATGATGGCTTTTCCTCACTTCTTTCAAAATGAGAAATCATATCGGCCGATGGCAATCTTTCCATAAAATGGGGCCCGACAGTTTATTTGAGGATGTCTACATGATCAGACCACCTGATGGGTTGTTTTGAGGAGAGAAAGTCATGATGGTGTAGAAAAAAATCCCCGAGGGCTTTGGCATGAGACACACTTGGTTTGAAATCCTGGCTCTGGCTCTCACCGGCTCCCTGGGAAAGCTTCAGTTTGTTCCCTACAAAACGGGAACATATTAAGGTGACCCTTCTACTGATATTTGCAGGAGAAGACGAGGTACTAGCCAAGTGCCTGGTGTGTAGCAGGAGCTCATTCCTATCAGCCAGGGCGGATTGCATGTTGACGAGGACACACTGAAATGGAACAACGTTTCCAGGAAATGCAAGAGAACCCACCCTGACCCAGAATTCTGAGCTTGAAGGCTGCTCGGCTCAGTCCATCAAGACGTTTTCATTTGATTAAAAACACTGTAAAGAGACAGCATCTCTCAGAACAGGACAGGAACCATGAAACATGGAATGATTTGAGGAGCTCTTGGGCTCCCCTTCTGTGTTTACATGCAGCTCAAGGAATTGCCAGGTGGCGCCGGAGGATGCAGGACTCTCATTTGAGATGCTGTAAATTGGTTGACAGGGCACGTGTGGTGTAGTTCCAGCCTCATCCCTAACTTGCTGCTCTGGCAAGTCACTCCCGGGCCAGATGTTCCCCCTGGGCCCTTTCCCCAGCGCTTTTATTGGAGCAGTTCTGCAGCATTGGAACTGCTGGTTCCCCACTGTATCTCAAACCTCTCTCCTCTCTTTTCTGTGACTCTGTCCTTTCCTCTCCCGTCTCCTGCCGTCCCCTGTCCCTTTTGTGCTTCTCCCTTTCCCTGTGCCTGCTCTCCAGGCTCTCTCCTCTTTCTCTCTCTCTCTCCTTGGCTGACTCCTCTTCTTTCTTGTCTTTTCACTGGTCATCTTCCCAGGACTCTGACCTCAGCCTCTGCCTCTTTTTCCTCTCTAATCTTTCCCTGGGGAAAAATCATCCTTGAAAGGGGCTTTACTGACCGCTGACACTGAAGACACCGAGACATGTATCTGGTACGCAGACCCCTGTATTTATTCATCTAACCGGCATTGCTCAAGGGCTGAGTTTCCTTGATGCTTATGTCCCTGTCACTCTAGGTGGCTGCTGCTCCGGGCCTGCCGGGAGTATTTAGACCAGGAGTCCTACTGCCCACTCCCAGCATGCCCCTGTCAGCTGTTAAGCGATTTCTTGTTCACCTATCAAGAACCCCACCCCCGAACCAATTTCTCAAGCCCCAATGTACTCCGACCTCATCCCCCACAGCAGGTGACTTTCCTCCCCCTTCATGTGGAGTAGAGGAAGGCATACCTGACTTGGGTCCTCAATCTGCTCTTTTACCTGCACGACAGTGATCATTGACTTAACCTCTGTGGGTCTCAGTCTTCTTCATAAAGTGAGGATTATAATACCATTTTGAAGGGTCAGAAATATTCTGTGGAATGTGTTTGGTAACTATCGGGGGCTCAGTAGATGGTGTCTATTATGGTTATCAAAACTAGGAACACCAGCTGCTGTGTGCTCCCCTCCTCCTGGCTCCCAAGGAAGAGGCCCCCCCCTTCCCGCTGAAGCCAACCCATCTGCCTCAGCTCCAGATTTCCTTACCGTACTCACACCTCCGCCTTTATCCATTCATCACTCCCTCTTCCTCACATCTTCAGCCTCTTCTGCACGGGTCCCTTTTATCCCCCTCCTTCTCCACCTCTTGCCCTGAGCCCCACCTTTCCCTTAGTCTCTGTCCTCTAACTTCGTAGTGGAGGGGTCTCCACTTGGTGTCTCCACTTCTTCTCCCAGTCAAGCCCTAGGGCTCTGTGGGATCAGAGATTGGCTGCCTCTGCTCCGTCTCCAAACTGCCCTGGTCAGGGTTGCAGAGGCCTCCTGAATGTCAGACCCACGAGTGTTTTCACAGCCCTCCTCGTCCTCCACTCCTCTGTAGCATCAGATGCTGACGATGGCCTCCCCCCACCCCTGCCCCACGGTTTTTCTGCGGAATCTCCTGAATTCCATGACACAGCACTGCTGTCTCCATCCTATTAGACGGGTCTCGCTCTCCTTTGCTGGCTCCTTTCCTTTAAAATGTAGCTTTTCCTTACGCAATCTCTCCTCTTCTGTCCCCTCCTCCTCCCCCTCCCTCCTCCACTGTCTCCCTTGGGCATCTCGCCCACCCTTATTGGCTTAACAAGGGTGAGCCTTCTTCAGCCGCAGATTGATCTCTCCTTTTCTCCCTCTGTCTCTTTCTCCCTCCTCCCTCTAGCCACTCTTTCCCCAAACCTGCACATTTAATTCTCTGCTAGATATTGTCACATGGATAAACTCAAGTCAACCTGTCCAAGGACCAATCGCATCCATGCCTTCCCCACCCAACTATCTTTTCCTCCAGCACGCCATGTTCCAATCGCCTCAACTGAAAATTCCAAAGTCAGTGAATTCTTCATTCACTCAGTCACTCACTCACTCGCTCACTCACACTGCAAATGTTCTTTGAGAACCTCTTCTCTGCCAGGCATTGTCCTGGGTGCTGAGGCTGTGGGAGAGCACAAGGGAGTCCCGGCATTTGCTCTTGCAGCCTTCAGGGGGCTGGAGAGGCAGACACTGGGCAAAGGCCACACATGGAATTGCTGAGTGACCACTGGGGCTGGGTGCTCAGGGAGAAGCCTGGGGCCTGTAGCTTCCCAACACTCTCTGTGTCACACGCTCCTCTCCGGTGGCTGCTAATAGTGCTTTGGTTCTGGGCCTCAAGCCTTACACTCTGTCCCTCCCCCAGCTCTCATCCATCCTCACATGGCCGTCCGATTAATCTTCCTAAAGGGCAGACCAGCTCATGCAAACACAGCCTGCAATGGCTCCACGTGGCCTGTCAAACCGACCGGAGAGCTTGTGCTGAGCTTCACGTCCTGCCCAGTAGCACCGGCCTGCCTCGCTGCTCATTTCCTACCCCTTGCATGGGCTCTGCCTCCGCTGTACCCCAACACGTATTCTTTCCAAACCTCTGGGCATTTGTTCATGCTGTTTCCACAGCCTTGAAACCTCTCCACCTCGTCTCTGCCAGTTCAAATCCTGGCTCTGCTACTTACTAAGTGACCTTCAGCAAGTAACTTCATCTTTTCTTATCTGTAAAAATGGAGACAATGATACGCATGCCCAAGGCATATTGCGAGCATTAAATGAGGTAATGCAAAGAAAATGCTCAGCTCAGTGTTTGGCACATAGTAGGTGCTCAGTACATGTTAGCTGTCATCATGTCATCAGTAGCAGCAGGAGCAGTATTAATTCTCAAAGATCCCTCTCCAATATTACTCTCTCCATGAAATTTCCCGCTTCCCCTGGATGAGATGTCATAGTGTCTTTCTCTTCTGAGACCCATGGTGTTTTCTAGGGCAGCCTCGCCTACCTCCAGCCCGCACTTTCTGCCAGGCGTTATTTTTCTCTTCTTGGTCCCTCTGAGCTCCTCCCAGGGAGGGCCTGTCTCTTGTGCTTTTCTCCTACCCCGGAGGCCACAACAGGTCCTGGTTCCTGGTGGAGCCTCAGGATGTATTAGCGGGATTGAATTTAATGTTGTGTCAGCGAGTATGTGAGAATGTATGCGTTCAAAGTATGACTCTGCGTTCTAACTCGGAGCTTAGGCGGCGTGTGAGTCTCCGTGAGCGTGTGTGCAGGCGTGTGTGTAGACGTTTTGCCATATGCCTGTTCCGAGTGCTGAGGTCCCCAGGTTGCCTGCAGTTGAGGATTTTAGCTAGACCGCCAGGAGGCGCTCCTCAGCGGTTCTGCGGGCAGCTTTGGTTCATCCCGGCGCGGGAAGGGTGGTGGTGGTGGTGGTGGCGGTGGTGGTGGTGGTGGCGGTGGTGGTGGGGGGGATGCTGGGCTGGGGGAGGGGAGAGAGGAAGGGGGTGGGGAATGCTGCTGCTGCAGCACCAGGTTTCCTTGCCTCCAGCAAGCCCTGGACCCAGGACTCGTCTTCCGCTTCCCCTCCCTGACTACCTCCCAGCCTGTCCCACCCCGAAGGCAGCGCAGGCACCTCCTGAGGCTCTGCTGTCTGAGCCCCAGGCCGGTTTCCGAACTGGACCCCTGCCATCTGACATGCAGACTCGGACACCTGCAGTGTTTGTCCTTGGGGTTGTTTTTCTATTCTTTATGACTCAAGTCCGAGCTATAGTCACCACAACTCAATTCAACACTCATTTGCTATTTGCACACGACCCTAGGCTAATTGCCGTGGCAGAGACTGGGAATGCTCCTCCATCCCCACCCCCACCCCACGCCCCTGGAAGGGAGGAGCACTGGGGGAGGGGAAGGGGCAGTAGAAAATGAAAGGGGGTTGGGAACCTCCTTCCGCAGAAGAGCAGAAGTGGCAGGGGCTTTGCGTTCCCCGGCAGAAGAAGGGACAGGTATCCTGGCGCCCCTCTCTGGGTCCACCACACAGACCAACACGCCCCGAGCTCTCTCGGTTGGCCACTGAGCGTGCCCCTCCCCCAACACATAGCTCCAACCCCAAGACCCAGCCCGGTCTCAAACTTTGCCAGAGGAGGGGGCAGAGTAGGGCGGGCGAGGACTACAGGAGATGGTTCCTGAAGGCCCCCAGGCAGCGGGTTGTGCAGCCTAAACCGCGGCCGCTCCTCCGAGAACAAATAGTCCCTTTGCCCCCCCCACCCCCCGTCCCCAAACGACTTTAGGTTGTTTGCCCCTCCACCCTCCGTCTGTCCGCCCCCTCCCCCCCGCCCTCTGACTCACTCCGGGACCCCGAACTGTACCCCTCTGGAGCAGCTCCCTGCCCCAGGGCCAAGAAGGCCCTGGCCAGCCCCGGGTTAACCACAGCCTGAAGTAGCTTAGATCCACGTCCCCCACCTCCACCCCCACGAGCTCGAAGTTGTTCTCTGGGTTCAGATTTGAGTCTCCCGCTGCCCTCTGGGCGGCCCTGGCTCCCCAGGAGCCGGGCTGTTTCAGGCTTCTGTCCCGGGGTCTCCGGCTCCGGGGCCCACTCCTGCTTCCCACTTTGCCCGGCTTCACTCTCTTCCCTCCGCCTGCTCGCTTCCCATTCACGGGGAGCTGTCCTTTCAGCACTTCGGCGAGCGCTCCGGGGAGGGTGTGCTAGCCGCTGCCTCGCAGCCTCCCCTTCCGGCTCCCGGCAGTCCTGGGGAGCTGTCCCCCGAAAGCCCTACTCCCCAGCTTCCCCAGCTGCCCTGCGGCCTTGAGGTGAGAGCCGGGACCCTGTTGCCCACAGCCCGGCTCCGCCCTCCCGGCCCGCAACCAGCACCGACCTGGCAGCCCCTGCAACAGTCTGAGCCACTGCAGGGCTCCAGCCGTTTTCAGCGAGGTGGTTCCTTTGGCTACTCCAGCTCCCGCCGCCGCCTCGTGCAACTCCGCCAGGCGAGCTGGGGCCCCGGCTGCTGCCGGAGGCGCCCTCCAATCACGCCCCTCAGCCAGGCCCTGACGTGCTACCGCTCCCCTTCCAGATGGGAAATTCAAATCTCTCTCTCTCCCCCTCGTTCTCTTCTCTCCCGCTCTTTCTCTCTCCCTCCCTTGCTCTCTCCCTCTCTCCCTCTCTCCCCTCTCTTCCTCCTCCCCGCCTCCCTCTCCCTTTCCCATTCTCCCTCCTTTCACCCTCTCTTTTCTCCCTCCACTCCCTTTCCTCCGTCACCTTTCCATGTCATCCTGTTCCTCGCAGACACCCCTGCCCATCCCCCTCGCTGCCACCTGTCCTGGCCACAGCTCTTTGGACTGCAAGCTTGCTGCTTCCAGGCACTGAGGGGCAGTGGGGATCGGGGATGGCGGAAGGGTTCTTTAATGCAGAGCTCAAAAGTCGCCTGCACAGGAAAGCCTTTCTTGATTCCTCCGGGGAACTGGCCCAGTCTCCTCAGGGTTCCCACCACGGGACACACACACACACACACACACACACACACACACACCTGTTTCAGGGCTGTTCTCCTGCGTGCATGCCTCTTGCCCATGAGGTCCCAGGGGCCAGGACAACCCTCATGTCTGTGCAGCCCCTCAGCATGGCGTCTCCCCACATGAGCACTCAGTAAATACTGTGAATGGCGTGGGTAAGGCCCCCACAGGGGCTGAGGAACCTTTCGTGTGGACCTGGAGGGAGGAGACTGCTGTAGAATGCAGTGGACTTTAGGCCAGTCCAGTCCCTTCTCGATCTATAACCCTGTGAAGAATAAGGAATCCTTTGGCAAACTGTATTCTAGAAGGTCACTTCTTTCTGTCTTACGCCCATGGAAGAAAAGGGAACGCCAGGCCACAGGGCAACACTGCCCTTGTCCCCAGCCTTTCCTCCTCTCACGCTTTTATTTTTTGTTTTATATTTCTCTTGTAATGAGCCCTTCCATTCTGCCTGCCATCTTTTGGCTCTAAAATGCTTCCTTTCATCCAGCCCAGTGTGTAGGAAAATGGCTCAGGGGAGGAGGGGCCTCACACCAGGACTTGAAAAGATTTGCAGGAGTTCGTGCATCAATCAGGGTTATGTCAGAGTGGTGATGACTTCTGCTTCTGTAAGGGAATGGCTTCCTTCCAAGAAGGGAGAGGCAAGAAATGCAGAAGGACAGGCTCTGCGAGAGGAAGGAGGCATGATTTTGTTCTAACAAGGGGACTGTTCCTTTACTTATGTTCACAGCAGAGGTCTCAAAGCGGGGAAGCCCCCGCAAGTCAGAGGCCATCGGTGGACCTGCCTCCTCACCTGGAGGGTCACCTTCTGAAGCTCAGCCCCTTCTCTCCTTACAGGCCGTGGGGCTTGGAACAGGGAAGGCCCTTCCTTTATGTCCGAGTTCCCTGCTATGTGGGCCACCAGCATGCTCACGTTTTCTTTTTCTTCCTTTCCATGGCAGGCACTAATAGAGGGGGGCAGAAGGGGGGCTGTTTGATTAGAATAACTTAGACTTGGCATTAATGCCTGAGGGGAATTCTGGGCAGGGAGATCTGTGACAGTCTTTTTCCCTCCTCCCTCCTTTCTCCCTTTTCTTCTAGAACAGAAGCTCAGTGAATGGGCCCTGGCTGGCAGTTACAGTTGGGGTTTTTCCACAACAGCCATTGCTTTTGACATGGATGTTGACCAAACTGGGCTAAAAACCCAACTTAATCGCTAGAAAAATACTGAGCTCAGATCTGAGCACCTCACTTTAAGATGGAATTTAATAAGCTCAAGTATGTTTAGTAGAGGAGGGGGTGGTTTGGTGGTGGACATCTGGACATCAGGTCAAATGAGGGAAGGTTGAAAGATTTGAGAATGTCTCACCTGGAGGAGAGAATGCTGAAGAGGGACTAGCCCTCGAGGAGCTGGCAAGTCTTGCTCAGTTTGTAATTCAGCTCTTAGCTTGGTGCCTGGCAAAGTGGGTGCTAAGAAAAGGCGTGTTGGATGAACAAATGACCATTGCAAGGGAAGAGGAGTATGACTGTTTCCACTGGTGCTGAAGACAGAATTAGGGCAACAGGGGAAAAGGGAACCGGGGGAGGGGAGGAAGACAGACTCTTTAAGAAGAACCTTCTACCAATTGTAGCTGTCCAGCCATGACATGAACTCATGTGCGGTGGTGAAGTTCCCCATCCCTGGAAGATGGCAATTGGATGACAGATGACAGCTAAAGCCCCCTTTGAACACAAGCTTCTGTAGAAACTGCGTGAGCTGCCATGAATCAGGTCTAGCTGCAGAAAATCTTACTGGTGAATAAAAGGACAGATCAGTCAAGTTTTGGTGGCTTCATCCTGTTGAATGATTAGGGATAAATCATGACACTTTAGCTACTGGCGCTTCCTGTCAAGAAAAGATGGTGGAGAGATGAGTCCTTGCTCCTTGTTCAGTGTTACCAGTCTAGACACCGTTCCCAAATGCTCTATTATCACTGCAGAAAAGTTGCGAAATATTATAAGCATTTCCTAGTGATTATACCACTACTAATCATAGCAGCCACGGGCCCCCATTATGTCTCAGGCGCTCGCTTTGGTGCTTTGCATAAATTACATCTCTCTTTCGGTTCACACAAACTCCTGTTTTCAAGATGGGGGAGACAATGCCCAGGGACATACAGTGAGTCTTGGGCAGAGCCAGGATGCCAGCCCAGGCCTGCCTGACACCAGGCTTCTCTTCTGACACATCCCACAGCCTATGGAAATGTAACTTTTGCTCTGCAGATATTTTTTTACATTGACATTTACATTCCTTATTTTCCAGTTTCTCACTTAAAAAAAAAAAAAGAATTCACACCCAAGCCGGGGTCTTCATCTCCTGTGGGTTGTCAGCATTTCCTTCAGTCCCTCTAGTTCAGCCCCTAAGCCAGCTGCTGTGAGGCTCTCCCCACCCAGCCTGCCATCCTGCGGAGCCTGCTCTGTGGACAGCTTCTAGGCGTCACCTGGCAGGATAGGAATGTGGATCTGGGGAAGGTGTCTTACCCTGGCTGCTGCTTCAGTTCCACTTTTATTTCTGAGCCCCGTGGGCTGAGGCAAGGGGCCAGATTTGAACAGATTTTTACAATGATGTGTACATGCCTTGAATGTTCACTAGGAAGCCAATCAAGAGAGCTAGTGTCAGTACTTTGGGGAGTCAGGAACAGTGTGTGACGATGACAAGTGCCACAGACCATCAGTGTGGTGACCAGTGAGAATGGCCATGTCCCAAGGTCAGCTGATTTCTTCCCTGCAGTTTGCCTCAGTCCAAAAGGCACTCTGGGTGCCTGCAGGAGGTGAGGCAGGGGGGGCCCCCAGCCCTGACCTGGAGCCCGCGGCTGGGCCTGTCCTCAGCTGGGAGAGGAGCTGGTGGGCCCAGGGCGACACCTGCGTGCTCCATCCTGCCACTCTAGCTTGAGCCTGGAGGGGCAGAGTTGGTCTTGGCTCGAAGGGCTGGCCATGTGCCAGAGGCAGAAACTGAACTGTGGGGTGGTGCACAGGGAAGGCCTGGAGGCCCCCCAGCTCATCTGATGAGTGGCTCCCCTCTTGTCACCGGTAATGGTCAGGGTGCCGTCACTGTCGGCATGAGGTCAGGGCCCCAGTCTGTCTCCTTCAACAGGCACTGACACAGTGTGAAGGCAAACCCACTGGTGTGCAATGGTGCACGCGTGTGTGTGCCCACCAGGGTGGAACCGTGCAGGAAGTGGGCAGTGTCCGTGTGGAAGGAAGCAGGTGCTGGTAGGGCAGGTGTGGGTCTGCCACCCTGAGACCTGAGTGTGTCCCTCCTGGTGTGAGTGCGACATCATTGTGTAGAGCTAAGTGGCTTGTTACAGTGGAATGTGTCAATG